>NC_137460.1:210249806-210665505 GCF_964235325.1 Thermobia domestica
GTTTATAAATTATCTGTTATGCAATAAAGCTTACATACTGTGTCAGGTGTTGAAGTCAACACTATTAAGTGTTTACATTTGAATGATTACATTGTTACAAAAAAGGATATCTACTATACTATACCATACTAACTTTCTATATGTACCAATTCTTCTGTAAAGCATTTGGAAAATCAATAAAATATCGTCATTCATAACAATAAGAGATTGCAACCACCAGTCTTTAATTAGATTTACTAATTCACTGATTTCATTTCAGTTATTGATATGACTTAATTTAATCCCTATTTCTTTAATATTAAAAGTTCTTTCGAGGTATGAGACAATAAATACACTTGACTATTGAATTATCACAACAAAAAGTTCCAATCAGTAATGAAATAAATACACTAAAACTTTTTAAAAGTATTATTTCAATGCCCTTGACAGAACAATATCCATCTATCAAATGGGAAATAATAAGACAATATATTTGATAAATTACAATACAGACAATAATAATACTAGAAATACATAAATAAAAACAGGCACAAATGAAAATAATACAAATAATGTGTGAATACATAAAGAAAAGATAAGATACAGTAATAATGGAGATACAAAAATGACATTAATTATGCCATAGATACCAAAGCAATAGTGATATATTGAACACTTCAAATTAAGCATTACATATACGTAGAAAGGCAGAATTGTACAAATAATTTTAAATGGAATAATTTTACTTGTAGTAATTAGAAATATACATGGACACTTTAAATAATAATAATAATAATATTAATGTAAAAACGTATAATGCAATTGGTTGTAGAGTTTATCGTCTTGTTTTTTATACTCAAGAACAGTGGTTACCATCCGATGTATCTCTCAGTCCTTGTTTCGAAATTTTAGAATTTAAGAACCATGGAGTATTTAATACACTAGTCTGCAAAAAAAAAAAAAAAAAAAAAAAAAAAAAACTTTCACACGAACAAGTGTTACTAACGTAAGTCTAAATGTAGTTGTCCTGTTAAATTTAAAAATGAAATAAGAATTTCCCCATCAGGCACGGTCTTCTTGTGACAGTCATTTTTTTTTTCACGTTTGCACGCGAAATGGATCATATTTTCTTAAAACATCCTTGTGTTTGTATCGGCATAGCTCAGCTGTTTATTAACATAAGCTTATAATGTTGATGTCAGTGGAAGGACAAAGGTCATATCATATATGGAGTTTGTTGTCATCGATTCCATACGAAAGAGGGAGGGTGTCATTAAATTGTGTAAAATGTGGAAATTGTACATTTCCATTGCTCATTTTAACAATAGATTGGCAAAGTAAAGGGAATATCTTATTTTGCCGTTTTCGTCCTTGTTGTAGATTAAAGAAAACACAAATACGACTACAGTATAAATATCACTTCTACTTACCCAAGAAGTTGTGGGCCTGAATTTTCGGCTGTATTTAGTTTCCGGGATGTCTCTCTTCAATGTCCAACAATAATCGGCTAGCATTCTGGGACTCCATTTGCCCTGATACCTCTTCTCCATTGTAGAAATTTGCTGGTGGAATCGCTCTCCATGTTCATCACTTACTGAACCAAGATTTTGCGGTAAAAAATCAAAATGAGTCTAAGAAGTGAATTTTTAAAGACATGTTGCATCCCATAGCTTGGTACGAATTCGCAAGATCATTCACTATATCACGATAGTTTTCTGCTTTATGTTTTCCAAGGAAACCACGACAGATACAGTACCTACGAAGGCTTTCCACGCTTTGTCTTCTAGAGGATTCAACAGCTCTGCAAACTTGTCGTCATCCAGTAATGATGTGATTTGCGGCCCAACAAATAATTATAATCCTTCTTTCAGTTTTGCGTCGCTGACTTTGGGAAATTTAAATGGCAAATACATGAATGAAGGAGAATTTTTGTCAAGTGCTTTTACAAAATTCTTCATAAGGCCCAATTTGATATGCAGCGGTGGTAAGTACATTCGTTCGGGATTCACCAATGGGGTGTGAGACACATTTTTGCTCCCACGAGTAAAAGTGTCACGTTTAGGCCATTGCTTCTTAATGGAGTGCGACTTCCTATCTCTGCTGTCCCATTCACATGAGAAACAGAAAATTTTTGTGTATCCCAGTTGTAAGCCAAGAAGTAAACCTATGACCTTTAAATTACCACAGATATTCCAGTTATATTTTGTGTAGTGGAGTTTATATAACACAAATTTCATATTCTGATATATCTCTTTTTTTTATGTCAACTACGTGGGCCACAGGTATTAATGGTAATTCATTTCCATTATGCACAAGCACCGCCTTCAAACTAATTTTCGAGGAGTCTATGAACAATCGCCATTCATGTGGCTGGTGTTCATGTCCAAGAGCCTCCATAACTGCACTAACATTATTACAGAACACGATACCATCCTCTGTTGAAAAATATTTTTTGAAATCACTATCGCGACTACGATACACACATATTCTTGTTTCTTTGTGTAATAGATTCCAACCTTTGAGCCTCGAAGCTAGAAGTTTGGCTTGTTGTTTCGACAACTGTAAATCCTGAACGAGATCATTGAGGTCTGCTTGAGTTAGTAGGTGGGTTCTGATGTAGAAGCCTCGAATGTAGGATCACTTCTATATTGAGTTTCTTCCTCAGTATGCACTGCCTCGGAGTCAGAGTCTTCACTTACGGTCACAAAATCTGGACACTTCGGCACAGGATACTCGTCCCTATGTAATACAGGCCTCATTGCAGATGGCAAATTTGGATATGTAACGGTATGTTTAGTTTATTTTTTGTAATTCCTTTTACGTTTGTTAAACAAAAGTAGCAGTCACTGGAATGGTCTTTTTGTTCCTTCCAGATCATGGGAATTGCAAGGCATATCATGTGTGCCCCTTTTTCATCCTGTGAAAAGCCGCACACATGTCACACAACAAATATTCGGAGCCCATGGTTTATCAAAATCACCCGCTTTGCAGCCAAAGTAAAGCTCGTAACATTTTTTTACAAGTGGCGTAAAATTTCGCCTCTGAGATTTAAACGTTAGTTCACCACAAATGTAGCAGAAATTATCCGGATGATTCAAACACTTTCTTGGTATTATGCAAGTTCTTTTTAACAACACAAGAAATGAAACAAAGAGCACTCCACTTATACAGAAAGAAAACCTGCGAGGCTCACTACAGGATCACGAATGTCTTTCTGCTAAAACAGGTCTGATCTTGATCAACATTTACAGTGTTGTCAAGCCCACAAAAACAAACACTTTTGCTCCATTATTTTCCACTTTTTTATTGCACAACGAAGAAACTATTAGCCGTCGTTGAAGTGCGACAAGAGGTAAGGGAGGAATTGCGCAACTGAAAAAAAAAAATACAATTTCCACAATATTTACCTAAATTCAATTACCTCCCACCCCCACCCCCATGACATTGATGACACAAATCTAGCACTAGATGAAAGTTTTATTCTTTCCCAGTAATGTGCCACTTAAATTATCCTTCTACATTAATAAACTACTGCGCTATGCCGATTCAAACATATGGACGTTTCATGAAAATACGTTTCATTTCGTATATAAGGGTAAAAAAAAAAAAAAAACAAGTGAATGTCACAACACAACGGTGCCTAATGGAAACATTTTGATTGCATTTTTGAATTCAGGAGAATAAACTGCTTCAGAATCAGCAATCACTCCTTTTGTTAAAAAAAAAAAAAAAAAAATCATGTTGAGCAGTGTGAACCGCTCAGGCGAACACAAAGGTAAGCGTCACTTACGGTGAAAGTAAGTTGTTAGGTGGAATGGGTATAGATCGAACCACAGAAAAATATGTAGGTAATGCGAAATATTATTTTGCATATCAATATTTAAATAAGTTAGTGTCTGCATACCAAAATGTAAATGTAGTACAATTTTCCTATCAATATTTAAATTTTCTTATCGTTTGTGTAACATTTAAATAACATTAATGACCTTATTCACTAAGGCTCTTTATATGAATTTTGGCACCCGGTGTGGTGGTTATTTACAATTTCTTAGTGCTTCACAAATTTCTCCTCTGTGTAGACGCTTTACAGTAGTTCAATGTTGGAAATCAACCTACAGATGGCAGGAGCTTGTTTAGTATGTGCCATTGCATTGAATTGCATGAGAATGATCAACCTTCTTTGCCAGTGTACTCGAAAGTTAGAAAATGTAACATAGCATTGTGTTCGCCCGAGCCGCTCAATTAGTTAAAATCAAATTCGAGACAGACTGTACCAGTCAACGCCTCCAATAATGCTCAGTACTACCTAGTTATATCATAAATACTGTCACAAGTTTGAATGTGAATAACACAGAGAGTACTAACACCAAGGTAATTTATTTTTCTCATGTTTTGCATTGATGTGTTGTACACTTGACGCACGAATCATTTTTCGAAATGTCACCGCTTGGCCTTGAAGCAGGCACGAAGTCTGTCCGGGCACTGGTCAATGGCATTACGCACCACGTCCATGGAAAAATTGTTCACTTCTCGGGTCAAGGATTGTTTCAGACTGTCGACAGATGGAAGAGTTTATGGCAGACCTTTGCCTGATAGACTGCCCAAAGTTTGTAGTCCAACGGGTTAAGGTCCGAGCTGCTAGAAGGCTAATCAGCGGTAGAAATGAAGTCGGGGACGTTCCGTGCCAGCCAGTCCTGGGTTGTTTTCGCTTTGTGGCCTGGAGCGGAATTCTGCTGGAAGTCCATCTTTCTCCAGGGAACATGGTAGCAGACATTGGTTTCACGATAGGTGTTAGCACTGTGTCCTGGTACACCTTGGCAGATGTTTTAACACCTTTTTCGCAAAAATGTAGCTGGGTTGTCCCTGAGTAGCTCACTCCCCACCAAACCATCACCGAGGCAGAATGATGTACCCTCTGAACCCTTGGAACTGCCTCAGCAGCTGCAGTAGATGACGTGGCATACACACTGTCATTTTGGGCGTTGTAGGCCTGCTCAATTGTGAACACCTTTTCGTCAGTGAACAGAATCTTTCTGTGCAGATTGTTGGCGTAACGCCGCAACAGTCTCTTTGATTTAAGGACCCTCTGCGACATTAATGTTTGGGTCAGAAAGTGACCAGTCCGCTTCTTATACACCCATAGATGTAGGTCACTCCTGAGCACATGAGATATGGAATTTCTGCTGATGTTCATCTCAGCAGCCTTCACACTTTGTGTTCGAACAGAATTTCTTCTAATCCTTGCTGCGACTGCTTTCCGGACCTGTGGGGTTCGTACCGTTCGTGATCTCCCACTCCTTGAGCGGTCAGCTGCCGTTTTAGTCTCGGTGTATCGCTGTATGGCGCGATTCACGAATCTCTTGCTGATTTGTAGGATTTTCAGGAGGTTGAAAATCTCACCTGCTGTCTTCCCGACCTAGTGCAGTGCAATTACTGCTACACGATTTTCGTAATCGCCCCACTCCATCAGAACTCAGCACAATATCAACGTATGTCATGAACAGTCAAACACACACTACATGCATCATCTTCCTCTTTATACAAAGATGGCAGCACTGTGCCACTCCGGATGCCTACAGCGCCACTCCAAACTTTGTGACAGTATTTATGCTATAAATACGTACATAAAGTCATTACTATATAGAAATTTATGGGTTTACACTCCTATAATTTATGTTATTACTAGCAAATGCCCGTATCTGTTATTGTGAATAATATTTTGCGTTCTTCCTTCTTTAATTTTTGAATAGAATTTGTCAGAACTTGAGGTATTTTAAAACTGGTATGGACATCATAAGAAAGCATCATCACCCCTTTTACTTCCTTTCTTGCTCAAACACCTACAAACGCTGAAACATGGTTTAGTTATGAACAGGTCTTCTCGGACTAGCAGCCAGGTAAATAACGTTATGTTGTGCGACGTTTCGAGGGCTGACATCGTCCTCATCTTCAGGCGAATATGATGATGCACTAAAGTGTATGGAAGATACTGTATATACTCATGTATGTATGATTGGTCTTACATGAGGTAAGGACATCGTTCACGAGGTTCTGGGTTTATATTCCGGATGATCATCAGACCCATTGCCAGACGAGGTCAGGGGTGAGCCCTCCCTCAAGGTTAATTGACGCCCCTGGAACTGTGTGCTGTAATAATCTGTTTGGGAATTTAATTAAAACATGAATTTGCAATAGACTGCAATAAATTTTTTAAAAAATGCTTTCATGACTACTTCATGTACTTTGCCCTTGTAAAAGAACTTTAATATCTTACTCGGCTTCCCAAAGAAGTCAAGAAGAGAGTTCAAGGAGCACAGACTAATTTCAATATCTCTAAACTTAAACAATAAAACTTCTCTAACGTAAGATTTCTTTGGGAATTGTGGTAATATGGAAACTAGTACTCTCTCTACTCTTGGTCCATATTCCTTGCTTTCAAAGACTGTTAAACTACATTACAGTAACAGTCTGGCCTACACCTGGTTTGGACTCTCAACACGCAGAGAAATCCAGATAGGAAAGTAACTAAAATCTTAAAGGTTTGGTAAACTTAGGGAATTAGGAGTAGCAGCCGTTACTCATGGAACAGCTATTATATTACGTCTATCATTTAAAACTCTAGGTTAGAAAGGTAAACCGCACACTCTAATACTTTCGTACACGAAAGTCGCAGTGTGAAAATAGAAACACCAGCCAGGCTTCACTACCGCCTGACTGTACGGGGATCGGACCCCAATCGCAACCTGGATTCAAAAATTTCACGGGAAAAACCTCCAGCACCTGGAGATTTCAAAAACCTAAATGTCCTGGGTTCACTCTCTCCCTAGGATCACCCCAAGAGCAAATTACTTTTCACTTTTTCTAACCATTAAACTAGAGTTCATTTAAGCTATTATCCTGACGTAGAGCTCAAAAAATCCTACTTAATTCTTTAATTCCTATTCCTATCTCGAGAATTCACCTAAGTTATGGCCAGAGACCACTTTCTCTAGAGGGACTGGAAGCCAAGGACTAACATATCCACTGGACTTCCACTCTATTGGGCAACTCCCGGAAAAAAAGTTTACCTGCTAATTTCCTTCGGACTGAACAGCCACCAGTATAGAGACCTCTACCCTACAGACTTCCCTAGCTGAAACAGCGAAAGCCATTTAAAGAATCGGCCTTTTTATATGTTTTTCTGGGGACAGAAAAAATAAAGAAAAAAATTAACTTAGAAACGGTTCTGGAAACTTCTACACCAATGGAAAATTACTGAAAAGCAAGCAACAAAGATAAATCTTAAAAAAAAAAAAAAATATAGCCTCTCTACCAGCTCTATAATCAAGTGGGCGCGAGAGTAATATTCGAGCTAACTGAAACTTAATCTTAAAAAAATTAGTATATATATAAATGATTGGGATAATTCTCTAATTGATATTTACATACATTTACATATTATAAACATAGTAAAATTGTATATACATTACGCTATACTTACATTAAATAAATAGTGTCAGATAAATGAGTCAGGCCTGATTTACTAATTAATATACACATCTTAAATTTATATTTGTATTTAATATTAAAATATAGAGCATAATCAAGCAAGGTAACGATAGTGCCCCTTGCACATCTTGCAACCTACGATGGTCCAGCAGAGGGACAAGCCCATCTTTATCCCTTTGTTAAATGATGTTCGAAAAAAGAAAACCTCATAAAAAACAAGCACTGCAATAAAATTTTACAAGTAAAGAGAGATCCAATGCATATACAACCACTATTTCGTGGCAAAATTTGGAAAACTAGCATATAACTCAAGATATTCTCAAAGCCTTAGCCCTGGAGAGGACTATAAACATCCGAACTTTATACGATTCAAGATGCCGGCAATACTGACTATTCAAAGAGAAAGAAAAGTGGAAAAAAGACGGCTACCTGACTTGCCTTAAATGTCGGAGTACTTTTAGGGTAGTGGATATGAGCGATGCTATGCAGAAAAGACGACCAGATGAATTCGATATATCAACTTTGTGGGTGAACAATCGTTTGTCCTCTTGATTTAGGAAGGGATATTTGTTTCTCTCTGCTTTCACCAACAGGCTCTGAAACGATTATTATTATTATTATTATTATTATTATTATTATTATTATTATTATTATTATTATTATTATTATTATTATTATTATTATATTATCTACATAATATTATCAACGATACAAATAATAATAATATTAGAACACAACATGTATAAACTTATCTGAATACTAAAATTATATTATTTGTTTAGTGGTTGGTTGCCGATCTCACTCATAAAATACAAATTCTAAAATCATCTACCAAACCTAACTCAAAATATTTTAATTTAAACATTTTTATTAATCATGGCTCTCATTAAATTTATGAAAATAATTGTACTGAGAAAAACCATCGCCTTAACCAAGAAATATAGAAAAATTTAAACAAAAATAGAACCTGGTACAAAAAGATGTAAAAACTAGCTAAAAAAGAATTTGAGTTTTAGCATGCCGCCTTGGAGCCATGATTAATAAAAATGGTAAAATTAAAATATTTTGAGTTAGGTTTGGCAGATGATTTTAGAACCCGTATACCACGCTGTTCTTTTAGAGCATGAGAGGCAGGTTTTATTTTATATATATATATATAGAACTAAAGTAAAAGAACTTTAATTTACCTTAAGATGCTTAGTTATAATTTTATTTACACTATGTACATAATGCGATTATTTACACAATATTTAAATTACAAGTTACTAATATGATTGTTGATAGGAAACCAATTATGATGGCTTAGATTATTTTTTTTAGCTGAGTTTTTTATTAGAGGAGGTAGTTGAACTTATAGGTAAATGTGGATACTTCTCACCCAAAGTCCGTGATCTCTTCCTTTCCACATGGCTAACTCAAAATCACTCTAGATGACTCGACTGCCTTCGTGATTTTCTCCTTCCTCCTCTCTGTCTGCCTGAATCCCATTATATTGCCCAATTTTATCAGTCTTTTAACTTCAGATTAAAAACTTGATGATTTTTTTTGTAATTAAAGGGTTTCATTATTTTTTATATTTATTGTCCTTTAGGACAAGTTGTTATAACCAAAAAACATATTAATGGTTCCTCTTTTTTTATTATTATTAAATTTGCTTTTAACACACTGTCTATATCTAAAGCCTTGAAAAAATGTTGCTTTTGTCTATACAGTACGACTGTATGTTCTATAATGGATTAATAGTTAATATCTTTTTTTTTTTTTTAATTATTATTATTATCTTCGCAGATTTCTTCCGGGAAGAAATTCTCCATAGATCAGCATTTATCGTCGAGAGCTCATATAAAGGCTGCCGAGAGGAAGCGAAACAATGATGTCCGAAGGCAATTGTTTTTCGCACATCTTGGTCCAAAGCAGGATGCCGTATACAACGAATACTCTTCGGATAACATCTGCCGAATATGGACTTCGGCTGCCGTTCCTTGGGAAAAGGCACGAAGTGCAGAGTTGAGAAGTCCTACGGGTAAATGCATGAACACATTGGATTCATGTGCGAAAAGCAACACCAATTGTTTCACATCAAATTTTGAAAAGGTAAGACTAACAGCAGATATACAATTAGCAAATGTTACACGTGTTACTACTGCAATATTTTACGTTCTTTCTTCTGTATTTTTAATTTCAAGTCTAGCACGAAATTTTAATGCCTTGTGTGGAATTTTAGTGACCCCCATCCAGTTTCTTCCATTCTACGTCAAACATGTAAAAGACGCAGAAACACGAGTCTTCAATCTTAAGAGATTCCGAGATATGCACATCTTAGTACCCGGCTTTTTGAGGTGATCGCAAAGCGTATTTATTGCTCATGCGTACTCTTGGAATACGCTGACCATGTATTTAAATGTAGATGGCTAATCATAAACGCGAAAGCAATAAAATCGCTGAGAAAACGTCAGCGTATTTGGTGCGAGTCGGAACAATAGACCGCCTGCTGTTTAAAAGATTTCAAAAGGAAGGAAAAAAAAAGGAAAGACGTGTTGGCAGGTAAAGTGATTGTAGCAAGAAACAGCTGCTTGGAAGATGGTTTGTGCAGAGTATTGGAACTCTGCTATTACACACCTGGACCTGGCAAAAAGACATGGAAACCCTGACTGGCTCACAGTATAATTTACACATCTGGTGAAAGTAAAATTACTGAATAGCCACTTTGGCCGCGTTCGCTACAGGATGTAACGCTTTCTCGACTAGTAATAATTGAGCTCCTCACTCCTTTACTTCCCATCTCTTTCCTTCTTTCCTAGGACAAATTATAAATAGACGCTAAAACGTTTTTTAATTATTATAAATGACAAGTCTAAATTCTGAACTTTATGTTTCTAACCTTATGGGATTCCAAAAATTGGAAACCTTATTATAAAAATTACTATTCCGACACTTTTGGTCCACCTCTTTTCTTCCCTTCTTGGAAAAGAGTAAAAAATATATTGAAACATGTATCTAATTATTTTAAATGAAAATTCAAAATATAAAATTTCATGTCTCTAATCTTAAAAGCCCAAACGGGTATTCCTTGACTGGTTATAGTTTAAAGTTCTATAATCAACTTTTAAGTCAAACTCTATTCCTATTATTAAAGATTATCAAATTATATATCAAATGTATATACAAAACTCATTAACATTTACGCAGTTAAGGGATTCCGAGGTACGAATATCTTATTATAAAAATTGCAACTCCCAGTCCCTTTTTCCCCCACTTTTTTGTGCCCC
The DNA here is from genome assembly GCF_964235325.1 of Thermobia domestica. Classification (NCBI taxonomy): domain Eukaryota; kingdom Metazoa; phylum Arthropoda; class Insecta; order Zygentoma; family Lepismatidae; genus Thermobia; species Thermobia domestica. The sequence goes on from NC_137460.1 coordinate 210,260,543, forward strand.
TCTAGATTTTTTTTTTTTTTCAATGCTGTAACATGTGTATAATTATTTTAAATGAAAGGTCTAAACACCTATTTTCACATCTCATCTCTAACCAGAGCCGGATTTCCGTGTTTTGCACCGATGGACCCTAACGAAATTGCCGCCCATAACCACACCAATCGCATCGCTCTCCAAAACTTCCATTCTCCTGGACCCACACTGAGAAAAATCCGTTCTCCAGACAGCGGTATATTGTACAAATATACGGTATTCTCTTGTTTACTACAGATATCAGTACGGAGAATACGTTATCCGTATGCTACATAGGCACTGCCTTTAGATGTTACATCATGCCGTTGCAGGATGTCTGGCATCTAACAGTTTTCCGTATATCACATGCATATACTTGTTACCTTCGTCAGCTATATGTTATATACGTCTATTTGTATGTGAGATCCTGACTATCTATATTGTTTCATACGCAAAGTACGTATAGATGAAACACTTATACGGAAAATGTTATAAAACATGCGTTTTCAGTCACATGTCTGATGTACTACCATGAGCAAAATAAATGACGCGTCTCTTTATTTTGAAGTTTTTTGAAAATATCTCCGTTTTCTTTATATGTTCGAAATTTCGGAAGGTTTCCCCAGCAGGACAGGTTAATAACAAACCCGTTTTTAATATTTGTGTTAGATATTAGCTTAAAATAAAGAAATTAGAAGCAAAAAACATTAAATCGACAGAAATCTCGAGAATTACCAACTCTGCTAAAGTGGGAAATTTTCAAGAACACGAGGGAATTCTGCATTTCAACACGAAGCAGCGACATCTATGTCATTGAGAGAAATGTGGATTAAATCTACAAACTAAACTTTTAACGAATATTTCTAGTATGTCTTATTATATGCATTATCTGCAAACTCCAAATATATGAATATATGCTAAGTATTAACATAAAGATAGAGCAAATAGTGGAAATTATCTATGGAAAAGGACGAATTGGTAGGACGATCGTAATGAAAAATTACCGGAACAGGCTCAGCTCACGTAAAAAAACAAATAGCTCAGTTAGTTAAAGCAATGAGTCTGTATGCTGAAGGTAGCGGGTTCGATCCCATGGAAGTGCCGTTGTCATTTTTATCTCTACACTACGGTTATTTTATTTATTTTTTTATGTGGGAAAGAATTAAATTGTAACGTATGTGTAAAACTCATGACGATACCAAAAAAAGAAAAAATGCCGTTGTCGCACTTGCATTAGCGTCCCTAATTTTGTTTGCAAACAGTTTCGTAATTATTTCCCCTGTGCTCACTGTTCACCATATGCTCGCTGGCGCATAACGAATGTTTCCCAGTAAATGTTAATTCTAATTTGGAGAATTTTATAAAGTTTTACAATATTTCTCACTAAATACTCTTCTATCTACGTGTTTGGATATTTTGATAACAGATGTCCCTATTAAATGTTTAATTTTCCCTAGATGTTTAATTACGGAAAAGTTTTACAATGTATTTGTATTGAATTGAAATTGTTTTGAATTTACTACATAAGGTAAGTAGACCGAAGGAGGAGAACTCAAGTAATTGATATTCTACGTAAAAGCAACCTATTGTAGAATGATGATGCTTCTTACCTTCAGCACATAATCTTTACGTTAGAGAGTCAGACAGAGAAAAATCATGGTTTTTCCTCCTCTATGACCACCCATCTTAAACCTCTACATATCATTGTTCGGCTCACAAAATTTCGGTGCTCCAAAAACATTCAAATAATAATAATAATAATAATAATAATAATAATAATAATAATAATAATAATAATAATAATAATAATAATAATAATAATAATAATAATAATCCTGAATATGCCATCCTTACATAATGTAAGGATATCTTAGTTTCCTAGTTTAAATCTTAAATATCTTAGTTTAAAATGCTTTCTTTAGTACTTATTTAAGCAACCATGTAGGAGGGGGTACGACTTTTTATTTTGCCCCTCTCATTTCAGTACCCTTCCAACAGAAAGTAATTTTTGATAAGCAGGACAGACAAAATGAATAAGAAATATATTTACAGCATCCTCTCCCCTTTCATGATTGGAATATCACGTAATATTTTTTATTCTACGAAAGATGGCCCTGTGCGGTTAGGGGTAGGTAACTAAAAAAATACCTAATATATAGCGCCCCTTGATTGTAATATTACCGCTTCTTTATTTGTACGAGAGAGCCCCTACACAATCAAGAGTGACAAAAAGAATAGGAAGAGTGTCTATTGATTCCAGTGGTGGATCCAGCACGAACTCCTGGGGGAGGGGAGTTGAAGTGAAACATTCTTTTGATGATGTGAAGCTGTCACAAATTACCACTTAACTAAACTAAATAATAGTGGGGGAACCGGAACCCAGTCAGTTTAAATTGATGTAAAAGTTTAATTTTTGGCTTCATACTAAAAGTTGTGGTTTCAAATGAGAATTTCAGTCCAAGTGGTCAATCATCAAATCTCGTGGGGCTCTTCAGTGTAGGCTAATACGGCCCCCTTATGAGAAAAGGCAAAATTATTAACATGTTTATAACTTTCGAATTTTTCGTCTATTTTAAAGAAATATTTTGCTTCGTATTAAAGTGTTGGTTCCAAATGACAAATTCAGTCCGAGTGGACAATGATCAAATCTCCGGGGTGGGCTCTTCAGTATAGGGGGCTACGGCTCCCTTATAAGAAAAGGCAAAAATATGAAAATGCTTATAACTTCCGAATTTTCCGTTTATTTTAAAGAAATTATTGGCTTCATATTAAAGCCTTGGCTTCAAATGACAATTTCAGTCCGTGTGGACAATGATCAAATCTCGGAGGGCTCTTCGGTGTAGGGGTTTCGGCTTCTTTATGGGACAAGATTCACGTAGTTGATATTGCAAAATTGTTTTGTATATATAAGTGGAAACTTGCACCATTTGGTTAATTTTACCTCTTATGTTTTGCAGATTCATATTCCAAGCAATAGTTACTTCGCAGAGCTAAAAGAAGGCACTTACTAGTTTCATTAAAATGAAATGTCTTTTATGAGAAGTTCTCATGGAGCCGACGAACGAATAGGCACCCAAACGTTGGTTAAGTCGAACGGTTGAAACCCGTTGAGCTCGCTACAATTATTATTATTATTATTATTATTATTATTATTATTATTATTATTATTATTATTATTATTATTAATAATAATAATAATAATAATAATAATAATAATAATAATAATAATAATAATAGAGCATTCACCTTTGGTGCATGGGGTCCGTGGCTCGATTCCACTTCGCGCCAAGTGAAATTTGAGGTGGACAAATACCGTGTGCATGGGTATGTGTTTTCTTGAGATTTTCCATTTTCCTCCCACTTTCTTCATTTCACCATTTCATTCATCATCATTCTCCCTTAGCGTAGGTGCACAATCGACCAACGTTAAACTAGATATTGCAATTTCAATAATAATAATAATAAAAATTAATTCAACTGAAAGGACTATTATTTATGTGGACAGCAATTATCATAAATATGCAACCATTATAAAAATAATGCTTTGAGTAGAAAGATAATCCTTTCCAAGTGTTAACGAATGCGCACGAGATAAGACATGTCTCGAGAAAGAGACAAGACGCGCTTTGTGACATCCAAGATAATACGAGGCAAATGTTTTGGACACGAGATAGCTTGTAAAATGTCTCGTCTTGTCTGGAATGTCTCGAAAACAAAAGTCTAAGTTTTAATATTATCTTTCAAGATCTATTCTCTCAGAAGTAGTTCTCTGCCTTAAAATTAATAACGACATTTGTGATTTAAAAAAAGATAAACAATGCCTAAAGTTAATAGTTAACTTTTCGAAAAGAAGCTTCATTAAGGGTGAACCTGAAAGATGTCCACAAACTTCGGGAGGTGATTCGTGACATCAAAAGGAGACAAATGGTCCTCTTGCAGTTTTCGAATTCAGCTTCGTTGTCGAGATACAGGGTTGCCAACTGGTCGTGTTTGAGAAACTCACTGAGAATAAATTCAAGTCCAAGAATAAACTACTACTCATATATTTTTCAGGTCAATTGACTTATACCATGTTGTAAGGTCAAATATTTATTTATGAAGTGTGTACAAAATTCGCCAGGGTCTTTTCTGAGAAAATCGTCGAGAAAAAGTCACCTCCAAGAATAAACTACCCCTTGTAAATTTTTCTAAGAGAAATATCTGATACTGCAATATAGGGTTGTTAATTAAATATTGATTAATGAAAAATAAACAAAATTGTTAAAACCATTTTTGAGAAAATAGCGTTTTTCGATTTTCGGCTGTTTGTAAACCACACTTATTTTAGGTGGTAGGAAAAAATGGAAAAGCTCCTGTAAGAATACTAAGTAAACCCTAAGTTTAAAATTTGGTGTAGATAAGTTGAACGGTATGGCCTCTAGGCGAGTGCATAGAAAAGTGTGCCGAACGGACGGACCGGAAGGACGGGTGTCGAAAAGTCACATTTTCGGTATGTAGACGCCATGAAACATGTAAATCCGTTGAAATCTGAATTTGATATTATTTTCACAATCACTATATTTTCTTCTCTCTTTTGTCGCTCGAAAAAGAAAAGCCTAAGTTTACCACAAAAAGCTAGGGAGTTTCTCAAAAAATATTCAATTACAGGGCCACCGCACTAAACTTTTTCAATTCAATTTCTTAACTGTGTTAGGCCGCAGTTGTTACTGAAGTGTGTATTTGGATAATACGAATAAAGTTATCGTATTATTCAAATACATCGAATGTCAGATTATCGAATAAAAAACTTCGATTGAAGAAAATCCACACTACAAAACTAACTCACACTTTGAGCACATTTTCATTAGACATATAATAGACCAATTAATGCAATCATTGTTTATGAAATATGAAAAAAATCAAATGAGTCACTTTGGGAAAGTCGTTCAAAAAGAACACGTCAAGAGTAACCTACCTCTTGTGAATTGTTTCGAACAATGAGTTAAGATATACTTTTGGTTATTAATGAAATATTTATTTGCGAAATTTGAACAAACTCGCCTGTCGTTCGAGAAAATTGTCGGGGAAATAACCTTGACCCCAAAAATAAACTATCCGTTGTAATTGTTTTTCATAGAAATGACTTATACTAAAATATAGGGTTATTAATGAAATACTTATTTATGAATTATAAATAAAATTGTCCGAGTAATTTTTGAGAAAATCGTGAGGGAAAAATAACTCCCCGAATAAACTATCTCTTGAGGATTCTTTCAGGGTAAGCGAGTTATTCCATATTACTAGGTTTTTAATGAAATATTTATTTCTGAGTACGAACAAAATTGCTTGACTCATTTTTGAGAAAACCGTGGAGGAAAAACACCCTCAAGAGTAAACTACCCCTCGCATATTTTTTCAGGACAAATGAGTTTTGCCATATTGTTCGGTTATTAACGAAATATTTATTTTTGAAATATGAATAAACTCTTTTGAGTCGTTTTTGAGAAAATCGCCCAGACAACACGCCACCAAGAATAAACTACCCCTCGCATTTTTTTTAGGACAAACGAGTTATGCCATATTGATAAGTTGTTAATGAAATCTTTATTTATGAAATATGAACGAAAACATTTGAGTCCATTTTGAGAAAATCACTGAGAAAAAACTCACCCCCTTAGTATAAACTACCCCTTGTAGATTTTTCTCAGATAAATGCTTTATACCACAAAATAGGGTTGCTAATTAAATATTGATTTATAAAAAAAGAAAGAAAACAAGATCGTTAGAGCCAGTTATGAGAAAATATCTTTTTTCTATTTTCATCGTACAGGAAACTACCCTTGTTTTGGGAGTAGGAGGGAAATAAAAATAACTATAGGAAATACTATGAAAATCTTAAACTAAAATTTGGTGCAGATAAGTTGAACGGTATGGCCTCTAGGCGAGTGCACAGAAAAGTGTAGCGAACGGACGGACGAACAGATAGACATGTATCGAAAAATAACTTTTTCGGTGTTAGGGGCTATAATACGTGTAAATTCGTTGAAATCTCAAATTTGATTTTTTTTTCGAACACCATACTTTCTTCTCTCATTTGTCATTTCAAAGTAAAAGGAACTCAGAACTACAGATAAAAGACACCTACTTTTACACATAGACATTATTTATTGATTTAAAACTGTTTTAGTTTGTGTCATTTCACTTCCAATTGAAAGGTTTTACAATGATTAACGGCATACCAATGACGAGACGGAAGTTTTCAGGAAGTAAATGCATTCAGAAGTCTAGATTGCATTACAGCTATCAGCCTGTTTTTATTTCTGCAATTGTTAACAGCTGTAATTTCGTCCAAACGCTACATGAAATAATTTTTGGTTGACGTCATTGTGTTACTATTTTAGTATTGTTCTCTTCAGACTTGGTTGAAGTTTTGTCTTAACGGTTATACATTTTTTTCTTATTTCATCGTTACACATAAGAATAAAATGTTGTGGTGACTGGATAGATTCGAACCTACGAACATTGAGTTTTTATTCTTCAAACAATTTACCAATGGACCAAGCTTTGTCCTCACGTTAACGTACGGTTACAGGGTTTATTGCGATTTAAATAAAATGGCTGGCTGTTAGAGTCTCCTGCCCAAATATTTGGATAAAAAATTTTCATTGCTTCGTACATTGTTTAGATACACATTTTAGGAGAGTGAATTTTGGTGTATATAATAATTTCATGCCAGATAAAAGCTGGATAAGTTTTAATAACATGTTTCATATGTAGTTCTCAATAATAGACTTGTTCGGGATGACGTTCCAAGGTTTAGCATTGACTAGCAGTTTTTGCTATTAATATCCCTTCTAGCAATATTGGCAGTAGACAAAAGTTAGCCCGTGTTAAAGCTTTTTGCTCCTAATTTAGTTATTTTACTTTATTATTTAACGAATATATTGAAAATTGTCAGAGACACGTATGCAGTAATTTATTTCGGGAGGGGTCCGACTTCAATATTAGGATAAATTATAATAAAATTTTAAAAGATAATCCCCAAAATTAGGCTAAATTTACAGAAAAGTTGGGGTTTCAGAGGGGGTCCGGACCCCCTAGACCCACCCCTAAATGCGTTCTTGTTTGTCAGTAACATTTCCTCATTTTGAAACCCTCAAAAACTTCGGATAGACTATATAAAGGAAAACGAGTTATTTTCGATGAAATATCACTTCAAGGAGACGCGTCAGTTTTATTGCACAGTGTGGTATCCCACGTTCACAATGGCAAGAGTTTCTTTCCTCTGATTCTCTGTCATTGTGCTCTATCGAAAGGTTAGGTTTGTAACATATTACTCCTACGAACAAGCATGACTGGTGAAAAAAGGGGGCCGTTGCCATAGAAACCACCGTTTCCATAACAACGAATCCCGTCACGGCTCGTCAATCTAAAACTGATTGAGGGAAAAAGAATCTGCAACAAATGTGATGCACGGAATAAGTCGTGAGTGGGAACCCTTCACCCCTGGTGGGGATATTCATGAAGCTATCAGCTTATGTCTAATTATATTGGAATATAATATCCATTTCTTAATTTCGAACATACTAGGTTCGATCGAAACGAGAAAACTTTTTATCGGACTTCTAAAGAAAATAAAATAAAATAAATAAATACATGACCGTGTTTATTACCTATAGAATTCCCAGTCACGACCCCCTTTTCAGTTTTATTAAAAATAGAAGAAGAAGATGAAGAAAGGAAAAGGAAGATAGAAGAGGAAAGAGGTAAAGTAAGAAGGTGATAAAGAGGAAACTGTTACTGGATATTTTGAGAAATATGGTAAAGGGAAAGTGAATAATTATCGAATTGGGATCATTTCCAATAGCTATTGGGTGAATGTTTGGTATTAAGGCGATCAAAGGTAGACACATGTTAACCCATACATCCCCGACCTAGATCCATTTAACCCCAACTACCGAATTATCCCAATCTAGCTCTGAGATAGATGAGAAAGTTCAATTTTACCGTTTATTCAATATTTCCAGAAGTTCTAGACTAATATCCAATATTTGAAAAATGAACGACGAAGTTGATGGCATGTTAGAAACGACCACAGAGGGAAAGAAAAAAAATCAGAGTATCACATATTTGTCGAAGATTTTGACTTTCACAGTTCTCCCATGATGATCATTTGTTCAGGCTACTTCGGTCCTTTTTACTTCCTTCATAGAGCCAACTTAAATTAAGTTAGTATTGACATTCAATGACTTTAATTGCCAACTACCATTAATTATAATAAGTCACACATATATGTCAAAATAATTGGTGCACTTAATACTAAACCTACATTTCACTCACACACACATTCATACAGGACAATGTATACTTCGGGTTGTATTTAGTTGAATTAAACTAACCTAACTACATTTCTATAGACATTTATTACATTTCAATAAAAGAAAACTTAGTTTGACATAACAGGAAAAATTTAATACATGAAAAGAATGTTTCATAAGCATGCACAGAAATCCGCTACTTTCAACAAGATCAAATAACACATTTCTCTTTCTAGATATATTAAAAGTTGGATTACATGAAAAAAAATTCGACAAAAGACGAAAGACAAAAATAAAGAAAAAAAAATTCAAAGGTCAATATATTTAAGATTCAGTGCAATGAATACATATCATTGCGGGAAAAAGAAAGCAAAAAAAATATAATTGGTTAATCATTCTTTAAAAAAAACACTTTAGTAGCATTTTATTGAGTCTCTGTCCCAAGAGGAGACATTTCGACAATTTTATGAGTCTTTGTTCTCACGTCGATAATAACTCCTTTTTCAACTCTCTTTACGCACTGTGATTTGTGTCCATGAGAGTATTTAATCGTTTTTGTTTTAACTATAGACAAATAGTTGCTTCATATTACATATATATTTAAATTTCTCATTTCGTCACTTGACGCACTTGATATAAAATTTCAAAGTTTATCGAGATTTAAAATATCGAGTCCAGTCCCAAACATTGGGAACATATTTCCATATTCCTGTATTCACATTAAATTATTAACCAAATTTCAGTTCATTGAATTTAAGATCACTAATTTTTTCCTAGTATAGATCATGTAGTCGAAAGATTCTAGTCTCTGTATAGTTAGGTTTCCGATCGTAGAGGAAGGATTTGTTTCATGGTTTACTGATAGAAGGATTCGTTGGTGGGGAACACTGTTTCGTAGCTTACTAATTTCACTATGATCTCGCAAAATAAATTTGGATAAGGATTAGGGTTATTTTTACTTTTCTTACGACCTGCTACTTGTTTCATTTACATGCAGTATTTAACATGATATTCAACTTTAATAGTCACAAACATCAATAACAACTCAACAAAATGTCATTTATTACAATTTACGCGGTAATGCTGTATATCACAAATAGTTGGTTAATATCGGGTGTCAAAAATCTATGGCAACCTAACAAAACCAGGGTAAATACCGAGCCCTCTACATACATACTCGCATATATATATATATTCATATTACTCAATATAATAAATTTCACTTTAATATCCATTGTAGTATTTCGTCGACATTTAATATCTACATAACCTTTTTATATTCGATAAGTATTCATATTTTATTGGCTCAAAATAAACAAAAACCCTGACTATCAAAATTCACTTTTTTCCCTCATAAGGTTGCAACATTGTACTTTATATGTAAACCCGATAATCAATAATCATTCTCAATTCACTAAAGATCCGCGTATAAAGAAATAGTTGGTGTTATTTAATAAGTTGACATAAGAGGTGGAAATACAACAAATAGAGCAGGCACGTAACTTTTAAAACTATGTAAGTACATATATAGATGTATATACAGGAAAAAAAATCAATGTTATTCGAAACTAGTGGGCCCAAACTACTAATACATACACACTATATGACCAATCAATAGAAAGAAAAAACCAGAAATCAGTAATCAATGGATATAATTTGTACGATCAATGAATAACAAATGTTTTCAGGAATCTGAAAGCATAGTGTACCTTCTCGTCAATTTCTCCCGTGGTGGATTAAATATCACGAAAATGGTCCTGAGATGTGCTGCAATACCTCCACGAATTGCATCCCTCGATGTCTCAGTTAGTACATACGATCGAAATAAGTGATATGAATATTGTATGTTTTCATGAGTTTCAGAAACCGGGGGGGGGAGGTTGAAAAATTTGAAAAAAAAAATCTCGAAGTAATGAAGACAGAGAGAGAGATAGAGAAGAAGGAAGACGAAGAATAGGGGCGCCAAAGACTTAAGTGGGAAATAACTAACGCTACAAAGATAAAAGTCGAACTTCGCTCTCAACAAAATCCATAGCCAAAATATTCTTAACATGCCGAAAGGGTGGTCTACTCAAATACGTAGACTCAAGGAGCGCCCTGCTGCCAAGGATGCAAGTTCTGTGTCCATCAGATCCCAATCCCACAAGAGTTTGGTTGTAAGATTGAAATCCGATCCCCGTATCCGGCCCAAACCAGCAGGGTCCCGAAAATCCTCCGGAAGGTTAGAGACGGCGTTAATTTAGAATTTCAAAAGAGAAAAAAAAATCATCCGACCTCTTGGAAACTAGAAGATTCCAGAATAGTAATGAAATTAGAGTAATAGCTAAGATATCCCTAATTAGAGTTTGCCAAAATAAAAAAAATTAAATAAACTGAATTTTGGATCGGTGATTTCAATAACCAAACATCACCGATGGCTACCCCGCGCAGACATGCCACAGTCTGGGACGTCGTTAATTTCCCTCATCTAATTAAACTAAGAAAAGACATGAAAATACTTAAGGGGACTAGGGGTCGACGTCCGGGTACGCTAATGACATAAATATTAATTTAGTAGCAGTTGATTTAATCGGATAGTCCGAACTGAGTATTATGAACACTGCACAATAAATAAATAAGGTAAGCAACGAAAAAAAAAATCTCGGAGAGGCAATGAATGTTAAAGGTACAAATGACCGAAACCTGTACTTTTCGATGATCACAGGATATAGCAGTTGGTTTTCTTAATTATCATTTCTGTCACCCTTTAGAAGTAATTCCCACATGATGCTACCCTATCTATTGAAAGGCTTAAGATCCGGGGCTGTTATTATGAGGTACTTAAATGCGAAGTAACACACAATTCCCAAACTACGATTTACTATCCAAGTAGCAAACTCGGTTGGATGAATGTACTGGTGTAGAAGTCAAAACGCGAGAGATTTTTTTTTAGTAAACATATTCATATTTTCACTACATAACATACACTAGGCCTATCCATTTAAATATAGGTGTCATCATCTCATTCATATTTTATATCATATTATTAATATATCATTACATTCATTCATTATCTACTAATTTTTGCGCGAAGTAATATTTTACAGACACCCTATTTCATACATTTTACACGCAGGCCATACACATATTTACATTACACAGTAATAAATATATATAATTATCACAATCTATCACGCTCAAACTACTACACGATAACATTCATCGAACCACGTACTCTTTGTTTCGAAGCACCCAAATTGTATTTACTTCGCAGTTTTTAAAAAAATCATACGTGTATTCACTGAAAGTTAAATTGTCAACGATGATTTTATTTCTGATATGCTGATAAAACTAAAGCAACAATGGAATTTTCTACAGCCACGGGAAAAGAGAATTTAATACTACATTTTGAAACAAACAGTAACAGCATATGGGCTTTACTTCTATTAAGAAAATAGGTATTCTTTATTTCAGTAGATATTTCAGTTACTACTGGACCTAGCAAGCTGAAATTTTCAGTACAGTAAGATCTCATGCTATCTTATATGAAGGTATACTCATCTGAACCGAAAACCATGTCCACGGGATGTAATTTGAGAATAAATGGCCAAAATCAAACAACTTAAATCACTAAGTCATGCGATGTCGTAATGTCAACAAACAACTGATTACCGAAAACGAGCACTATGGCGCTGTAGTGGAGGCATAATTTACCGTGTACTGAAATATATACTTGTACTCATTAATCAGAAATCTAATATTTACTCTGGTTTATTTATGTTAGAAAAATGGTACTAAATTAACGCATATTTATACACTGTCCTAACCGAAAATTCACACACTCACACAAAACTACTAACTACATACACCACTGTTAGTACTATACATAAAGACAACTAACTAAACCAAACATGCACCATTTAATTACATGCATGTTGACGAAAAATACTCCCTTGTTGGTATATACAGTCGGCTCTATTAAACTTAAAGGGGGGGGGCAAAATGAGAAAAGGTAACCCTAGGTCCAATTGACCTGACCAATTGTTTACATAATTATTGCCAAAGATTGATGCCCTGGGGGCACCTTAACGAGGTTTATTGAGGGACCCTTCCCCTGAGAGGGGAAAAGGCCCTAAAACGAACAATAACTAACCCATCCCCCCGCTAGAATTGGTTCAATTTGGAAAAGGGGATAGGAGCCCTTTTAAGCTAACTTAAGCTGCCATTATGATTATTTACATTACAACTATCAAACCTACTACGTACATGCAATTACTAAATAAATAATAAAAAATCACATCTACCTAATACACGAACAACATGCACTAAACAGGTCGTAATTTCCCTAATCCTTAATTGAATTTGAAATAAAAAAAAAGTAAAGTCACTCTTTCACTCTGTCTATTCTAGATAGGCAGCAAACATGGCTTCCTAGTAAACAGAACTGGATGTTTCACTAACTTATTGTTTCTTTACGAAAAATGTAGATTTTTTCCCTGTTTTGGGGGCTCCTACACAGCCTTCAATGTTCACCTATGAAATTAAATCAGATTTTTACCTGAATTCTATTAAAATCCTAGTCCTTTTACCGCAGATATGTAGGCGAAATTATAAGCTGCGCCTCGTAAGGTGTCTTCGATTATTCTGATAACATTGCGCCGAAAAAGCCAGAGGTAGGAGAATTCCTCCAATCAGAACGAAAACTTTAGCCGCGGAAATTACAAAGCAAATAGAAATTTGGCAAATCCAGATATAACCGGATCTGAAAGTGACTATGGACTAGTGAGAGGGGGTGAGGGAAAAGATTAGGTACCTGGCCAAAAATCTACATTGGTCTGAAATTAAGAAAATTTATATCCAATGACAGAACTATGTTTCGGTATGACGTCAGAATGGTAAACCTTGTAACTATTCGACTTATATATCCGAAAATGGGATTTACACTTAATCAAAATATAAATAAAATATATTATTCAGTGGGAATATGGTTACTAATGAAACCTTTCGATTCATTATATTTAATTCGAAGTAAAGAGAGTAAATAAATTGTGTAACTAAACCGAAATTGAATTAAAAAAAAATTACTAGGTACAGGGTGCGTAAAAAAAGTTGCCATTACTTTCAACTGTAATGGTACATTACAGTTTTCCCCGGCCCATTAACAAAATTTTGTTAGAATAACAAAATTTTGCTAATTGGGAATACTAACTACTGATGCTTGTTAAATTAACACACTCATTCATCCCATTCAAACGTTACCAGTCTCACTAGGACAGTATATTATATCTACTTGGGGTATTGCGCGAGTAATTCACTACGTTTATCTTCTGTACAATTGAAAATCTTTAAATTTCGAAAATTATGAGTTCCGATACTTTCACCTTTGAGATTATGCAAAACAGCGCAGTTTTTTAGCAATTTTTTCACGACAAACGGGCCAGTGAAAATTTTCATCCATTTGGCTGATTCCTGCTTTATTATTGACGATAAGTTGTGTAATTTCAGCATTACTAGTTGACCTTCTTCCAGAGTAACAGAATGTGTTGACCGTTTACTAGAATTTCGCGAATTTATATCTATCTCCGTAAATTTAAACCTATTTTCAACGGAATCTAATTGTTTTGGCCATGGGAACACCTTCCGGCAGTTGTCAACAGCAGAGTAACTCAGAAAACGTTCCGCCGGCGTGCAACCAATACTTGAGCAATAAGAATTATTAAGAAGGTCCTGTATTTTTACAAGATATCTATACCAGGTGGTTTGATCTTCATTACACCATAACCGAACTAACCTATTGAGCTCTTTATGGCTGCGCTCTGTTATGCTGTTACCCTGAGGAGAATAGCTAGCTGTTTTCTTGTGTTTAATTTTATACTTAGCACAGAAATCCTGCCACAGTTTGGACTGGAACTGTGGTCCCCTGTCACTTAAGAATTCTTGAGGATATGGTAAAAGGTGAAAGTATCTTCTCTCTAGTACCGTTATTATTTCTTTGGTATGAGCTTTTCTGAGCGGAAGAAAAGTAACAAAACGAGAGTAAATATCTATTAGTGATAAAATATAATAGTATCCCTGGCTAGGTGGTAATTTCCCAATAAGGTCCACCCCCAGAGTCTCATGGGGTACATTTGCTCTTATGTGATATTCTTGCTGAGCTATGGTTCGGTTTGTGAACTTTGTTTCCGCACATTGGATACAGTTTCGGATGAAATTTTTTATGGTAGCTTTTTGATTTTTCCAATAAAAGATTGCGCGACAAAAGCGATAACATTTTTGAACTCCAAAATGACCTGTGGAGTGAACAATACTGATAATTTGGTGAATACAAGCCTGAGGTATTACTAAAATCCATTTTTGAACTCGCAACGGTTTTATGTACATTAACCCACAATGCATTACGATTCTACTCTGATTACCACTATTTTCATATTGCCTTAAGAACGTTTGACATAATTCATCAGTTTCCTGATTTTTCTTTATATGATTTAAATCAATGTCAGCATATTGTGTTTTCGTTAGGAAATGCACATAATGGGTTTCGGGTTCAAGCAATACCTCAGGCGGGTACCTACTGAGTGTATCGGCGATAAGGTTCTCGCGGCCTGGACAGTGCTGAAATGTTAAGTCAAATTTCTGTAATTTAAGTAGGATCCTGGTGGTTCTTGGTTCAAGGTTCTTCTGAGTGAAAGCATGAGTAACTGCTGCATTGTCGGTATGAACATACGTGATACGACCCATAATATGTTGTTCAAAGTGCTCACATAGGAACAGAACGGACAGTAGTTCTAACTGAGAGATCGACAGAGACAACTCGTAAGGCTTTACCCGTCGACTAGCATATCCGATGACATTAGGATCTTCTTGACCTGCTGGATATTGTGCAAGATAGCCAGCCAGATTTTCCATACACGCATCACTGTGTATGTGAAATGGCAGGGAGAAATCTGGCTGACTTAGAGCAGGCGGATTGCTAATAAGCTCTTTTAACTTATGGAAAGTTTCCAATGTTTCATCGTTCCATGTGAATTTTTGATCCTTTTTTAGTAGTTGATATAATTTAGCGGTAAGTCCAGAAAAGTTTGGTACGAACTTTCTCCTCCACCCTATGAGGCCTAGGAACTTTTGTAATGCCTTCTTTGATTTCGGAACCGGAAAACAACGAATGGGTTCGTTTAATTTAGGGTCGACCCTTATCGTTTTGCCACTAATGATATGACCTAAAAATTTTATCTCCCGTGCGAAGAACTTACATTTTTGAAAATTTAAGGAAAAATTTGCCCTCTTGAAAATTTCAAAGGTTCTTTCTAAATGAGATAAGTGTTCTTCTTCCGTGGCCGATTTTACCATAACATCATCAAGGTATAAAACTACAAAAGAACGAGTTGAGTCGTTGAAAAAATTAGTCATAACGGATTGAAAAACAGCAGGACTGCTCTTCAATCCCTGTGGCAAAACGGTAAGGCAATATTGCCTTCCTTTATACACAAAGCTAGTACATTGATATGATTCTTTGTGTAAACTGATCCCATAATAGGCACTAGATGCATCAAAAGATGAGAACCAAGTGGCTTGTGAAACACGATGTAATAAATCGTCTATTGGTTCAACCTGTGCTTGTGGAGAAATAATTTTAGAGTTGGTAGCCCTGAGGTCCAAAACGGGACGTACGCCCCCAGAGGCCTTTCTGACAACATGAATAGGATTTCTGTATGGGGACATCTGTTCTATAGCAATTCCTAACCGTAACCATTTATTTAATTCGGCCTCAAACTCGGGTTGCATTGCTTGTGGGACAGAATAGCAAGGTCCCACAACTGGTTCGTTATCTTTTAGTTGAATTTTGTATGGAGGCGCATTAACACGACGTGGGTACTCGGAGAAGAGAGATCTGTACTGTAATAATAGTTTACGGAGACCTGATCTAATTGGTGGTGGTAAGTCATCCCGAGTAGTAATGTAAGTATCGATATCTTGTGGAGAGACATTGCATTTGGCATTCAGGATTGGATCCAGCTGATCGTCCCTGTTAACCTCTCCTCCATTGAGAGGTGTCACTGCACAGGCAGCTTGACAGATAAACCTGGGGTCAAGCATGGGCTGATCCATCACTGGCCGCCCTGACTCACCGATTGCAATCTCTCTTTCCGGTATTCCCACTAACATTACATTTGGTTTATTAGTTGAAACAGTAACTGCATTCCCGAGACTATCTTTCATACGAATTTCTTTCTTTTCACGGTCGATGATACAATGGAACTTATCTAAGAATGGGCAACCCAAGATTAAATCCGTTCGCAAGTATTTAATAACAAAAATAGCTATTTCAAAAATATGGTTTTGAATATTAAGATTGAAATTTTGAACCCCTTGAACTGAAAAACTTTCCTTCCCAGCAAATGCACCCAGTGTAAGACCCGTGTACGGCCTTAATTTTGCAGAAGGGAAACGCTGTTTCAATCTTCTCCACACCTCCCAGTCCATTAGGCAGAGCTCCGAACCACTATCTATGGTAGCAACAAGTTCAACGCCACCGATACTTCCTTTTAGGCTGGGAGATGCCGAGAAATAGCGTTCTTCCCCCACCGCAAATGGCTCTTCATCGATTACGAATTTTATTATAAATTCTAAGGAATTCGGTGAGGGGTATTCTTGTATCTGAAACTCGGATTTACTATTATTAGAATATTGCATTTTGTAGTTAATGGGGTGTATGTACCCGCAGTTATCCTCCCCCATTTCATCAGGTAACTGCGGCGTTAGTTTGTCGACTTTACCGCCGTTTCGCGACTATCACTCCCATTTAATATTGTTCTGGGCTCACCGTTACCACGCACTTGCGAAGGGACCGAATTCTGGGGTCGATTTACATTATTGTTACTATTATTGTTATTATTCTGACTATTACCGTTCTCCCCTCTTCCGTACGTCCTGTTAAAATTCCTCCTGGTGTTATCGCCCCTGTCCGGGTTCGATGCCATGTTGGTACGGTCATAGGGACGATAACTCCGGCGATTGTTGAACATGGGCCGATTCCTAAATAGTCGCCGGCCATTATTGTTGTTTTCTGAGCCGTACCCACTAGGATAACGAGATCCAGCTTGGGTATAACTCAGGAAATCTGTCTGGCAACTTGCCGTTACCTTCGTCTTCGTCGGTTTTAGAATCTTTGCCTGTCGGGCGAAGTATCGTTTTGGTGGACCACCAACTTCCTTGCCGCACAAGGCAGCTAAACGTGAGGTGACTTCTCGCACCGTTTGGCACAAGTGGGACGCTATGGCCCGGGACTCATCGGGTGGAAGAGCGTTAACTATAATATCTACCAGTTCGGCCTGAGAGGGATGTTCAGCTATCTGATAATATAGTTCAATGATCTTCCAAGCATAGTCCAAGAGGGACCCATACTTGGAGCGATCATACCGGAGTGATTGTAAGTTTCTCTTTTGGAGCCGCTCGATGTGCTCATTACAATACTCTTCTTTGAAAAGAATCAAAAAATCACTGAACGTCCGGATTTGGTATTTAACAGAGGCAAACCATGCGCCCGAAGCGGCGATCAAACATTTTTCAACTATCTGTAGGCGTTCCCCATCAGTAAGTTTGTACATGTCTAGATATTGCTGCAGTCTCCGCAAGAAAACTCGAGGTAACCCGTTAGTAATGTTCCCATCGAAAGTGGGAAAACGTTCAATATCCCGGAGGGAAACTTTAGAGCTCATACTATACGGGGCAGGAAAAGAATCTATTGGAATCAACGCGTTATCCTGAGCGGTTGGGGTTGTCACCGGATTTGCCACCGACGGAGTGGTCACTGAACTGAACGCTCCCATATGACCAAGAGAGGTTTTATAATTAGTGTTGACCATGTAAGGTTCGAACTTAGAACCCACCACGGCAGTAACCGACGGTCCGGCACATCTCCTTTCCCCTCCTGGCAGCACGCTGTAAGATTGTACCATTCCAAAGGTAGAGTGAGCATTTACGCTAGTGACTGTTGTAGTCACAACACTCGACTGCATCGGTACATCGAAATTACTCAACCATGATTTCGAGGTTGGCTGATGCGGGGGGCAATACATTGCTGTGTCCCGTGCATCAGGCAACACTTGACTCTTTCCCGGTTGGACGTTACTTGTTTCTGGGAAAATTTTCCCTGGAGAATCGCCATCAGGAAAAGGATAGGAGATATCAGACTTGACGATTTCCAATTTAGTAATATTCCCCTTAAGACTGTCTACTTCGGTTTGAATT
The DNA here is from genome assembly GCF_964235325.1 of Thermobia domestica. Classification (NCBI taxonomy): domain Eukaryota; kingdom Metazoa; phylum Arthropoda; class Insecta; order Zygentoma; family Lepismatidae; genus Thermobia; species Thermobia domestica. The sequence continues at coordinate 210,279,076 of NC_137460.1, forward strand.
TGACCAATCCTTTGATCAACCGACTCTAGTTTGGTTTCTATTGATAGGTTAGATATTACAACATTTAATTTACTTATTTCAGCCTGCTGCTGTTCAACCTTTTGTTCGATGTCACCAAATCTTTTGTTTGTACTCTCAAACCTTACATCTATTTCATTTAATTTTTTATTTGTTTCGTCTCTGAGCTGCTCGGTAGACTGTTGGGCCTGGTATCTAACCTGCTCTAGTTCAGTAAACGATTGCTCTTTCAATTTGCTAATCGAAGAAGCAAAGTCTAAACAGATCTGGTCAAATTTATTGTTTAGTACCTCGAATCGAGCATCGGTCTCTCGTTTCGAGGTATCAAACTTTTCATTTATTTCACGTCTCAGATCTGCACTATTCTGATCTATTTTAACTTCCATGTTAGTGAATTTTTCGTTCATATTAGAAAATTTTTCATGCATCATTTCCATCATCTGGCGAATTAATGCAGACGTGTCAGACCCTCCAGATGACATTCCTTCCTTCGGGTTTGCCGTCTGATCCCGAGAATCACTGTGATTTCCATTCTTTTCCTCATCGTCGAGGTCAGATATCTCCGCTGGAGATATTTGGCCTCGGTCCTTTTCACAATCCTCACAGTATTTTATTATTTCGCCGGTTTGAACCTTTTCTGCATTTTCAGCAGTATCATCCAAATTGGAGCAAGCAAAATGGATCCATTTTAGTCCACAACCGGTGCATCTTATTAATCTCCGCGGGGCGCGAGATCTTTTCTCTTTTTCATCTAATGTGCATTGAGTGCACGTGACTTCACATTCGCCCTGTGACACAACAACCTTTTTTGTTGCCATAGCTTTGAGACACTTTACACTTTACAAAAGACAAGATATATATCAAAAATACACATATACTATAAAATACTTATTCGCTATCCAGACAAGTATTATTCATGAATTAAAGGACTCCCATTCTCTTTCCTTCCTTGAAACCCTTCTAGCGTTTAGTTCTAATTTAGAAAAAATTTTGACACTCCTTCTCTTTTTCCCCCTTAGAAAAGGAAACAAAAATCACAAAGTAGCCAACGACTCTACTTGTTTCACTTGACTATAAAATTTCTCTTATTAATTTCAATGTTGTAATCAATTCAACATGCCTTCAACCTCACTCTTTGACATTCTTAAAAAAAATTCAGATCTATCGGTCGCCATTTAAACTGAGATCCGTTGCCATGGGAACAAACGTTGCCATGACAACCATTCTTGTCGCGGTTCACCAATCAAAAACTGATTGGCATGATAACTGGTATTATTCAATAAGCATTTTCAGATCCGTTACCACAGCAAACATGCGTTACCATGGCAACAGTCTTGTCACGTGTCGCCACTCTAAAACTGAAAAAAGGGGGCCGTTGCCATAGAAACCACCGTTTCCATAACAACGAATCCCGTCACGGCTCGTCAATCTAAAACTGATTGAGGGAAAAAGAATCTGCAACAAATGTGATGCACGGAATAAGTCGTGAGTGGGAACCCTTCACCCCTGGTGGGGATATTCATGAAGCTATCAGCTTATGTCTAATTATATTGGAATATAATATCCATTTCTTAATTTCGAACATACTAGGTTCGATCGAAACGAGAAAACTTTTTATCGGACTTCTAAAGAAAATAAAATAAAATAAATAAATACATGACCGTGTTTATTACCTATAGAATTCCCAGTCACGACCCCCTTTTCAGTTTTATTAAAAATAGAAGAAGAAGATGAAGAAAGGAAAAGGAAGATAGAAGAGGAAAGAGGTAAAGTAAGAAGGTGATAAAGAGGAAACTGTTACTGGATATTTTGAGAAATATGGTAAAGGGAAAGTGAATAATTATCGAATTGGGATCATTTCCAATAGCTATTGGGTGAATGTTTGGTATTAAGGCGATCAAAGGTAGACACATGTTAACCCATACATCCCCGACCTAGATCCATTTAACCCCAACTACCGAATTATCCCAATCTAGCTCTGAGATAGATGAGAAAGTTCAATTTTACCGTTTATTCAATATTTCCAGAAGTTCTAGACTAATATCCAATATTTGAAAAATGAACGACGAAGTTGATGGCATGTTAGAAACGACCACAGAGGGAAAGAAAAAAAAATCAGAGTATCACATATTTGTCGAAGATTTTGACTTTCACAGTTCTCCCATGATGATCATTTGTTCAGGCTACTTCGGTCCGTTTTACTTCCTTCATAGAGCCAACTTAAATTAAGTTAGTATTGACATTCAATGACTTTAATTGCCAACTACCATTAATTATAATAAGTCACACATATATGTCAAAATAATTGGTGCACTTAATACTAAACCTACATTTCACTCACACACACATTCATACAGGACAATGTATACTTCGGGTTGTATTTAGTTGAATTAAACTAACCTAACTACATTTCTGTAGACATTTATTACATTTCAATAAAAGAAAACTTAGTTTGACATAACAGGAAAAATTTAATACATGAAAAGAATGTTTCATAAGCATGCACAGAAATCCGCTACTTTCAACAAGATCAAATAACACATTTCTCTTTCTAGATATATTAAAAGTTGGATTACATGAAAAAAAATTCGACAAAAGACGAAAGACAAAAATAAAGAAAAAAAATTCAAAGGTCAATATATTTAAGATTCAGTGCAATGAATACATATCATTGCGGGAAAAAGAAAGCAAAAAAAAATATAATTGGTTAATCATTCTTTAAAAAAAAACACTTTAGTAGCATTTTATTGAGTCTCTGTCCCAAGAGGAGACATTTCGACAATTTTATGAGTCTTTGTTCTCACGTCGATAATAACTCCTTTTTCAACTCTCTTTACGCACTGTGATTTGTGTCCATGAGAGTATTTAATCGTTTTTGTTTTAACTATAGACAAATAGTTGCTTCATATTACATATATATTTAAATTTCTCATTTCGTCACTTGACGCACTTGATATAAAATTTCAAAGTTTATCGAGATTTAAAATATCGAGTCCAGTCCCAAACATTGGGAACATATTTCCATATTCCTGTATTCACATTAAATTATTAACCAAATTTCAGTTCATTGAATTTAAGATCACTAATTTTTTCCTAGTATAGATCATGTAGTCGAAAGATTCTAGTCTCTGTATAGTTAGGTTTCCGATCGTAGAGGAAGGATTTGTTTCATGGTTTACTGATAGAAGGATTCGTTGGTGGGGCACACTGTTTCGTAGCTTACTAATTTCACTATGATCTCGCAAAATAAATTTGGATAAGGATTAGGGTTATTTTTACTTTTCTTACGACCTGCTACTTGTTTCATTTACATGCAGTATTTAACATGATATTCAACTTTAATAGTCACAAACATCAATAACAACTCAACAAAATGTCATTTATTACAATTTACGCGGTAATGCTGTATATCACAAATAGTTGGTTAATATCGGGTGTCAAAAATCTATGGCAACCTAACAAAACCAGGGTAAATACCGAGCCCTCTACATACATACTCGCATATATATATATATATTCATATTACTCAATATAATAAATTTCACTTTAATATCCATTGTAGTATTTCGTCGACATTTAATATCTACATAACCTTTTTATATTCGATAAGTATTCATATTTTATTGGCTCAAAATAAACAAAAACCCTGACTATCAAAATTCACTTTTTTCCCTCATAAGGTTGCAACATTGTACTTTATATGTAAACCCGATAATCAATAATCATTCTCAATTCACTAAAGATCCGCGTATAAAGAAATAGTTGGTGTTATTTAATAAGTTGACATAAGAGGTGGAAATACAACAAATAGAGCAGGCACGTAACTTTTAAAACTATGTAAGTACATATATAGATGTATATACAGGAAAAAAAATCAATGTTATTCGAAACTAGTGGGCCCAAACTACTAATACATACACACTATATGACCAATCAATAGAAAGAAAAAACCAGAAATCAGTAATCAATGGATATAATTTGTACGATCAATGAATAACAAATGTTTTCAGGAATCTGAAAGCATAGTGTACCTTCTCGTCAATTTCTCCCGTGGTGGATTAAATATCACGAAAATGGTCCTGAGATGTGCTGCAATACCTCCACGAATTGCATCCCTCGATGTCTCAGTTAGTACATACGATCGAAATAAGTGATATGAATATTGTATGTTTTCATGAGTTTCAGAAACCGGGGGGGGGAGGTTGAAAAATTTGAAAAAAAAATCTCGAAGTAATGAAGACAGAGAGAGAGATAGAGAAGAAGGAAGACGAAGAATAGGGGCGCCAAAGACTTAAGTGGGAAATAACTAACGCTACAAAGATAAAAGTCGAACTTCGCTCTCAACAAAATCCATAGCCAAAATATTCTTAACATGCCGAAAGGGTGGTCTACTCAAATACGTAGACTCAAGGAGCGCCCTGCTGCCAAGGATGCAAGTTCTGTGTCCATCAGATCCCAATCCCACAAGAGTTTGGTTGTAAGATTGAAATCCGATCCCCGTATCCGGCCCAAACCAGCAGGGTCCCGAAAATCCTCCGGAAGGTTAGAGACGGCGTTAATTTAGAATTTCAAAAGAGAAAAAAAAATCATCCGACCTCTTGGAAACTAGAAGATTCCAGAATAGTAATGAAATTAGAGTAATAGCTAAGATATCCCTAATTAGAGTTTGCCAAAATAAAAAAAAATTAAATAAACTGAATTTTGGATCGGTGATTTCAATAACCAAACATCACCGATGGCTACCCCGCGCAGACATGCCACAGTCTGGGACGTCGTTAATTTCCCTCATCTAATTAAACTAAGAAAAGACATGAAAATACTTAAGGGGACTAGGGGTCGACGTCCGGGTACGCTAATGACATAAATATTAATTTAGTAGCAGTTGATTTAATCGGATAGTCCGAACTGAGTATTATGAACACTGCACAATAAATAAATAAGGTAAGCAACGAAAAAAAAATCTCGGAGAGGCAATGAATGTTAAAGGTACAAATGACCGAAACCTGTACTTTTCGATGATCACAGGATATAGCAGTTGGTTTTCTTAATTATCATTTCTGTCACCCTTTAGAAGTAATTCCCACATGATGCTACCCTATCTATTGAAAGGCTTAAGATCCGGGGCTGTTATTATGAGGTACTTAAATGCGAAGTAACACACAATTCCCAAACTACGATTTACTATCCAAGTAGCAAACTCGGTTGGATGAATGTACTGGTGTAGAAGTCAAAACGCGAGAGATTTTTTTTTTTAGTAAACATATTCATATTTTCACTACATAACATACACTAGGCCTATCCATTTAAATATAGGTGTCATCATCTCATTCATATTTTATATCATATTATTAATATATCATTACATTCATTCATTATCTACTAATTTTTGCGCGAAGTAATATTTTACAGACACCCTATTTCATACATTTTACACGCAGGCCATACACATATTTACATTACACAGTAATAAATATATATAATTATCACAATCTATCACGCTCAAACTACTACACGATAACATTCATCGAACCACGTACTCTTTGTTTCGAAGCACCCAAATTGTATTTACTTCGCAGTTTTTAAAAAAAATCATACGTGTATTCACTGAAAGTTAAATTGTCAACGATGATTTTATTTCTGATATGCTGATAAAACTAAAGCAACAATGGAATTTTCTACAGCCACGGGAAAAGAGAATTTAATACTACATTTTGAAACAAACAGTAACAGCATATGGGCTTTACTTCTATTAAGAAAATAGGTATTCTTTATTTCAGTAGATATTTCAGTTACTACTGGACCTAGCAAGCTGAAATTTTCAGTACAGTAAGATCTCATGCTATCTTATATGAAGGTATACTCATCTGAACCGAAAACCATGTCCACGGGATGTAATTTGAGAATAAATGGCCAAAATCAAACAACTTAAATCATTAAGTCATGCGATGTCGTAATGTCAACAAACAACTGATTACCGAAAACGAGCACTATGGCGCTGTAGTGGAGGCATAATTTACCGTGTACTGAAATATATACTTGTACTCATTAATCAGAAATCTAATATTTACTCTGGTTTATTTATGTTAGAAAAATGGTACTAAATTAACGCATATTTATACACTGTCCTAACCGAAAATTCACACACTCACACAAAACTACTAACTACATACACCACTGTTAGTACTATACATAAAGACAACTAACTAAACCAAACATGCACCATTTAATTACATGCATGTTGACGAAAAATACTCCCTTGTTGGTATATACAGTCGGCTCTATTAAACTTAAAGGGGGGGGGGCAAAATGAGAAAAGGTAACCCTAGGTCCAATTGACCTGACCAATTGTTTACATAATTATTGCCAAAGATTGATGCCCTGGGGGCACCTTAACGAGGTTTATTGAGGGACCCTTCCCCTGAGAGGGGAAAAGGCCCTAAAACGAACAATAACTAACCCATCCCCCCGCTAGAATTGGTTCAATTTGGAAAAGGGGATAGGAGCCCTTTTAAGCTAACTTAAGCTGCCATTATGATTATTTACATTACAACTATCAAACCTACTACGTACATGCAATTACTAAATAAATAATAAAAAATCACATCTACCTAATACACGAACAACATGCACTAAACAGGTCGTAATTTCCCTAATCCCTAATTGAATTTGAAATAAAAAAAAAGTAAAGTCACTCTTTCACTCTGTCTATTCTAGATAGTCAGCAAACATGGCTTCCTAGTAAACAGAACTGGATGTTTCACTAACTTATTGTTTCTTTACGAAAAATGTAGATTTTTTCCCTGTTTTTGGGGCTCCTACACAGCCTTCAATGTTCACCTATGAAATTAAATCAGATTTTTACCTGAATTCTATTAAAATCCTAGTCCTTTTACCGCAGATATGTAGGCGAAATTATAAGCTGCGCCTCGTAAGGTGTCTTCGATTATTCTGATAACATTGCGCCGAAAAAGCCAGAGGTAGGAGAATTCCTCCAATCAGAACGAAAACTTTAGCCGCGGAAATTACAAAGCAAATAGAAATTTGGCAAATCCAGATATAACCGGATCTGAAAGTGACTATGGACTAGTGAGAGGGGGTGAGGGAAAAGATTAGGTACCTGGCCAAAAATCTACATTGGTCTGAAATTAAGAAAATTTATATCCAATGACAGAACTATGTTTCGGTATGACGTCAGAATGGTAAACCTTGTAACTATTCGACTTATATATCCGAAAATGGGATTTACACTTAATCAAAATATAAATAAAATATATTATTCAGTGGGAATATGGTTACTAATGAAACCTTTCGATTCATTATATTTAATTCGAAGTAAAGAGAGTAAATAAATTGTGTAACTAAACCGAAATTGAATTTAAAAAAAAATTACTAGGTACAGGGTGCGTAAAAAAAAGTTGCCATTACTTTCAACTGTAATGGTACTCCCATGCGCAAAAAATATTGCGCGTATACTGTAACTCACAATTTTTCGCAATTATTCCATTTTCCATATGTTTATTGGTAAAATTCAGTTATTAGTACGTGGAGATAATAGAAAGCAATCCATCTAAGGAGATATTTCCAAAAAATATAATAAAATAATAAAAATATAAGCAAAAAACAAAATTATGTTCGGTTTTGTGTATACTGGCAATAATGTTTTCGAGGGAATTTTAGGAGTAGCACAGCACGATTGCAGAGGGAATAACAAGATTAGTAGGAGAACAGCTAAATCAAGGAACTGGAAATTGGAGCAAATTATTGCATTTATTGGCTTAAATCTAGGGTGTAAATTGTCTGTCAAATATAAATTAGCTTCTGTAAGCAAGATGTTATACGGAAAATATAAACAAAGAGAAAAACTGTTGTCTTAAGTTTGGAAGTGACATGCTCTATAGCCATGAGCATTTATTTCTTAAGAAAAAGATAGGCAACAAAAGAAAATCTGTGTGGTCAAGTGGGTAGAGTGACGGACTAGTAATTCTTATACTGTTTTGACACCAGATCGAATCCCATCCGGTCCTGTTCATTTTTTTTCTTTACAAAACATTGTAGAAAGTGTATAATTTTTATGTTAATAAGAAACGAAATAATATAATAATGAAATAACTTTTTGTTTTTCTGATGACGTATTTATTCAGAATTAGCTTACTATTTATTACTAATAGCGATTGTTTTTAGTTTATGGTATGGTATGCTTAACCGTTCCCTCTCCGTTTTTACACAGCTTCAACTCACTGCGAGTGTCTGTGAGTCAGGAACAGGAAAAAACAAAACAAGAGCAACCTGCAGCTTTACACACAGCGTGAGGAACACAGTCAGAGCGATAGCTCGTTGTCATGAAGAAAAAAAACTGTTCTAGTGTTTCTGTGTGTGTGTTTCTTTTTAAAGTATTGACTCTCTCTCTCTCTCCTTTTTTTTCATATCCACAAGTTCAACAAATGCAAGTCTGTGTGGAAAAAAAAAATCAAGAGTGCTTTCTTTAAACAAAACTAAATTTTACAGCTCTCTTTGTGAGGTACGCGAATGCTTCCAAAAGATGCCATGAATATTAACTATAATCGTACCGAATTATACAGTAGCGTGAAAAACTGATAATAAAATGATGTAACATGCATAAGCTTTTTTTTTAGAGTAACCACACATTAAACATAACAAATTAAATTTTTGGGATTACAAATTATCACATTACGTGTCGGTGTAGGCCTATTCGTTTTCACATTTGAGCGACGAAAAAAGAAAGTGTGGTGATAGTTATAAAAACCGAATACCAGATTTCAATAAATTCAAGTTACATGGCTCCTACATAGCGAAAAAAATGATTTTTCGATGTCTGTCCATCTATTTGTCTCTCGGTTCGTCACGCTTTTACACGCACTCAAATAGAGGCCATACTGTTCAACGTATCTGCACCGAATTCTAGACATAACGTTTTAGTAACATAATATTTTTCGAATTTTATGTCTTTCGACACCTAAAAGCAAGGGTAATTTACTGAAGGATTAAAATTTAAAATAATTCAATTTTCTCAAATAAAAAAAGCTGTGACGATTTTATTTACTTTTGATAAATATATATTTTATTAACAAATCTCCACCATATATGAATAATTTTTCCTGAAAAAATATATATGGTGTAATTTACTGTATGGTATGCGTTCTTTTTGCACAATTTTCTCAACCATATTTCATAAATAAACGTATCATTAATTACCTAAGAATATGTCAACTCGTTGGAAGGAGTAGCTTAATCTTACGGTGAGCTTTCCCCCGATGGTTTTCCCATTAACGCCTCAGGCAATTTTGTTCATATTTCGTAAAGAAATATTTCATTAATAAACTAACATAAAGCATAAATAGTTTATTCCGATAACATACAGAAGAAGTGGTTTTCTCAAGGGTTGATTTTTTTTGGACAATTGTCTCAGTTATTACTGAAATTTGTATTTTTACTGAAATTTGTTCTAATTTCAGTAAAAATATTTCCTGTAATAATCTTACAATATCGTATAACTCGCTTGTTCCGAAAAGAAAAATCCAAAAGAGATAGTTTACTTTGACAGTGAAATTTTTCCCGACGATTTGCTTAAAAATTACTCGATATACTGTCAAAATTACAGATAGAAGAGTTTACCTTTGGGGGTAAGCTTTTCCCGATGAACTTCCTAAAAACAACTCAGGAGATGTTTGTTGTTCATATTTTATAAATACGTATTACATAAATAACCTAGCTATATGGTATAATTCCCTCATCCGGAAAATCTAGAAATGGTATATTACTTTTGACAGTAAGTTTAACCTGCGATTTTCTCAAGAACGACTCAGGCGATTGTGTTCGTATTTCATAAATAAATGTTTTATGAAAATACTAACAATATAGCATAGCTCGTTTATACTGAAAAGATCCACAAGGGATAATTTATTCTTGGGGGTGACTTTTTGCATAATTTTCTCAGAAATTACTCAGACGCTTTTGCTTATAGTTCACATACAATTATATCCTTTATAATTCTAATATATGGATCAAGTTATTTCTAACGGAAATATGACCAATGGGTACTTTACTTTTGGGCCTGAAGTTTCTTCTAGCAAAGTTTTCCAAAACATTATTTTATTCGCAATTTCCCAAATAAATGTATCAATAACAGTTGCAGCCTAACATAAGTCAGTGTAAAATATTCGAGCGAGAAAGTACAGTGCGTTTACTCCGTACCCTTTCTTAAATATATTTTTAAATGTTACACCTAATCACAATTTTCCGAACAAAATCGAAACTTCTTTTTAAATGTGCCTTGTTGTGGTCAAATGGTTCAAGTGCATTGGTTCTGGATTAGATTTCCAGTGAGAGCTAGTGCATCTTCATCCAAGAGATGTGACACGTCGGTGCAAGGAAGAAAGTGTTTAAACAAGCCTAACCAAGCTAATCAACAAAAGAAATAATACAATGTTACGAAATTATCGTAGAAACGTTGTTAATATTAGGTAGGTTCGACTGGAATGTCCAAACAATTGTCAATTCCAAAGGTCTTTGTTTTCGTCCGGCGGGAGCTCATGTGGTTCGGATTTCACGTTAATCAGTAGGTCCACGTCTCATATAGCCTCGCTGCTGAAAGGGACGATAAACTCAAAATCACATCACACATCTTTGTTTTCGCCTTTGTTTTAGCTCATAAATGTCTCTGTTCATAAGCTCCTTAGTGGTTAGCGTACGCGCCTTTGGCGTGGAAGACCCGGCTTCGATTCCCGGCGAGAGCTCACGTGGTTCGGAGTCCACGTTAATCAGTAGGCCGACGTCTCATATAGCTTCGTTGCTGAACGAGACTTTAAACTCAAACTCAATGTCTTTATTCATAAATGTCTTTGTGTATGGTTTTTCATATACGTGGCATGGACATTAAATTTTGATTTCTACGCCATATGTATCTAATTACATACACACCTATAGAACGAACACAACAAACTTGGAATATCTACATTGTTTGCGTATGGAAAATAATCACGCTCTACTGTACAGGACAGCCGTGTGTATGGAATTCCATACACATGGCAATCAGCGTATTAAGAAATGTATAATAATAAGAATTATTATTATTATTATTAATAACAATAATAATAATAATAATAATAATAATAATAATAATAATAATAATAATAATAATAATAATAATAATAATAATAATAATAATAATAATAATAATAAACAGAAAACGATACGATCATTTACATAATTTATAAATATAAGTTAACATTTTATAAGCATATAACTGCAATGGAATTAAGTTGTTTTTCTCTCTCCCTGAACGCTACAGCCCTTATTGTTCTAAGGCGTAGAAGAGAACTTGTGGCACCCACGATTTGGGGCGGTGTGTGGTCACAACTTGGTATCCCTTTGTTGTTAGTCCTAGCTTTCTAGACGGATGCAGTTATTACCGGTAGAATATACAAGCAAATAGACTTTTGTATTACTATTAAAGTAAATAATTACACTCATTCCTTCAATGTGATACTTGTGGCTGCTTAACCGTATACAGACAGCTGATCCATGGAAAAATCGTTAATAATAATAATAATAATAATAATAATAATAATAATAATAATAATAATAATAATAATAATAATAATAATAATAATAATAATAATAATAATAATAATAAATAACAGGAACTCGACGAATATTCTTGCAAATAATAGGAAAAAGTTTGCGTTACACTGTTCACTTTGCTGGACACACCAGTGTGGCGCGTTATACCGATTGTGGCACACTGGAATATAGGGTATGTTTTTTTTAATTTTTTTTTTCAACTATTCCAACTGCTTCAATTGAAATGGATCTATAATAATAAGAGAATGAATTTAGTCTTCTTACCCTTCAATTTAGAAATAAGGTTCGCGAGAATTTCATAAAAGAATAATATACTCAGAATTGTATATAGTAGTTTGTTTTATTCGAAATTACATACTTCCTGCAAGTGTTTTTTGATTGAAATGATTTGAAATGAAATTTTTAAGTTTTACGTCCCACGATTATGCCGGATAGGCTAAAGGAGACAGTGATGATAAGAAATGAATGAAATGGTGGAATGAAAAAAGTGGGATAAAACGGGAGAACCTCGAGAAAACCCACACACACAGTGTTTGTCCAGCACAAGGTTCACTTGGCGCGAGCATAGATCGAACCAAGGACTCTATGCACCAAAGGTGAACGCTCTACCACTAAAACACCGTGGTCTCTGAAATTACTTATGGAACTACCGAGAACTATGCTGTAATATTTGAATGTGCTTCTAGTTTACAATAATTAGTTTAGTTAAATTCATTATTAACAATTAAATAATTGCATTCATTATTAACAGGTAAATGCTGCTGATGCAAAGACTTAAATCTAGCGATACCGCGAGCGAAAGTATTAAACAGAGGGATTTTAAAGGGCCCCCTGAGCTGGGGCCCTGGGCTCCATTGGGTCTGCCCTTAATCCGCTAATGCCTATAGATTATAAATTAAAGGGGACGGGCCGGGTCTGTTCTAAAAATTCCGGCCCGTACAGACCTCTATCTCCTGTGTATATGCTATCTGAAAATACAGTAGAGTTTCGCTTATCCGACATAAAACAGGCAGGCAGAACGCCGGATAATATGGATGTGTTAAGGAAAGACCTATAAAAAGTCAAACTATGATATAATTTTACACATTACGCATCTAATTATCATCTTTGCAAGAAACAAATATAATGCATTGACTCAGTGACGTATCCAGCGTGAGGTCCTGGAAGCTGTCCCTTACCAAACCTCAAGCACTTTTTAATAAACCTACTTTTTCCCTTTTGAGTTTTTTTTTTTTTTTTTTATTTGTGTCAGATTACTTTGAGTCAGTGTCCAAACTGTGGACAATGCGTTGTTGTTATAATTCTAACAAGTAACCTTCCCAAGTGTAACACTCCGATTTTGATAAAATTTGGCAGGTAGATACTATACATAAAATAAACAAATAAGTGCTTTTTTATTTTTTTTGCTGAAAAACGGTTTTAGGGGGCAAAAGCCCTCACCCAAAATTTGAAAGTTGACGCTCGAAAGGCAAAAACAAGTGGACAAAAGTGAACGAAATTGTGAACAGATATTGCGGACATAAAATTAGAGAATACGTGTTTTGTATTTTCCTGGAAAAAACGGTTAGGTGGGGCGCAGATCCCTCCAAACCTTTGATCATGAAATATCAAAAGTGCTAATAACAGTATGTCAGAAGTGCCTAAATTTAAATGAAGAATTGGAACAAAACTTTGTGTTAGGACAATAAGCAAAAAATAAACAAATTCGGCTTTTTTATTTCCTGCGAAAAAACGGTTTTAGAGGACAAAAGGTCCCCCGCATGAATTTTGAAATTTGACGCAACAAAGGCAAGAAAAAATGTACCGAACTGAATGAAATTGTTCACAAATGTTGTAGAGGTAAGATGAGGAAATACGTGCTTCGTATTTTCCTGAAAAGAGAAAAAAACCTTTTGAGTGGACCGAGGCGTTGAGTGTCGGAAGGATTGGACCGAAGCGAATGAAATTGTCTGTAGATATTGGATATGAAAAATAAAGCCTCTCGTGTTTCACAAGTGTCTCCATCAGATTTCTTCAAATTTGGCAGATCAACAACAAGCACAAACAGTATAGCGTATTTTGTAGTATTTCACGGGGCAACTTTAACCCTTACAATGTTTTTCCGCATAAACAAAAACACGTGCCGATTAATTTCCTGTTTGCTGTTGATGTGCCAAAATTGATAGGGACATCTTTAAAACACGAAAGTCCTTATTTTAAATACAGTCTACACAATATCTACACACAATTTCATTTGCTTCGGTCCACTCCTTCCTGCACTTTTACGGTAATATTAACTTTTTTTTGAAGGGGCTCTAGGCCCCAACACTGTTTTTTCATACAAATTAAAATGCATTTCATTTATTGTTTTGCAAATTGTCCCTATACGAAGTTTCGTTGCAATTCTCCATACTCTTTAGGAACTTCTGACGTATACATACTTATTTGCACTTTTGATATTTCCTAATCAACAGCTTAGAAGGTCCGTGCCCCACTCAATCGCTTTTTTTCAGGAAAATACGAAACACAATTACCTCAATTTACGTCTAGATTATCTGTGCACGATTTCAAAATTTTGGGTGGGGAATTCTGCCCCCTAAAACCAATTTTTCGCAGAAAATAAACCCGTTTTTTTTTTTTTTTTTTTTTTTGCGTATTGTCCCTACACAATGTGTCGTTCTAATTCTTCATGTCCTTTAAGCACTTCTGACATACTGTTATTAGCACTTTTGATATTTCACGATCAAAGTTTTGGAGGGGTCTGTGTCCCACCGAAACGATTTTTTTTTTTTTTTTTTTTTTAGGAAAATACGGAACCCATATTCCCTCATTTTTCGTCTACAATATCTGTGCACAATTTCATTCACTTCGGTTCACTTCTTCTTGCCTTTCGGGTGTCAACTTTCATCATTTTGGATGGGGGATTTTGTCCCCTAAAACAGGCATTCGTTTAGTTTTTGCGTATTGTCCATACACAAAGTGTCATCGGAATTCTTCGTCCTTTACACACATCAGACATATTGTTACTAGCACTTTTGATATTTCATGATCAAAGGTTTGGAGGGGTCTGCGTCCCACCTAACCGTTTTTTTCCAGGAAAATACAAAACACGTATTCCTTCATTTTACGTCTGCCATATCTGTGCACAATTTCGTACACTTTGGTCTACTTGTTTGTGTCTTTCGGGCGTCAACTTTCAAAATTTTGGGTGAGTGCTTTTGCCCCCGTAAAACAGTTTTTCCGCAGAAAATAAAAAACATGTATTCGTTTATTTTATGTGTAGTATCTGACTGTCAAATTTTATCAAAATCGGAGTGTTACACTTGGGAAGTGTTACTTGTAAGAATATACCGTAATGCCATTGATAGCAGGTGGAATTAAAGAACACTTTTAAATGGGGTAACAATTTCGTTTCCGGTCTGTTTATAACATTACTGTATTAGAACGATACACTCATTGCCATTTGCTATTTTTGTTATGTGATATACGTAGCAGACAGTTTTCCTTACATGTCTCTAGAAAATATTTTTTGATTTCGTGTGAGTTAGAATTAAGTTTGACCGGTTCATAAATGACAAGTAAGAAACGTTTAAGAGAAATACAGAACTGTTGCATTATTATTATTATTATTATTATTATTATTATTATTATTATTATTATTATTATTATTATTATTATTATTATTATTATTATTATTATTATTATTGATATTTTTGAAACATTAGAATTTTGTGCTTACGAGGATTCGTGTCGGGTCCCCTCCGAAAAAAAAAGTTGGATATGTGCCTGCACTGAATGATAGACGTATGAGTCAAGGTATAGACGAGCGTGCTAGGCGATCGAGTCCGGAGCATCAGAAACAGACTAAGACCACAACTTGCAGTTCTTCTTGCCGATTGATGCTGCTTTTTACCTGCTATGATATGTCGGATACTAATGTGAAATAAACGAAGGTCAAGACCATGGCGTATTGGTGTTTCATGCACCTAAACCTGTAAAATATTTGTGCCGAAAACATCTTTCACTCACTAGCTAAATTTGAGGGTATGATCGCTCATCTTGCCTTATAAAGTATAGTCTTATAAAGAATATATATAGCATAATAAAAACCTTAAGACCAAATTCAATGATTTTCTATAGTTTTATTTTTTAATAACGGGAAACTTGTTTATTTCATCACGATAAATCATGTTTGATACTAAGATGTCTGTTTCTGACTATATATATTTTTCATACTTTATTGGAGACAATTTTTTTTCAAGAAAAGAGGATGATAAAGGAAGCTATACAACACCATAAACTGAAAGCAATCGGTATTACTAATAGTACACTAATTCTAAATAAATACGTCATCAGAGGAAACAAAAAGTTATTTCCTAATTGTATTGTTTCAGTTTTATTAACATAAAAATTATACACTTTCTACAATGTTTTGTAATGAAAAAAAAATTGAACAGGACCGGATGGGATTCGATCTGGTGTCAAAACAGTATAAGAATTACTAGTCCGTCACTCTACCCACTTGACCACACAGATTTTCTTTTGTTGCCTATCTTTTTCTTAAGAAATAAATGCTCATGGCTATAGAGCATGTCACTTCCAAACTTAAGACAACAGTTTTTCTCTTTGTTTATATTTTCCGTATAACATCTTGCTTACAGAAGCTAATTTATATTTGGCAGACAATTTTCACCCTAGATTTAAGCCAATAAATGCAATATTTTGCTCCAATTTCCAGTTCCTTGATTTAGCTGTTCTCCTACTAATCTTGTTATTCCCTCTGCAATCGTGCTGTGCTACTCCAAAAATTCCCTCGAAAACATTATTGCCAGTATACATAAAACCGAACATAATTTTGTTTTTTGCTTATATTTTTATTATTTTATTATATTTTTTTGGAAATATCTCCTTAGATGGATTGCTTTCTATTATCTCCACGTACTAATAACTGAATTTTACCAATAAACATATGGAAAATGGAATAATTGAGAAAAATTGTGAGTTACAGTATACGCGCAATATTTTTTGCGCATGGGAGTACATTACACTGGCAGATAGGAATACTGAACACAACTCCAGAGAAATGCATGCTGGAACTTACGTTTATAGCTACGCTTTGGTGATTTGCCCTCAAGGTCAATCGAGTGGTAATTCAGTTCCGTCTCTGTTCTTAAGCCATGTTCGTATTACTTCGAACAGTTTTGATAATGAAAAGCATGCCTCTTAATATAACAGACTTCTTTCGCGTAAGAAATCGAAACTCAGTTGGTCAGAGCAACTAGTCTGTAAGAATTAGGTTGTTAGTTAGTTAGGAGCCCAGTACGAGTAAGGGTTTTTATTACTATTGTTTTTATCTTTTTTATGTGAGGAAAAATCAAATTGTGACATCGCGATATCAAATGTATTTGATTAGGTAGCTTTGTCTTACCTAAACTTTAAACATCAGTAACCGTCGAAATTATTTCACTAACCGATCACTTACTGAACATTTCAAACACGTCAAACCAGTGGCATAACATGAAGGTTAACCTCTCCTCCGCAGTCCTTAGTTATGCGTCCGTACTTTCAAGGGCGGACTAAGGGCCGGGCGACTGCCCGGGGTGCCAGAGAAAGAGGGGCACCAAAACGAGCCTCAAAAAGTAAATTTTACAATGTGCTTTCTACTGACGTTTTTGGTTTATATTCTTGTAAAGTAGTGGCAATTATATGATGTTTTTACATTTCACTATGGAAGAAGAGAGTTTCATAGTACTAAGGGGGCTGTATCGAAAAATTGAGAGATGGCATGTAGAATAAAGAGTGCCGGGAATTAAGTATTGTTTGTTTGTTTGCTTGAGTTTAGCGTTCCACGGTTATGCCTTAATGGGCAAGGGAGATGTGGATACTAATTATAGTGGAATCCGAACCACTTTTATCGTTCAACAGTAATCCACCGGGAATTGGACCCGGTACCACAGAGGGCAGGCGTGCTAGCCACTAGACCAGAGGGGGTGGAGTTGGTATTGTTTATAGCGGGCCATATTCTTTGTGAAGTTTTCCTAGGTAATGGATTTCTTTTTGAAAATGGGTTTAAAACAGGGGCGTCATTTAGGGAGTGCAGGGAGGGGCATTTGCCCCCCCTGAGTTTGAGATGTATATAGATTTTATCATTAGAATAGTAGTAAATCAGTGAAAAACGCGAAATTTTACTTATATCAAGAGGTCTTGCCCCCCCCCCCCAAAAGCAAAATCTGAAATGACGCTCCTGGTTTAAACTATTAAAAACACTATGATAAAATGTAAAATATAGGCTACTACTAGGGGAAGGGCGCCAAAAAGTCACTTTGCCCGTGTGAAAATTTGGCCTGCTCCGCCCCGGCGTACTTTCTGTATATTTTTTGGCCTTGCAGCTTGTGCGGTCCCCACGCCACATTGTTGCGGGGGCGCTATTTACGCCTAGCTTTCGAACGTAATTCAATAACTGTTTAAGAAATTCTACCATCAGCGTGGAAACGGGAATATATTTTTCTAATAGTCCCATAGAACTTTCACTCAGAACGCCAGATGCAATTTTTCAGAGTGGGCTCTGGCTCATATTCAGGAATAATAATAATAATAATAATAATAATAATAATAATAATAATAATAATAATAATAATAATAATAAATATGAATGTATTTGGAGAGCCGAAATTATGTGACACGAATCATTATAGATAGAGCTTTAAGATGAGTGGTCATAGGGGAGGAAAAACAGGATTTTTCTCTCTCTGACTCTCTAACGTTAAGATTATGTGCTGAAGGTAAGAAGCATCATCATTCTACAATAGGTTGCTTTTACGTAGAATATCTATTACTTGAGCTCTCCTCCTTCGGGCAACTTTGCTTATGTAGTATATTCAAAACAATTTCAATTTAAGACAAATATTTATAGGGAAAATTAAACATTTAATAGGGAAATCTGTTATCAAAATATCCAAACTTTTTTTTTTTGTATCGTCATGAGTTTTACACATATGTTACATTTTGATTCTTTCCCAAATAAAAAATAAATAAAATAACCTTAGTGATAAAAATGACAACAGTACTTCCACGGGATTCGAACCGTCTACCTTCGATATACAAACTCGTTGCTTTATCTAACTGAGCTATTTGCTTTCTTACGTAAGCTGAACCTGTTCTACAGTAAAGACGATTTTTCATTACGATTGGGCTAACAATTCGTCTTTTTCCATAGGTAATTTCCACTATTTGCACTATCTATACGTTAATACTTAGCATAGATTCATATATTTGGAGTTCGCTGATAATGCATATAATAAGACATACTAGAAATATTTCGTTAAAATATTCGTTTGTAGATCTAATCCACGCTTCTCTCAATGACATAGATGTCGCTGCTTCGTGTTGAACTGCAGAATTCCCTCGCGTTCTTGAAAATTTCCCACTTTAGCAGAGTTGGTAATTCTCGAGATTTCTGTCGATTTAATGTTTTTTGCTTCTAATTTCTTTATTTTAAGCTAATATCTAACACAAATATTAAAAACGGGTTTGTTATTAACCTGTCCTGCTGGGGAAACCTTCCGAAATTTCGAACATATAAAGAAAACGGAGATATTTTCAAAAAACTTCAAAATAAAGAGACGCGTCATTTATTTTGCTCATAGTAGTACAGTACGTTAAGTTCAAAAACTACAGGAATTACGCATGTAACCTACCTTTTTAAGTACCTACCTACATTTTTTTCTCAGTGCACTTCTTAAAATGTTACTTTTACGTTTGCTAACTAAATTATAATTATTACTATTATTACTTATTACTATTACTAGTTATTATTGTTTTTATTTCTTATTATTCATTTTACGTAATATATTTTAATTCCTATATCTGGCCAGCATTTGGAGTAGATTCATTAAAACTTACCTGGCTTCTGTCTAACCTACTCAACATTACATGGTGTAAAAGACTTCAAAATATAAAACAATCTTAAATGATATAAAGAGTTATATTATTGCACCTAAAAATTTACAAAACGAAGTTTCTGACACTTTTGTATATCAAAACTGTTTACGTCTCGCTTTGACATTGGCAAAATCATTAGTAACGCCATCAAAATCAAGTTTAACAGTCAAGTCATTTTCGATGGCTAAAATAGCTAGATGAATCAGTTTCTTCTCAGAAAGAGTAAATCTCAAACAATTTTTGCAGGTGTACATAAAAAAAAAAAAAAATACTTTAAGACAAGTACTTATGTTAGGATATAAGTCCTATAGATTTTTCGATATGAGAAATCGGTTAAGTTACAACAGTGATATTTCTGCAGCACTTCCTGACGTCCTTTGAAAACGGCTTATTTTATTGAGTTGTTGGTGAAATATGTATGTTCAATAGTTTTATCGTTTATAAATTGCCGCCCTGGTCTCGGGCCCATATGGCCAATGCCTAAATCCGGCCCTGTCTCTAACATTAAGGGATTCCGAGATATGGACATTTTGTTATAGTAATTTAAACCCCATCCTCCACTCCTACTTCTACGTTGAATTTCCAAAAATCCTTTCTTAGTGATTCTTTACGTCACAAATGCTATGCATTGTCCAAATTTCAAGTTTCTGGGTTAACACATTAACAGCCATGTGCTTCCCATCGGACCTACAATTGAGGAGCTCGATGTAATAAGGGCGTAAGCGAGTTTACGCCCTTTTTGCATCATACGCATTTGTGGCTTTTGCCATGCTTGTTTAGCCTCCTGGTAATATTTCAATTCAATAACGGAACAAAATGCTGCATATTATATTGTTTTATGTAAGAAAAAAAAACACTACTTAAATTTTCAACATCATTTTTCTCCAACTGCATGTTGCAGACTTACGCCTTTATAGCATCACACTCATCAATTTCTAATTCGTCGAGTTGTTCTTAGAGTACTTGTATTGCAAGGTGCTGTTACCTCTACTGTTAATGAAAATAAATGCAACAAAGACAAAAGCCATAGTGACAGGAAAGAGAGGGTAAGGGCAAAAGAGGACACAGTGAATGGAAGATGCATTGAAGCTTTTCAATTGTGTAGGTGACCTGACAGTAATGCCAGAATACTTATGATGACATTCCTCGTCACTAGCATCATTGGCGGATGGAGGAGGAGGATATAATTTACCGATATAATTAACTAATATTTTCCTTTAGTATATTATTAATTAAAATAAGTATATCTCTCAAACAAATTGCAAGTGACTCCCTTGCCCTTTAAATGACGCACATGTTTCTCGTTCCCTCGACCTTTCTCTTTTCCTCTTTCTGTGAAGGAGTATACCTGAAAACGCCGATCTCTTCCCGATGATTTAGTGGTTAGCGCGAGCAATTGATGCACGGGATTCCGAGTTCGATTTTCGGTAGGAAAACTTTTTTTTTTTTTTTTAATTTGGGCGCATTATGGTTGTTAGAATTCCACCTTAAACTAGGGTGACCAGATTCTGACAATCGAAAAGTAGGACAAAATATAATAGTATATGATAGACAATACGTAGGCAATACGCATGGCCTTATTTCATCCCTAAGTTAATCACTCATTAAAAAAAGAAAAAAAGTACTCAACAAAAGTATTGAAGGAATTCAACACAACTCCAAATGCTTTGATGAATGACAAAGTGATTTATTTTTAGGAACGTACAGTGAAACTTTTTTTTTAAATCAAATTTCAGTGTGGGATTATTGTAAGGAACGAGGGAAAATTTAGACCGGCAAGGGAAACTTCTACTTAACTTGGTTAACATCACCACCGTAACTTGAAGAAGAAACCTTTCCTGCCTTGCCGACATTCTCCTCGGATCTTTTCAGTAAAAACAATTAATTGCAAAACAATGGTTTGTTGATTGTTCTCCTTCCTAATCTTTCGAGGAAGTGTTCAAAAAAAAAAAAAAAAAAACACAGCGGTTCATCATTCAGGAAAAGCGTGTCTGTGAGTCAAGTATTGTGAATAAAGAATGAAACATTAAAATATTCCAAAGATATTACCGGCAACTCAGAACATTTCGCAGGACATTTTAAGAAACAAGGACATTTCTGGATTTTCTAGAACTCTTCGCAACATACAGGACAGATCTTTGAAAAACAGTACTGTACTGCGAAAATCACCCTACTGTCTGGTCACCCTACCTTAAACATCTTATGAAGCCTTGGTGCTAAAAGGAATGCTAAATTTCAACTGAACCAATTGAAAACACCGATTTCAGATTTGGATGAAAGCAACCTTATGCCAGCAACCATGGCAACAATGCCACTTTTCGTTTCAACAAAGAGGAACATTGAATTGAAATCTGAAAGGTAAGGAGATTGTAACCAACTTCCTGTCCAAGTCAATTCATAACGAAAACAGAGTTATTTTACCAGGTGATAAGGTAAAACAGGACTTCCTTCCAGTTTTAGCCGGAACAGCCTTTTTTTCTTTCCCTTTGTCCTGTTTTTTTTATTTATTTATTTATTTATTTTTTGTTTCAGATCCTCAAACGGGACGCCTAAATGTCTCGTTTTTCAGTAAATATAAATAAAGTCTCCCGTAATTGTTATTCAAAATATAAGTGATCAGAGGAAATTCTATACTCTTCCCCTAAAATGACTGTGTATAAAGTTAAGTTTGGGCCTGCCAAGAACTCAGTGTTGCCAGACACGGCAAGCGAAATTACACACACCTTCCGTCCAAATTGCACAATTTTACATACAAACTGGAAGACAGTGCATACAAAATTGCACAATACATAGCTACTTATCTATATGTATATTATGTCTGATGATGTGCACTCATGTCCAAAATGATTGTCGCATATTTATAATTGCCTTCTTGTAAGAATATAATTTGATAATGATTTTGCAAGGTACTTTTAATACTGATACTATATATATATATATATATATATATATATATATATATATATATATATATATATATATATATATATATTCGGGAAATGCATATTTGTGGCAAATCTCATGGGAAAAGAATTATAAATACAAAAATTAGAATAAGTAAAAGAAAATGTTGCTAAATGGACAAGAAAGTTTTATTTTCGTTTTATTGTTCTTATTTACTGCTCTTTTGACATGAAATTTGCCACATACATGTCTTAGCCGATTATACACATACTAACATTATAAAAAATACCGGGCGAATTAGTTATCAAATTATATTCCAACTACAACATATTTATAGACATGCGACAATAATTTTGGACATGAGTGTACATATCTATACGTACATCGATCAGCCATTGTTCCAAGATTCAGCAAAGATTTATTATTATTATTATTATTATTATTATTATTATTATTATTATTATTATTATTATTATTATTATTATTATTATTATTATTATTATTATAGTAAAACCATCACCTTCTTCCCGCCCATTGTCACTTTCATTTTAGTTTCAACATACTTAATGTTTTTAATTGGATATCGGCCGGTCATCCTGACAATTTTTTATCTTAGCCAAGCCACACCAGTTGATTCAGTCATATAACTTGTTCGCAGTGGTAATTCATATTTTATACAAAATAACACATTACTACTGCGACCAGTTTTATAATCCCGTTATCTTATCTGACTGTTAAAAATATCAGGACATGGTAGGACTAGTTCTATCTGTGTAAAAGAAAAAATGAAATCTTTGAGTTTTACGTCCCATGCCGGCTAGGCTAAAGGAAACTTTTGAGGATAAGAAATGAATGAAACGGTGGAATGAAGAAAGTGGGAGGAAACGGGAGAACTCCGAGGAAATCCACGCACACGATGTGTGTCCACCACAAAGTTCACTCGGTGCGAGATGGGATTGAACCAGGGACCCCATGCACCAGAGGGGAACGCTCTAATACTGAGCCCCCATAGCCCTGTGTAAAAAAAATGTAAAAGAGAGAGAGATACATTCTTTCCCTTCACTGAAACAAAATTTGGAGACTTCTTCTTTCAGTGTCCATTGATGGATTAAGTTTATTTAATTAGAATCAACCATACATATCACTAGAAAGACGGCAACTCTTTCAAATCCTTCCCCCGCCGTTAACCCTAACATAAATTTTCCAAAGTTTTAGTTTTTTGCATGCGAATACCGAGAGCATATTTCATGAACTACATTTAAAACGCGAAAATAAATAGAAAGAGTGTTGAATCTTTGATTTTACTTCTCTCTTTTTCGCTTTTTTTAAAAAATATTTTTGTCCGTTCAATAAAAGACCTCGCATCCCTCTCGTTCACTCTGTCGCTCATTGTTTGCAAAATGGCATTTTCTTGACAAGCGGCGAGAAGACAAAAAAAAAAAAAAAAAAAAAACCGCTTGTTTTGGCCAACATCGAAGGCCAACATTCATTCATATTGCTTTGCTTGAACAAAGCGGCTTTGCTTGGGGATGGTCATGACGCCCACTTCTGAAAAACAAGAAGTGACGTACCAAGGAAGCAATATAGGTTTTATTGCGCTGCCTGGAGTTAGGCGTTGGCGCTTGTTTTTAGAATTCAATTTTCAGAAAAAATGGAAATAATTAATTTGTGAATGAAAGGAACTTGGCAAAAATCATCAGTAATCAAAATTTTGAATTGTGCCAAACTACACACAAAATGCACTCAGATTGTCATTAGACACAAAACGCACACACAGGATAAAATTGCACACATTTTGTGTAATTACACACACATTGGCAACGCTGCAAGAACTAGCGATTGTTGGGATTACTTAAGAAATGCTTTGGTATCATCACCCTTACTTGTGTACGAGATTCATATGCGTCCCGTTTTTGCCTTTAGGTTACCTTACTGGGTGCTAAATTTGTTCGTAGTCCATTCAACAGTCTTCCGAGTTTTTTTTTTTTTTTTTTTTTTCTGTTAAACTACCCTCCATTACTAGATAAAGAAAGGAAGAAGGAAAATGTAAATAAATTCTTTCCATTGGCCCCACGATGCAGCTCTTTCAATAAAGCTTGCGCGTCCACTTTTGTTTCCCCAACGATCGAAGCAGGCGCAGCGCGCAAAAGCCAGCCAACCAGCGCGACAGAGTGAGAGAGAGAGTGTGTTGCTGAGAGGCTACACGTAGGAAATATTCTTGATTTGCCAAGTTTGTAGTGGATCAACTTTCCTTGCTTTGGGAGCGCAACAAACATGATTCGTCGGAACAGAATGTGGTCGAGGGATGAAATATTCCAATTAATTGCTTTATACAAAGCAAGTCCAGAGTTATGGAACACAAACTGTGCTGAATATAATATGCGGACTAAGAAAGATATTGCTTTACGTCGTTTAGCCGTAGCATTGAATACTAGTGAAGTGGAAATAACTAAAAAAATCAAAGTGTTACGAACGCAATATTTGGGTGAGTACCGAAGAATTGTGAAAGCAAAGGCTGCTGGTTCCGAGGAAGGGGCAACAAGTCAATGGGCGTATTTTCAGGCCATGAACTTCATCCTCCCCGTTTGCAAGGCACAGGCTTGGATTGCTGAAATCGAGGAAGAGGTAAGGAAATACAGTATATACAGTGTTTCATTCAGAATCCAGATTACTGTAATAGCCCCTTCACTCAACTATTTTGGCTTCTATCAAGCTTTTAGTATTAAAAATATTGCATCAATAAATACGAAATCGGGGGGGGGGGGATGAGGCAACAGTATCCAGTCGCCTACTTTTCGGTGCATGGAATCTAAAGCTCTAAGGGAAAGACCGCATTTATCACCTTTTGAGTACTGCTTCAGTTATAAGATTAAAATTCGGGAAGATTCTACCGTTTAGGAGTATTTTCCTGACATCTGAATAGAGTCCGGCACCCAAAACGGGATTTGTCTGTAATGTGTTTATTAAGATTGTGTGAAAGAGAAATATATTTTAGAAAACATTTTAAACTATGCTAACATAATGAAATGATTAAAAGAACTGAAATTAATCATTTTGCCTAACCGGATGCACACAGTCAGGGCTCTTACCGGATGCTCTACCATATGCGCAACACGAGAATTTGGACGGAGCAGCAAAATCTGTCATAACTATATTATTTAAAATTAGTATTTCTTGTTGGAAACAGACTTCATGATAATGGTGATTAGATTTATTAAGCTGACCTTCTATCTGAATATTATATTCATAAATCATGTTTAGGTCGCATTAGTTTAAAGTCACATAGACAGTGCAGAAACAAATGGTCAAACAAATCCCATCATGAATTGCTTGATTGTTGTCAAATAGAACAACTCAGTTCTCGAACACTAGCGAACATCTGTTCCATTTAGTTATTACAGTTTTAATACGAAAATTAGTCTTGTCCTTGTCGCATACAAGTTCCTTATCATTGAAGGCGGAAACAAGTTTTGTTTTAACCATTTGGGGATCCTATGGTACAATTTGTACCATACGGGTGTTTCATGGTACATTGCGTTATAACTCTTCTATTTGAGCTTTTTCGTCTTTTTTTTTTTTTTTTTTTTTTTTTGTTTGTTTGTTTTTCAAGTCCAGAGGCATTATAGAAGACATTACGTATGGCTTGATACCTTCCTGCGTCCAGACATAGGAGGTGATGACGTCATAATTTCAAAATATATTTTTTCTCTCATGAAGCCTATGTTCATGATTTTTTGGCGGGCTTATTTTTGCACGTAGAAGATTGAAATTTTGCACAAACATTCAGTCCACCGAGTAGTATTTACCATTTTTTTTTTCAGATTTCTGCGTTAAAACTAAACGTTTTATCATAATAATTTCAAAGTTTGTTTTTCTTTGTTTTCAGAAATTGCATAATCTAGACAGATCCTTAACACACCTTTTGATGCACTGAAACATCGGCAAAGTTGCCAATTCAGAGTGTTAATTTATGAAAATTACGATTTCCCTAGCTCCCCCTTACAGAGGCCTCATCCGATTAGTTATAGGTGGAAATGAAAAATTCTTTTTTCCGCTCCATAGTTTCCAAGCAACTCCAACTAAACAAACTGAAAATTAACGACAGAACATCCATACGTATGAGTTATGAGTCAATTTACATGTTTTGCAAAAAAAAAAAAAAAAAAAAAAAGATTTACACCTTCGGTTACATCTGGCAACAATGTGTGGTTCCTAGTGTACTTCAATCGTTGCTTCTAGTTTAAAAATATATACATGAACAAGGCTTCATTTTAGTATAACCATTAATCGTGTATCACTTCAGGTGCAAAAGTTCTACTATCCCAAACTCCGGGTTGCATTGTATATTGGACACCCTGTATATGATGATATACTGGGTGATTCTTTATAGGGTTTACAACGTCAGTCAGTTACATGAACGTAACCAGAGCTCTGAGTTTGGGGAGGGCATATTTGCGAATGGAATAACCCCCATATATATATATATATATATATATATATATATATATATATATATATATATATATATATATATATATATATATATAGTGTACTCCTGATAATTTACGGACTTTTTCCCGCTCAACCGCAGTGTTGCCAGCACAAGTAAGGATATAAATAGTTGACTTATTATATTCTCTTTTGCCAGAATCGTTGTTGAACATAAAAATAAGAGAGTAAATCGACATTTAATGCCTTCTCGTAAAACAATTAAAAAATAAAGTACTATTTTGCAAAACCCAGCAATGGGGGATTATCCTTTTAGCTTCTGAATCAAATCGACCTTTCGGTTTGGTCTTAGCCGGTTACAAAAAGTGCATTCGCATAGATTTTTAACCCTTAGTACCTCAAGGCGACTATAAGGTTGGAATCACTCTAAGGGCCGGAAGAACCTCGCAATATTAACGAAGATAACGCCCGGCCTCCAATGTTACTGATCTTATACTCTTATCACTGTTCATTTAACGTTTAAGAAATAGCCTGTAAATGGATTTTAAAAAATAACCGTTTTTTACAAGGAACATTCGCGAAGTGTCCCCCTGGAATTCGTGTAAAATTGATTCAAAAGCAAAGTTCTCCGCGACCCAATGTGAATTGTACTAATTTTAGTGGCCCATGCTGGTAATATCCATATTTTTGGGCCTATACAGGTATATATATATCCGGAATTAATTCAATCATATAATACTACTATAACGCTCGGACACAAAATTGCTTTTAGTTTCTTTAGATGTAATTGGACATGAATGTGGGCATATGCAATTCAAATTGGATCAAGTACTGCTTCTCAGACACATGTTACCTACCTCAGCCGCCATATTGTATTCAACTTTCGGTTTTTCAGATAGGAATAGGTGCAAGTGATACATCAAATTCCTGTATAATTTTCTTGGAAAGTCACTGGTGTAGTGAATTTTACCGTAGCTTGTACCATTTGCAAGGTATTGCAGGTTAAATGTCAGGCACTTCACGAATATTCAACCAAAATGAAAAGTTGTGCAGAACACCGTGTCCGTGTGTATATGTTATCTTTTATGTGATTTATCGTTGATGAAATATTCTCTGAACGTGCATACATACAGACACGCAGACGTCAATACGAAAATAGTAGGTCCTCACCCAAATCTGGTAGTATCTAGATCTATATTAGGCATTTTGACGCAATATGGTACTTCCTTGATATAGTATAACATGGAAGTAATAACAATAACTCACAGAAATGTAATAAGATTATTACACCAATGTTACAAAGAGTTTTTTTTTTTTATACCTATATCAGCGGCGGTTTCTCTTAATGTTTGCATGTTTGTACAAACCTCCTTCCAATATTTTCAATTTTTATTTGTGCTAAATCCTTTTCGTTTTATTGTCAACATCATCTTTTTTTAAACAAGTGCGTTTGAAACAGGGCTTGCTAGTTGCTTTCTGCTTGAGAGTTTACCAAACTCCCCAGCTTAACAGCTTCTGAGTCACTGCGGGGTTTGCGCGGTAAGAGGGGGGTTATCACGCCATGCACTGCTTCATAAGGCTCCATATGCCTGCAGATCTTTTGTAAACAAATTACCAAACAAAAACAGCTTTTCCAAAACATAACGCTTTGGAACTGGAACTTCTCCACCGTCCCTCCCCCTGTAGTATTGGTTGACACGGTTCTCGCCTGAAAGGGAATAGTCTGTTCCTTTGTGACAATGTTGCGTACCGTAACCAAGTCGCTACAGAGAGAGAGAGAGAGAACTTGCGCCTTGCCTAAATGCGAGATTGCCAAGTGGTCATAACTATTGGTTCTGTCAACCAAGTAAGATTAAGGCAGCTAAGGAGATACTAAAGGCGACCCTGTGAAGAGTGAAGACAAATTGAGGGTGTCGATATTTAATACACTCGTATCTGAAGGAGTAGAAATTTGGAAGCATTGATGCAATGTTTTCCTTTTCATGTGTGTATGGGTGAATGAGAAAATTGGAGGGCAATTTTTGGAAAAAGAGCGTTAATTTGGGAAGGAGAGAGACTTTAAAGCGGGTAGCGGACTTTGTAATGTTGTATGTTTGTGTGTATGTGTGCCGGTCTTTGTTGTTCATTGGAATATTGTTGCTGTAATTGCATAAAATTACGTGTCTCTTCCTAATATACGTAAACTATTCTAGCATTGAATTCTGTAACGCCTCTGTTGAATTAGCCGTTTTCGAAAAGAACTTCAGAAGCAAACCTACTTGTGAAAGACATCGGAAGACTGATTCCGACTCTCAATATAACGCAAGTAATTAGAAGTCAGAAACGAACATTTACAAGGAAGTTTAATCTCAACTTGTACGAACAGCATAAGTGGTTATGTGAATGTGAAATTAAAAATGCTTTGTTTTGTTTTCCCTGTTTGTTGTTCGGGGCGGGGGAAGATGCGGTCAGCTCCTATAAGACACGTTCTAATCTCACTGTGTTGGGAAGTATGAATATTGCTGCTCAACTAGATGCTGGTTATAGGCGGTCCATTGAGAATCACAATCAAAAAGTGACGCAAAACAGGTACGTGCTCAATATAATCATCAATTGCATTTGGTTTCGTGGCACCTTTCAATTGGCTTCAAGAGGACATGATGAAAAACACTCTCCTTCAAATCGAGGCGTATTTCGTAGATTAATTAATTTCGGTGCAGAACTTGACAGCGCTCTCAAGAGTCATTTAGAAAGCACAACAATTTTCAACAGTACGTCAAAAATCATACAAAATAAGCTTCTCCATTGCATGCTTGAAGCATGCCATGAAGAAATCGCTATTATTATTTATACTAGTGGCGGAGCCAGGGGGCGATTGCCCCCACAGAAGAGGAAACTTTTTTATTTTATATATAAATAAAACCCATCCCAGAGTTTGGAGCTTTTAAAAGTAGCTCTAAGTAGCAGTATTACAACCCACCGCCCTCCCTAGAAGTCGTCCTGGATTCGCCCCTGATTTACCCTGATTTATATTATTATTATTATTATTATTATTATTATTATTATTATTATTATTATTATTATTATTATTAATATCATTATTATTATTATTAAATTATTATTATTTACAATAATAATAATAATAATAATAATAATAATGCAAAAGGAGAGGTCATCTATTGTGCACCACCTAAAATTCAAAGCACGAGCCGCCACTGACCTATAGCATTTTTCCAGTTAGAAATTGTTTTGATTTGTCAACACCAAAAACATAAGCGTAACTGATATTACTCTGTTTATTCGCGAAGTGAACGGAAGGATTTAATATGCAATACCTTCCAAACAGTACAAGCTACGGTAAAATTTACTATACCAGTAAATTGTCCGAGACAATTGTACATGAATTTGATGTATCACTTGCACTTATTCCCATTTGAAAAATCGAAAATTGAATCTAATATAGCGGATTCAAAATGGCATCCGGGGTGGGTAACATGTGTCAGAGAAGCAGTACTTGATCCAGCTTATTTTGCATATGCCCACATTCATGTCCAGTTACATCTAAAGAAACTAAAAACAATTTTGTGTCCGAGTGTTATAGAAGTATATGATTGAATTCCGGATATATGAATACTTATTATGCGAATTACCGAATGGGCCAGTAAAATTAGTACCATACACATTAGGCAGCAGAGAACTTTGCATTTGAATCGATTTTACACGAATCCCGAGGGGACATTTCCCGAATATACCTTGTTAGAAGCATGAATAAATTAAGTTTACTATGGATATTTTTTTCATTTATTGTCGGATAAAAACAATTTGTAACATATAATTTTAAATAAATATTTGAGGGACCAAGCCAAGATTGCGGGAGGCCGGTGCCCCCCGTAGCTACGTCCCTGATGAGTTATAATTCTTTATTGGAATCACGTACAGACTTGGTTTTATGTCGTTATACTGCAAAACACTTCATTTTTTTTCTTTTTGGTGACAAATGCATTATGGCTCAATATGTGCATCTGCGGTCTTCCTAGACACATCCCAACGAAAGTCGATTTCCTGCCTAACAGTAGCCAGCATTTCGGAGGTAACGTCCGCGATGGCTGTTGTGATGCGATGTTTCAGTTCATTAATATTATCTGGTAGGGGAAGGGTGTACACCTTATCTGTCACAAACCCCTACAGAAAGAAGTCGAATGTCGTGTAATCTGGAGACCGTAGTGGCCAGGCAATTGGTCCACTACGACCTATCCTGGGATACGCTGATCAAGAAATTCCCTTACGTCTATCAGGTAGTGTGGTTGGGTGCCATCTTGTTGCCACCGTAAGCGGTAATCGTGGTCATCTTCATCTAACTGTGGAACAAGGAAGTTCTGGAGCATATCAAGATAGACGATGCCTGTGATGGTGCTCTCAACTAATTGTGGATCCCCAAATCATCGTGGTGATAGTCACTCGGTGCGGAAATGCCTTGTTTACCCGCTACATACAATACATATACCAAGCAATGACTAAGTGAGGCTGTGCCGAGTTATACCCCCAAAACGCTGGAAAAAGACAAAATGAAAAATTTGTGAAGGTAACCTGATACCTACGGCAGGGGGAAACGTGACCAAGAACATGACAGTACTGTCATACAAGCAGTGTTGCTATCCCAACAGAAAGTAAGAGATTTATAATAGAACGTTATGACATGGCATTAAAACAATTTGCATAAAACGTGAAAGAAAATAAGCAAAAGATGGGTTATCAGTGTTGCCAAAGAAGGGATATATGAGGCTGTAAAGTTGATAAATTATATACAGAGACCCGAACAAATGTACAACAACAAGAGTGCAGAAGAAACAAATGTACAGCAGGGAGTAAACCACAGCATTCACTGACTAACAGGCTTGATATATCATATAGAGTGTTTGGCTAGGGCTAAAAATGTACGTATTTTGCCTGTTATGGCTTTTCTGTTATATGTATTGTCTGATGCATTATGTTAAAATATTTTGCTTTGCGCCTGTATAAAACTGGTAACCTGAATGTAGTGAGTTCATCGTTGTCTCACATACTAACGTTTCCTATACTCTCGACTCACATCTATCGCAGGTCATTAATCTTTGCAAATCAATTCTGACGTACTTTCTTATTACAGATGTGTTACCTTTTTTGCCACAGCTTTTCTGTACTCTTTTCAAGCGCAACGCGGTCGTTTCTGTGGTTTGGAAGGCATGCAGGATTTTATGCAGTATTGCAATTCCAATACAGTTCGTTTTATAGCTCTCTTGAACGGTTCGAGATATCGATTCCAAACAAACGCCATTGGAACTGCTTCGCTACAAGAAGATTTGCTGTTAACATTTTCGCATCATATCAAATGGGTTTTCTTCTTTCTACGGCTACTCTAACATATGCCCTTTTGGGGTGAATCCTGTATCAAGCCCTTTAGTCACTGGATACTGTGCATGATACAGTTCACTCCCTACTTACATTTGTTCCTTTTGCTGTCTTGTTGTTGTAGTACATTTGTTCGTGTCTCTGTACGGATCTCATAATTTATCAACTTTACAGCCTTATATCTCCCTTATTTGGCAATCTGATAACACATCTTTTGCACGTTTTATGCCAATTGTTTTAATGCCATAAAATGATGCTATTTGAAAAAAAGCTATACATGCTATTTGAAAAAAAAAAACTATAAGTTTGTATTGGGATGGCAACACTGTTTGTGTGACACTACTGCTGTGTTCTTGGTCACGTGTCTCCATCTCGTAGGTATCAGGTTACCTTCACACATTTTTCATTTTCTGCCTTTTTCCGGCGTTTTTGTGGTATAGCTCGGCATAGCCTCACTCGGTCACTGCTTGGTATATGTACCGTGTGTCCGTCAAGTTGCGCAACCCAAAGTTTGATTGCTTATATCTTTCGAACGAAGAACGATAAAGACATGAGACTTGAAACAAATATAAATGTGTTTTATGTAGATATTTTCGAGATAATTTCCAATGTTGGAATCTGTAATGTTTCTATGTAATGACGAAAGAAAATACCGAAACTGTAAAATAAAAAATGTACGAAATGAAGAAAATCAATATTCAGTTGCAGAAAATTGATTTCCTGCAGGTGAATCCTTATGTATATGTTCAGTATACATCAACATTTATCTATTGGTCCGAAAATGTGACAAAGTTGATGCAGTGTTGCCATGCAAAAAGGCTATTTAATGCAAGTCCATAAAATGCGTGTTTTTGGCAGAAACGCATCCCCTGACAACACTCTTGTTGTAAAATTACTACAACAGGTGTGTTTTAGGGTAATTAGTGATAAGTAGACATCGGATTTTTATGTAAATGCATATTTTATTTCCTTATATCATGTATCTCTGTTAAACTTTGTAGGAGTTTCTAACAACAATAATACAGCTCTAATTTGAAGTTTTATAGTGCATATAAATGCATATTTCAAAGCATAATGCACATATTAGTGCTTAGGAGCATATTCAGCATATTCTATCTTTTTATTTAAGATATATGTTTATAGCATGCAAAAATGTCTATGTAACAGAATGGCTTTTTGCATGGGAGCATGAGGAATGAATAGTTTATGGATGCAATATTGTTAGGAACCAAGACAAACAAGAGATAAACTTGTTCCGAAATCCTTTTTTTCCTCACATCCCCCAGCTCTCCCTCGCTTTCTAGAAAGCATTGGCAAAAACGGACATAAAAAATAACACCTCTGGAAAGCTTGTTTGATGCTGAAGAGAATGAACTAAATATAAACCATGACTTTCCAATGAACAGTGTTGATGCAATAGCTTTTTCACTGCGAGTCTACGATTTTATTTACACTAACAGGGTCAATGGGCCCCACGGATTTATTCCATTTTTGTGCATGAACATATCTTGGTTATGTTTATCGCATGGACTAGGTTTGATTAGGAAGTCCCGTTGACAGGTTCATGTCCTTTCCTTGTGAGTACCACATGTAAACTCACTCAACAGTTTTTACGTTTAGTATTCTCTTCCGGCTACGACGGTGCTTAAAATGTGTTTTCTTCTATAAATTATACGTAGTTTTTATATTACAACTGAAGACCATACGAACGGAAGACGAAAATACCGGTATACAACTTTTCTCCATTCTGAGAAAATTCAATTTTAAACTTTGATAGTACATCCAGTTTACTATAATTATAGGAGGAAGAAAAAGCTATTAATAACGTATGCACTATTTGTTTATAATGTTGGAATAGGAGAATCTACTCTTCAAAGCGTTCTGGTATCCATAAATTCAGTTTCGATCAGAAAGTGGCATTCCATCGTTTCTGTCTCTATAGACTTCAATTTTTGAAATCCCTAAATAGTTTAAATAATATTTAAACTATATTTTCCTAAAATATATTCGTCATGACCCCTTTATTGTGGTCATTCCTACGTTAAGATTAATATTGACCTTCCTCCTCAACATATGATAAACTTCTATCATCAGAATAGTCTATGACCTGTCAGGTAACTTTAAGTTTAGTGATGTATGGTCAGCATATTAGTTCCCATTGTCCCGGCTTTGTATATTGGAGCTCGTTGCCTCTTAACTCATATAGTTTCGTAATCGCGTCAATGTGCTGAGTTAAGAGCCGAAAACTTTGTGCTGCCACCACGAATTAAGGTAGAGACCAAGCGGGAATTATTCGAATAAACGAAAATGAATGTTTGTTTCTGCAATTGTTTAAAATAAAGAAAGCAATTAAAGCTGATATACTTGTAGATATAATCGTAAAGATATTTGTCCCAATTTCTGCCTAGCACTAGGGGAAACTAACACTTTTTCTTTTAAACGTAGGGGAAATTGCTCATCTGGCAAGAGACACATTTTATATTTTGCTTTAGAGAAGGAGTACATTTGTGCAAGACTGAAAGAAAAATATCTTCGTGATAGCTTGGTGTTTCAGTTTCTTACTGTAAAAGTTACAAGGAGATTGCATCAATAAGAATGCTAGAGCAGTCTATGGCTGGGAGTCATTTTGTCACTTACTACAGTAGATATCAAGTGATGGTTTTAAATAGAAACAATATTAAATCTAGTAATAACTGATTGTTTTGTAACGACTAATTTATCTGTTACGAAACAAATGATAAAATAATCAAAGCATTTTTCCTCTTTCTCATTGCAATTGGGAGTTTTGTTCCATAAAATAACTTTAATAAAAGGGATACAATATGTGTTTTTGCAATAAAACTCCAACTGACCAAAGCATATTTTAAGACTATATATCTGCGTTACAATATAACTAAGAGTTTAATTCTTAACAGCTTCATAACAGGTATAAAAGATTATGAACAGGTGCGCAAGAAGAAAAAATGGCAATATCTAATAAAAATTTACATTTTTAAAACCAATTAAAATTTACGTTTTGTAAAGACAAACTGGGCGTGTCTTGAATTCAGGTTCTATATAAGCTGTCAAAATTGGATATTGCTCTCGTAATGTGTCTGAGGAAGGCTATGTTACGTAGCTCATACTGTAAGGAATTTTATTAGCAATCTTGAATTTTCCAAAGCTATTATCAGAATATTTGTTGGAAGAATATGCAATGAATATGGAATTAGGCATCTTGCTTCAAAACTAGATATAGTCATAAAATCATTGTAACAAATAGTGCTTATTATATCCAAAATTTTGTCCTTTGGTACGACCATCGGCAAAATCATAAACAAAATCCAAGACTTGAAAAAAAATGCATAATAAATTGAAATTAACTAGAAGAAACAACAAATAGACATCTTAAATATAAGTATTTGCCTGTCACATTTATATGCAACAAAAAAAGTTTCGAACGTGGAAATCAGAAATTTTATGCGCGAAAAAAAATCACTTCGGTAATTTGTTTCGTTGTCAAATAACTCTTGCAAAAATTGCTTCACTGGAAGGAACAAATAAGTGTCTAGGAAATTCAGGAGGGCTGTAAGAGCCATGAACTCTGGCACGTCTTGTTCCTAGGGGTGAGCAACTTCCCCTACTATGAAAGTATTCCATAGTTTCACTTGATAATAGTTGATATACAAGACCAAAGAAAATTGAAATAATACAGCTTTTTGACAAAATTAAAATAAAGATTTGTTTATTCTTTTAGAAGAAAATAAATCTAACTTTCGTTAAACTTTCCTTGTTGTACTTCGCTTGGGATATTTTCAAATTTCACCCTTTTTTCTACTGAGAAATATATGTAATCTAGTGAAGAAATAATTTTATATAATAAGTAAAATTCAAATTTTTCGTACGGTGAATAGATCTATCACTATCGTTACGGAAAGGGGACGTTTAGGTCGGAATTAGTGTTGATCGTGGGTCAGAATGCGTCAAAGTGGAGCTCAGCTTGCTTGTTTGCGGGAGCTCAGCAAAATTACTTTCGATGTTAGAATTTTAAGTGGATTTAGGTCTGTGAGAGATACAGCCAATCAAAGGAATTTTGAAAACCACTGAGTTAGAATGACATAACCCGAAATAATCATAGATAGATCATATAAATATCGTCCAAAACCTTCATACGAAATTTTTATTATGCTTATTGTATGTATTTTTAATACCAGGGCCTAGTTGCACCTGTCTATCTGTTTGCATGAGATTACTGGTCAAGCAGTGATAGGTCTAATTAGCGATTAGTGATTGCTGAAAAAAAAAAAACTAGATAGTGTTGTCACCCCAAGTTGTTTACTTTAGTAGTTTATTTGGTTTGTAATATTAATCCTGTTTTTCCTGTTAGTGATATTTTTCTTTCTTTTATAATTTCAGAGTATTTCGAAACCCAATCATGAAAAGTCTGCTCAGCAATCTGAGAAGTCCAACCGAAACTGTGAGAGACCTACAGTACGTTGTAAATCACCACCCTCCCCAGATGTTCTAGCACCTAGTCCTATTTCCGAGCGAGATGAACCAGTCATCGAACACAATAATATACAGAACGTCCACAGTCCAAATTCGGAGAGAGGTAGACAGGATTATGACAGAGTGAGACAAAATCATAACGTATCAAGACCAAATATTGACAGAGGTAGACCACTGACTTCAACCGCAGGCCAGGAAAAGAGAGCAAGAAGTGTCGATTTTCTTGACAGGCAAACGGATAAACGATCAAGAATCAACAATACGGAAGTACCAATAGAAGATCCTAGAATCACAGCTCATAAGACTTTGCACTTTGTTCAACGGCCAAGTGATGACTATCAGATCTTTGGTGATTTTGTTGCGTCTGAACTTCGTCAGTTACGCTCTGAAGCGCACCGACGTAAATTACGTCGTCTTATTCATCAAGCGATTATACACGTTGGTGAACTGGATGATATGCAACATTGTTCAAACTCCGAAATAAATGGATCAGCTATTTCTTTGGAAGAAAACAATCCTACTCCCCAGTTTGTTAGTGTTGAAATGAATGATCCTAAAAATACGACAATTAGTTTTAACCAGGAATTCGAAGAGAACGTAAACACTTGATCCGTTATAAACATTTTCAAGTGTCAATTCCCATTGGATATTCATATAAGAGAAATAGTTATCATAAAAAGGCTTAAACTGTAACTTCCATGAAATTCAGTATTGTATAAACTTTCTTTGTATATTACAATTTTGATTGTTTCTTTATATTAATTTTAAATTTGCATATGGATTATTGTATGTGCATGTATCACACGTATGTGATTGACCATTTGAGATTTTCAAATTTAACTTCTGAATGTTTTAAAATAATCGCGTATTAATGATCCCTTTTGTACTAGCAGAATTCCCGTTCTTTCCACGGGAAGAATAAAGTTTATAGAAAACATTTGGAAGTTTTTGTTTCATATGTTATTTCTCTACATACGTGCTTGACATTCTCCGTCAGGTGATCCACGGTTCTGGGTCTGGTTCGATACACAGTTTGCATTAGATACCCCCCCCTCAAGTAAAAGTCTAGTGGTGTTAGGTCAAGTGACTGGGGTGCCATTCCACAGAACTCCTGCGCCTAATGCATTGACCAGGAAGCAAATCGTTTAGCCACTGCACGGCCGTAATTTGCTGGTGTTCCATTGCGCGGGAAATAAACGCCGAGGTCATATCATCTACAGTTTGCGGCAAAACAAACAGTACTGAAATTCCCGTACGGGTGGCGCTCAGATGCAATATGGTATCAGCTGTGAGTGCCACATGTATGCTCAGTTGTGTGTGGACTAGTATGTGCAGTTGGTGCGAAGATAATATTACTCACAACAGAGGAGAAGGTACTTATTGTCGAGCAATATTTCCGCTCATACGGTGTGGGGCAGTGTTTCACTGCAGGAGATGAGCGCGCATGTCTACTGTATTGCTCTTATGGCATATGAAGATGATGTATTAGTTATGGCATATGAAGATGATGTATTAGTTATGGCATATGAAGATGATGTATTAGTTATGGCATATGAAGATGATTTTATCAGCAACATATGGTTCAGTGATGAAAGCCATATATACTTTGATCGCCACATCAATCGACAGTTGATTATTGGCCCTGTCTTGCATGATTTGATTATGCACGATTATGATTTGTGTGACTTTTACCGCACGAAAAAGCTGTCGGTATAACAACAATGGATGCAGGAAGACGGACTTATTGTCCACACTGCAAGTGAGTCACTTACCCTTCTGCTCACAAGAGTTTGGACATCAGTTGATTTCCTGTGGAACGGATTTTCCATATCCTTTCCACTCCCCTCACCTCATGACTCCAGATGCCTACAGACGGGGTATGCTGAAGGAAGCAGTTTTCCGAACAGATAACTTCCTGTCGTATACCGGAGTTAAGGGAAAATATTCAGTCATTTGCTTTGTCATTCCAGCAAACCATGTTCACTAACATGTTCATCGATCTACAGGACCGCTATGAAGAATATGTACGACATAATGGTCAACATTTTGAACATATGATGTACAGGAATAATTCCTTGTAAATTTACAATATGTGTTGAGTAATATTCAGTTGACATCCATTTGACAATCTTTCTTATGTTTCATTATGTTGTACACCAAATAAATAAATGTCAACGATGTGATTTCAGTACTGTTTGTTTTGCCGCATACTGTAAATACGGTTGCTGTGCGGTCTCCAGATAATGTAGGTATTGCTCCGATGTTAACCTGCCAGGCTGAAAAAGGGGACTTAATAAAGCATCGCCTGTCACCTATCCTATACCACATTCACCTGAGGAAGAGTTTGGTAGTGAGTTTCCACAACTATGTGAGGGTTATCAATAGACAAGTACACAGCGTTGTGTCTGTTGACTAAACTGTTAAGATGGAAAGAAGCCTCATCAGTGAATAGAATGTCAGCCTCTAGATTAGGATCCTATATTCATGTCTGTTGGAACAATTCACAGAACTCTGTCTTCTGTCAATGTCATCCCCATATAACTGATATACCAAATGC
Source organism: Thermobia domestica (assembly GCF_964235325.1). Taxonomy (NCBI): domain Eukaryota; kingdom Metazoa; phylum Arthropoda; class Insecta; order Zygentoma; family Lepismatidae; genus Thermobia; species Thermobia domestica. The sequence goes on from NC_137460.1 coordinate 210,318,380, forward strand.
ATCTTGTAAGGATGATATTGTTCATGCGACAAAATCCTGGAGACAGATATATGCCTCACAGCAGTCTCTTGTGAAACCTTCCGTGTTGATCATTTCGGATTAACTGTCACTTTTGCAACGACATCAATACACGTGGCGCAGGAAGTTGCACTTTGTGGTCGTCGACTGTGGAGCTTGTCCGCCACGCTGCTTATGGCATCGAATCATGCCATGGGTTTCGAAATGAGTTGGTGGGTCGGTGCTACCTGATTTGGATGACGCCTGTCGTATTCTACTCTTGCTTCCGTTGATTCATTCCAGCTGCATGAATGAACACCATTTCAACTTTTTCCCTGCATTGAATACATTGTATTTCCTGAAAACACACGTTACAAAGGAAACTAATAGAACAGAACTACACTAAATTGTTCCACAGAGTTAGCATTACTTATGGCACAGACAGACCTTCAGAAATATCAAGTGTTTTGAAACAAAATATTGACCAGTGGTGACGATAAAAGTGTTCGTCGTGTAAAGCTCCAATGTCATGAAGAGATGTACAGTAGAGAAGAGTTCTTGAGAAACTGCTGTGCAGCTCGCTGAACACGTGACGAGCTCACTACGCTTGCGCGACTGTACAGATACACCCTGGTCAACAGTAGCACAAACTCAAAAATTATAACACCATCTTGTGTGGAGAGGAGGTGAAAATAGTACTGGGAAAATAATGATGACACACGTTGAGCATGATCGGAGAGGAAAATTTCGCAGTTCGGGGAGAGGGGGATAAAATTTACTCCCCGAGCCACCCTTTGAAATCATCACTAGTTCAGTGAACTCCGAAAATATAAAATAGAAAAACTAGTATCGCAATATGACCTGAAGCATTGGTAACCTCCTTCCAAGTTTGTGTGTTCAACCGGAGATTGAACCATGGATCACGTATATTGGTAGTTTGTATTAACCATTCTGCTATAAAAAGAGAAGGTGCTTCTTTAAATAAAGCTGTAGCAGGTGTAAGTGTGTGCTATATGAAACGAGAGAATCTATTACATATTTCAATATACAATATTGTTTCGATTTGTGGTACACACTGTCATGAAAGCTACGTAATCATACATCAATTATATAATCACCACGTTCTTCCTGTTTTCACATAATACAGCGCTCAGTCAGATACCCTACTCTTGGTAAAATAAAAATAAGACTTATTCGCTATTATTTTTATGTGCGAAATGAGACAACTGAACAGAGAAACCAGTGTGATACGAATAGCATACCCAAGTGGCGATCTGAGAATTCTTTCGTGGCTAAGCGATTAGCGTACGCGCCAAGAAGGCGTAGCTCATGTGATTCGGATTCCACGTTAATCAGTAGGTCCACATTTCATATAGCCTCACTGCTGAAAGGGACGATAAACTCAAAATCAACTCAACTCAATCCAAGTGGCGATCTGATATAAGATCTTAATGCAGTGGCGTATTTACGATTTTCTTCCGGGGAGAGATATACTAATTTTATTCCTGGAAATGTGAAAATTCTGCAAGATATTTCATTTACTTTCAAATAAATAAAATTTTGGATTGGGGCTTAAGGCCGGAAGCCACTATTAAACACGCCACTGCCTTAATGTAATAAAACTAACCTAATGCTTCGCACCTCCCTGTTTTAGAATCGAAGAAAGCGTAGACAATTGGAAAAGAGATGTTCCTGTTTAAAACGAGACAGTTTCAACTTGTCAGCACAATTATAAAGTTAAAAAAAAAAAAGTTTTCAAAAATTTTATTTTTTTTAAAACAAAAAAGTCAGGCCTTTACTGAAAGAATATATGGCACTTGATAATTTTGATATGATAAGTGACGCTAACGAAATTTATGCTTACCGATTACTGTTCAATATACATCTTGGAGTAACAAGCATTTCGTATGGAATACTGTTCCGAAACGATACTTCAAGTTACCCTTTCACGTGACCGGTGTTATTGGTAAAGAACAAATTTGTTTCATTAATTTTTCGTTTATTGTCTGTCTAATGCTGAAACTTCGCTACATCTGAAGCGCACACATACCAAGAAAGATAAACAAACAGGATCCATGGAATTTCGGTGGCGTGTTGTTTGCCACGACTCAATTTTTGTGTTGTTTGCCACGATTTTGCCACAATCTTTGCATTCTGATCTTGTCAGTTCTGATTATCGTGAAGATACACACACATGAAGTGAAAGCAAGAGTTACCAGACACTTTCGTTTTTGATTCCCTGGGACTAGTGGTAAGTGTTCTCGCCTTTGGAACGAGAGAGGTCTCATTAGACTCGTTGCTGAAAGAGAACATTAAGAGCCTGCCTTACTAAAAATAATACGAAATTTACCATTTTTCTTTTGCTTGTTTATTCATCAGTGAAAGGAGATAATGAAATGCAAGTCACCACAATCATAAATAATGCTATTTTACAACATAAAATGTGAACCTGAAGAATGTTTAGTGTTGCCATCCATATAAATTACAGTGTTGCCAGAATAACAATTTCCCTAAAATCTAAGATAAGGCAGCGATTAGAGGAACAAACTCAATTGCATTTGGTTACGTATCATATTGTTTTGGTTTCCTGTGAACTACTTTTTAAATAATAGTTGTATTTAGTTCGTAATAAACAAAATAGTTTTAACATACAGTTATAAAAATTAAATAATAATGTTAATTAAAAAGTCGTTCACCAGAAACCAAAACAACATGATACGTAATCAAATGCAGTTGAGTTCATTCCTCTACTCGGCATCTTAACTTAGATTTTATGGAAATTGTTTTTCTGGCAACACTGTAATTTCTATGGATTGCAACACTGAACGTTCTTCAGGTTCATATTTTTTGTTGTAGAATAGCATTGTCTATGATTGTGATTACTTGCATTTCATTATCTCCTTTCACTGATGAATAACCAAGCAAAAGAAAATGGTAAATTTCGTATTATTTTTAGTAAGGCAGGCTCTTAAGCTCAAACAAATGAACGCATAACATCATTAATATCACAATAGCTTAGTAAACCGATAGTCCTATAATTGTATTTTCTCTTTTAACGGATTTCTTAATCATCTCCTATTACATAAAGTTTTGTTTTTCGTTATGCTACGCGACTAAAGTACTAGATGTTATATCCTTAAGAAAAATGAAATATTTCCGTTTTACGTCTCACGATTATGCCATGTAATCTAAAGAATATGATGATGATGATGATGATGAGAATGAATAAAAATTAGTGTATTGAAAAACGTGGGAGGAAACAGAAGAACCTCGAGATAACTCACATACACAAGGTGTTTGCCCACCACAAAGCCCACTTCGCGCGAGCTGAAATCTGACCAGAGAGCCTGATAGTATGAAACAACAGCAAGCAAATATATGTAGAAAACCTCAAATAAAAACAAATGTAAACGGAAGATCGAACTTCAAAATGATGAAGTGCTGATATTTCCTAGCATGACTATAAACGCGTGACAGTATCCTTCTGATTTTTTTCAAACTATGCTTAAGTATAAATATATCTCAATAGAATCAGCCTATACAATCTCATTAAAATATAAATTAATAAGCAATCGATTGCTGTCTAATGTCAAACGTTCAAAAATATAGATCCACTAAAAAAACTTACGGTCAAAGTCAGAAATGGAAAATTCAGATATAATTTAAATTTTGAGAATAAACTAAAACACCCCTAAAAACAGTTTGGAGAGAAATGTTTAATGAATACTGAAAACTAGGGGTTAGGAGTAAGAGCAGTAACCCAATAACGTGTTTGGGACCGTTTGTATTGTATGTATTCTGTTTATAAATATAATAATTTGATTGTTATAATAGAGTCATCTGGCAACCCTCAACTTCTGAGTCGAGTTTCTATAAATCTTCACGATTACGATGTAAGATAAATCAGAGAGAACAATACCGTGGCAAACAACACCAAAATCGAGTCGTGGCAAACTACACCGTGGCAAACAACACGTAATCGGAATTTTGCCTCCCTCGCAACTGAGAATCATTTGTGCTGTTGTTGAGTATTTTTCCTCCTTCAGGGAAAGACATTTGGAAACCAGAAAGCATTTCTACATACATCACTAGTCTTTGTGCCTCTTTCAATCAACCTTTATACGTGTATATGTGAACAAAGTTTACTTGTTTGTAAAATTATAAAGCTAAATACCAATAATTTTACGTAGGAGAGATTTGTGTCGGATGTATAATTAAGTATGTGAGTGATAGTTGCTGCTATAATTGTGTCAATAAGTGTAGATATTGGAATAAACCCATCATGCATTACAGTTAGGGAAAGTGGGGGCATAATGATCCCCCGGGGCAAGATGATCACCCCGGTATATAACAGTCTTCCTCTGATGACAGAGAATTGGTACTACTGCACAAGCCGTAGTTAGGATAAAAGGTTTTTGAAAGTTATATGGGAATTGAGGCAAAATGGCACCTTACAATTGTACAGGGAACCAAGATGTCTTTCTGATCTTTCTTCGTCTCCCATTGATGTTCTTCCAATCTGGAAACGCGTATGCCACTTAAGCTTGTCATTCGTGTTGGAATCGCAAAAAAGATTACGCATGCAATCACAGTAGTACGGAATGCACAATTATTGATACACACAGTAGGCTATCTCTTAACACACTGACGTATGAAGGTTAGTGTTCCCTGTGACCGAGCGTTTGTCCTTGTCTCTGTCATCTGTTGGCATGTTAGAGACCTAGTCTCGATTTTTTTATAGCCCCTCTTTTCCACTTTGTATTTTCTTTTTCATTTAGTTTTAGTATTATTTTCGTTTTTATAGTTTTCTGATCATTGTTTTATAGTTGAACAACTAATTGTTTCATTAACATTTTCGATGAATAAGGAAACTAGCATTTCCTTATCATAAGAGAACATAATTTTGGTTAATATGTATATGTTCCAAGGATGGGGCCATTTTACCCAGGAGACTGGGGTAAGACGGTCATTCACAATAGGTCAATTTATTTGCACTTACAACTTTTTTGGTAAAGCTTTCACACGCTACACCTCTTTACATTTGTAGAAGAAAGAATAAAGAATATTGTACTGCAAATCATCGACTTTCCATTCATAATAACGTTGCTATTTCAATTTCAACCTTAAGGTGTCCATTATGCCCCCACCTCCCCTACATTTTTTACGTACGAGCTGGCAACACTACTTGCAATCGAGTAGAAAGGAGAAGCTACCAGGCCAGGTTCACCGTAGAGGGGGATACAGATGTAGAGCCTCACACTTTTTTCAGTCTCAACACGACGCTAAAACCTTCTTTCCTCCCCCAAGGTTGTCCCCTCAGTATCTTGAAATGAATGACCCCCAGAGCCTCTGGATGCGGAGACGACGGAAAATTTATCCGGTTCTAATCTCGCTGGAAATCGAACCCGAGTCCGCACTTACAGCCAGAAGCTCTACTGCCTTGACCATCGAGACCAGTGCTGACATTTTTTTTTTTTTTTTTCCTTGAGCGCGTTACAACGGTAAAGATAATAACAAGCTAATAACATTTCGTATAGAAATTGGTAACAAATGACATTTTTGATCCTTGGCCAGAAGTGACTCTTTGGTGTGAGCGATCCAAAATTTGGCTGATAAGCATGCTTTTCAATGCAGAGTGGAGTGTCGAAAAATACATGTTTCAGTCCATCACCGTTTTCAAGACAGGGGAAATATCAAAGACAGACAGACAGGACAATAACATTAGCGTCCTGTAGGAACCGCTAATAAAAAGAACATAAACTCATGAAGGAGTGTATTTTACGATTCAAAAAAATACGTACTTTGAATGTCAGTACACTTCTTGCATGGCGGCATTCCCGGTCGACATACCAATACTAGTAATGAGGGTACGACAATTTTAATGCTAGTATTAGTTAAGAGAACGCTATTAGTAGTGGTACTTAGCAGAGGAGGTATAGTTGTAGCAATACGTAGCAATAGATGCATTGGTTTTCACATCATGCACACTTTTTTCCAAACCAACTTTCAACTTTTTACGAATTTCATCTCGACTACTCTGCGCGCTCTGCGCCCCCACAATGCTAATGATTGCAACCGAGATTTGTAATATTCTTGTTTCTTACCTACACCATAATTTTTACTGCTTTCCGTTCATTATTGCGTGAACAATGCTTCTGTTGTAACACTGGCTGAAAACGATGCTTTTTCAATTACTATTGGAGTAACTACCGTCTACTAGTAGAGCCAAACTACTGGTCCAATCTAAAAAATTCCAACAATTTAGATTGAAAATCTATCATTTCCAGCAACTTTGATCTCTTTATACTTTCTTGTATCTGCACTCTTAACAAAGTTCGCCTTTCGCCAGGGACTTTTGTTAATCCCATGTAATTCTGCCCCCTCTGTCAGTGCAGCCATATCAATCATTATAGTCTAATCACCTATAAAATGTATTTTGAAAAGAAGCTTTTCTTTTTTTATTTAAAAAAGGTTATTAATTACAATGTTTTCTGAAGTTTTTAATCGGAACCATGGGATAAGTTCTAAAAGTAGAAGTTGACTTTCGGGTTATATGTAAGGAGAAATTACGGGTTAATAAGGTGTTGGGAGTTCAGTGCTTCTTTTGGTCACCGCAACTGTAATGCTTTCAAAAATATAATAAGATTTTCACTCCGGAAATCGAACTTGGAATCATACACATCAAAGGTATGCGCGTGTTAGTCTAGATTAGAGGGAAGTGCAAGACAATTTAGGAGTTTTGCATCATGGTGCTTATAAATTAATGTCCATTCCTGATAGGCCTATCTTTGTATGCAACAGCAACCCATTATAGAAACAAATACCACATTTCAGAAAGTACAAATAAGTTGACCACAGAGTTGAACAATTCTAAAAAGGAAGCAAATATTTTAATTAGTATGTCGGAAATACGAGTTTCTCACTTCTTCTACACACTTATTCACGTAAAATTTTCGTTTGTTCACGTTTTGTTAACTATTTATATGAAACTAAAATGATAATGTCAACTCTACGCAGCAGAGCCTATGTTCGGAAATCCAAAATTAACTTTACCGTTCGTTTATTCACGATTTATTAATCGACAACAAACTTCATTTTCGCCTTGCTATGGATCGGCACGAACCAGTTCAAGCGAGTTTTCTTTGAAACTCAACTCGAATCGAGACAGACATCTTTGAGCTCGACTCGAAAAAATTCCTCCAACTTGACTCGAAACTCGATTCGAATTCGGGTCGAGTCGAGCCAAAACGAGCAAAATCGAAACAAATCCTGTGTGTAGTTTCAAGTGCATTAGCGTAAATCTGTCTCTAACATTGAAGGGACGGGTAAAAACTTTTTTTTTTTTTTTTTTTTTTTTTAAGTGATGTTCAAAATATTTATGAAGTTGAAAAACAGTGCTCAGTTGAAGATGAAGGGAGCACAGTTGTCGTCAACATTGGGAGGCGGGCAGATTTAAGGCTTATTCTGGAGGGGGGGGGGAGATGAGACTCTTATTACAGTAGATGAATCTGATTTCTGAGGTGAACCTGTTGTATTATATATCAGGCGATCTATATGAAGTAGTGGTACATATCAGTGCCGTTAACACATTCTGAAATCTGAATATATGCATATTTATAATTGATATGTTTCTACTGAGGCATCCACAATGATCCACATTAAAATTTCAGGACACTTGTTTTATAATAATATAAATAATGACTTGAAATAATTATTTGAGCAAAATGATGATGATCTCCATAGCATTATAGGAATTGTTACAGGAATTAAAGAAATAGTTGGAAATAGACTAACGATAATTAATGACAAATTTAATGCAAGGAACTTTCAAATCTTTACATCATTAAGGCGAAATGGAAAATCCAAGAGAAATCAATTTCATCTCACTTTCTTTTGTGGCAGTCGGACACAAATCAGACACTTATCCCCAAAAAGCACTTTCCAAATGGGATTATTGGGGGGACTGTGCCCCCCAGTTGCAAGATTGAGGGGGACATGTCCCCCTCATCCCCCGGGATTTGCGCTGGTGTTCAAGTACTCTCCTCAAAGATCCTACATAGACAATATAATTATCAATATTACTACTACTACAACTTATTATTATTATAACGACATCGTGTATAAACATGAAAGATAAGCGGTTTGTATCTGAATACTAAAAACAAATTGACTGCCGACCTCGTAGTTGTGAAGTCTAGGAGGCAACGACATCGGTCACAAGGTTCTAGGTTTGAGTTCCGCAGGAGGATGTGTTCGGACTCGAGCCAAACATTGTTAAAGTTATGGGGCGCCGGCCAAACATGTTCGAAACTGCTCGGCCCCGATTGAGGCCTGTCTACGTCTCGACCAGCTCGGCTCACAGTTCATTCACTATCGAGCGGAAGTGAGAAGTGAGCCGAATCAACAGCTCACCCAAATGAACCGTCTCGAGTCCGCGGCGAGTTCAGTTGAGCCGAACCAAGCAGATCTATCCCAACCAAGCTTGCTCGAGCCGATGGCTCAACCCAAGCGAGCCAGCTCGAGCCATCGGCTCAGTTGAGCCGAGCCGAACTAAGCTCGTTATAAAAATATGTTGTGTCATTATCGAGACGAGACGACATAGGAGCAGTGTCCCCTCTCGTGAGCAACACTAAAAGTATTCCACATTACCGCTTACATTTGTGATGGCTTTCGCTTTCAAGTTTAATCAGGACATGATTTCAAAACGAGTTAAAGCGAGCTGAATGAGCGAGCCATTTATCAAACTCGACCTAAAAACAGTGACTCGGCTCGGAACTTGACTCGAAACTCGGCTCGAATTCGAGTCGAGTTGAGTTTGAGCTCGACTCGTGTCCATTCCTACGCGTTGCAAAACCAAAACAGTAGTGGCGAATCTAGCCCGAGACGGGGGGTCCTAGCCCCTCTCCCCAGATTTTGAGTGAAAAATAATTGAAGCTATTACTTAACTTATATGTTTTTGAAAGTTTATAGTAAACTCATGATATACCTATCATAGTCTGGGTTTCTTGTTGATCCCTTAGTTTTTACCTTCTAAATCCATCTCTGCAAAACAGAAATTAAAAACTTGGTTAAAACATTAATACTTACCAAGGCAAACAAATCCAAAATATATTTGTGTGTGTATATGTATGGACTATAATAAATGAATCAAACATTATTAAATGAATCAAACACAAATGCAGTTAACAAAAATTATATTTATTTTGAGTGAAAAGAAAAACTTATTATATTAATGATGGATAAAGAACCGACATACGTTTGCAAGAAAATTATACTTTCTGGTTTCAGTATTGTGTGAGGTTTCTTTGTCAGGAAGTAAAAGTAAATTTCTTTGTTTATGTAGAGAGAAGAGAATTTTAATTTTGTTTGTTAATTTACAAACAGCACAAAAATTCGTAATGGTGAGTTTTATGACCGATGCTTTCTTATTAAGATTACAAATTGTATTGGTTTTACGAAGAAAATATTTCAGTTGATCGTCCCATGATTATGCCCATTAGGCTAATGGAGATGAATGATTAAGGTAAGTGAAGGAATAAGGGAATAATTAATGGAATGAGAAAGTGGGAAGAAACGGAAGTATTCCAAGAAAACCCACGGACAAGATGTTGTCCATCACAAAGTTACTTGGGTGGGGGTCGAACTAGGGATCCCACTCACCAGAGGTAAGCGCTCTACCACTGAGCCACCGTGCCCCAAGAAGAAGAAGAAGAAGAAGAAGAAGAAGAAGAAGAAGAAATTAAATGTAAATAATTGGAGTTTTTAATTAAGCAGCCTCGGTGCTGAAGGAAAATGAAATGAAATCTTTGAGTTTTACGTCCCACGGTTATGCCGGTTAGGCTAAAGGAGACGGTGATGATGAGTAATGAATGTAATGGTGGAATGAAGAAAGTGGGAGGAAACGGGGGATCCCCAAGAAAATCCACGCACACGGTGTTTCTCCACCACAAAGTTCCCTTGGCGGGGGCTGGGATCGGTGCTGAAGGGAACACTAAATTCGAAACTAAATGATTAGGGATTTAGGATTTAGATTTCTGGGCTTTCGGCATCTAAGACCATTTAGCCCGTCACGATTTGAGGGATGACGTCCCTCGGCGAGCAAACAATCCGGGGAAAGGGAAGGAAGGAGGCGGCCTGGGACCTATAAGTTAGGTACCACCCCGGCATTTACCTGGTGTGAATGAGGAAAACACAGGAAAACGCCATTCAGGGTGGCTGGCCTGAAAAAGCGTGTTACACTTTTTCGACCGAGTGACACCACCAGGAATAGAACCCGGGATCGCTCGCAGCGGGTACGCGGAGCCACTCCAGACTAAATGAACGAGCATTAGCAAAACTTCTCGGCCCTACTATTCGACTCAGTTGGCATTTTTAAAAATCTTTCCGACCGTCTGTTGCATGATAACTCTTCTAAAATATCCGATTTTGATTAATCTTGATATAATATACCTTTCTTCCATTTAGAGGAATAACACTATTGTTTACGGTTGCAATCCATCAAGTATAACGAAAGGGGGGGGGGACAAAAATCCACCCCATGTTGCAAATTGATTTTTCAATATAAACCAGTTTTAAAATCTTCGATTATGTCAAACTTAATATATATTTTCTCTATGCCACTGGGAATATCCCTACAGCTTAGGATTAAAATTTACCAAGAATGGAAGTCAATTTAACAAATATTTTGCAAAGTACTGTTCGTTAAAATAACAATTTTTAAAAAACTCAATTTTTTGCTGAATATATCGTGAATATGACATTTTCTTTGAGATTCCGAACCATCTCTGTAGGAAGTTAAAATCAGCAAAGAGTAAACTAGTAGACTTATCCTCCTATACCCACAACCATATTTAATTTACAGTTTCACGATAAATTTTCTAAAATTCATTCGGTTTTGATAGAATACGATGTACATTTTTTCGACTTTTTTTTTTCTACAATCTCCAGGGCTTGAGATTAAAATCAGTCAAGAATGTGTGGTGAATCTAGCACATTGATAAAAATTACAATTTTATCGCTACCTACTAAGCGAAGGAAAATTTACCTAATGTCTAGGTGAGTTTTCATCCCGTAGCTTCTAAGGATAAGACTGTAATTTGCGTTTACAAGATTTCATTAAGACCCATCACTGACAGAGTAAGTCTACTTCCTCTCTCTTTCTAATAACGGTGAAGAAAGTATGCATGATTTTAAAAAAAAAAAGCTAGGAAAGGACAAAATTAATTGTGATTATTATTATTATTATTATTATTATTAATAATAATAATAATAATAATAATAATAATAATAATAATAATAATAATAATAATAATAATAATGCTCTTACCCTATGCGCTGGTTTCTTCCATTAAACGGTCAGTTTTTTTTTTTCTGTTGCCAGGTTTACTCATTTTCATTTTCGCGAAGTAATGATTATTAGGTGAATTAAATTTTCCAGAACTGATTTCCACGAGCAAGCAAGCTCTTTGGTTCCAATGTCTGGCAACAGAAACTCTAGACACTTTTCAAAAATTCCTCAAAAGGCATAGGAAGTTGGGGAACAAGACTTCCCCATTGTTTTGCTTGTGCATTTCCCCGCATTTCTCCAACGCTTGCTTTCCTTGTTTAGCCTAAAACAGCACTTTTTGACCAAAAGTTTGAAATTTGAAAGCGTCATTACTTTCCTTCTCAATCCCAGCAGAGAACCAGACTCAGTGACGTCAGCGACAAAAGGCGAGAACAAAGTTTGGTTTCCGATATTTGGTTAGGTAAAGAAAAGTCAGCAGTAAAAAAAAAAAAAAAAAAAAAAAAAAAAAAAAAAAAAAAAGTTTGGATTTTTTTATTGCACCATCTTGCAGTGCAACTTAGACACACAAGAGAGCCAGCTTGCATCGAGGTCGTTGTTGTTGTCTCTCGCACCGAGCGAATCGGACAGGAAGCTTCTTAGCGGGAAGCCTTCGGGGGGTTCGAGGCTAGACGCGTGTTTCTTGCTTCGCTTGGTGCGGAGCAAGTTTTTAACTTGCATTGCGAGCGTGTTGTGAAAGCAATGTGGACGGAAGATAAAATATTTCAACTAATTGCACTGTACAAAGCAAGTCCAGTGTTGTGGGATCCAGATTATCCAAACTATAATGCGGTTGCTGCGAGAGAGGCAGCTTGGGATCGGATAGCCAAAGCATTGAACACAAGTACAAAAGAAGCAGCTAGAAAAATAAGAAATTTAAGAACTCAATTTTTAGCGGAATACAAGAGAATTGCAAAAGCAAAAGCCGCTGGCATAGAGGACGAGGAGACAAGGTGTAAATGGGCCTATTATCATGCTATGAAATTCTTCCTTCGCATACACAAGCCTCGAGGGCACCTTCGTGAACTCCATGAACAGGTAAGTTGTATTCTTGATTATAAGAGTCAAACAATTTCTGTTTCTTACTAAGTTTAAGAATTAAGGAATTTTTACAGTGACGACGCCAGCTTTTAATTTCTTGTGGAGGGGAGATGAGTAGAGAGTCAGAGAAATTTTTGCGGGAGCAGCTCAGGGACGTAGAATCTATTAAGGCCTATCCAAATATTCATACATTAGTTTTATATAATGTTTTTAGACATTGATACAATGAATTTTATTAAATTTGATTTTTTTATAGTGTGCAATAACTCATTTCATATGATTGCTATTTTTTTTTTTTTTGGTTATATACAGTATATATAAGGGGAAACCGTAGTGTAGTGGTTACAGCGTTGGACTCATGTCCGTGTGTGAGGGCCGCGGTGACTCAGTGGTAGAGCGTTCACTTCTGGTGCATGAGGTCTCTTTGCGATAGACAAACACCATGTGCGTGGAGTTTCTCGGGGTTCTCCCGTTTCATCCCACTTTCTTCATTCCACCATTTCATTCATTTCTCTTCATCACCGTCTTCTTTGGCCTAGCTGGTATAACGTGGTACGTAAAACTTAAATATTTTCATTTAATATCATATCCGCGTGCCCTGGTTCGATTCCCGAGCGGTTCTTCCCCAATTTTTGGCGTCTGCTCAGATTCGTGAGGCAAAAATGGGGTGTCATGTGAATAAAAGATCTGGCGGTCACTGGGTCTAGAAAGCTCCCGACACGCCGGTTAGCGATAGGGCGACACAAAGTGTTCGTCGCTAGGATAGACGTAGTTCCATCAGTCGCTAACAATTGGCGTGGAGCAGCTCAGGGCAATAAATCGGGCCGTTGCGCCAAGTGTATATATATATATATATATATATATATATATATATATATATATATATATATATATATATATATATACAGTGAAACCTCTACTAACGGACACCTCTATAAAGCGGACACCTCCCTTAACGGACATATTTTGTAATCCCCAAACACTGTAAAAGAAAAAAAAACATATTGGCAAACCTCTCTAAAGCGGACACTCTCTAGTACGGACACGGACAGTCTTTTGTGTCTTTTATAGATATTATTTACTTCCGTCTTACGGACACTTTCTCTAGAAACAAGTTGAAAAGTGTAGTAAAAATACATTTTTAGTAATTCATAGATGTGTCACCAAGGAAGCATTGTAACAACATTTTACCCCCTCAGCTGTCTGCTCAGCAACCCAGACGAAGCGTCTCTGTTTAACAACACTCACACCCAAGCTGTTTTAGACACAAAAGTGATGGACAGTTGCCCGCCGTTTGGAGAAGACAAGATTAGTATTTTTTGCCCTCGGGTATGCATATTGTCTCAAAAAAGACACTTCTGGACTGCAATTACCCCACAAATTAAACCGCCATACTGAAAACGTAGGAAGTACTGATAAGTGTAAAATGCAGAGAACTATAACATGTTATTTCCATGTTGTGCCTTGAACATAGAGTATTGGATGACAGGATAATGCAGGTAATATTCGTTAATAGTCTAAATATGTGATTCATGAAAAAAAATCTAATTGTTTATTACCTTGTTCACTAATTTACATAAGAAAATATTGAAACCTCTTTAAGGCGGGCCCCTCTCTATAGCAGACAATTTTTAGTTCCCCACGGCTGTCCGCTTTAGAGAGGTTTCACTGTAGTATAATTATTATCAAATATATATGGATAACCAGGGCAAGAGTGAACAATGGGGCAAGAGTGAAAATGCTATTGACGAAGAAGTGGCAACGTCGGTAAACAAACAACCAATGTTGAAAATTAGTTCGGCATGATACATGTAGGAACGGAAAAGGAGGGGAGCCTTGTGCGTGCATGTGAAGAGCAGCAGAGTAGAAAGTTCGTTGCAAAAGGAAAGAAATAAAAGATTCGTAGGTTAAGTGTCACAGTTTATAACGTAGTTTCAGCTGAAGCTGCAGGATTGGAAATTTTTCCTGGAAAAGCTGTATAAATTCGTATTTCTTATCAGTGGTACACACACACATACACACACACAAAAAAAAAAGTGTTCTGGCGGGAGATGGCAGGCAATTATTGGAAGATACCTGAAGCGGGGCAATGCCGCTTGTTTTAAAATTGGGTAAAGAAAATATAGGAGCCAACACATAACATTGAGTAAAAAACATTTGCAAAGGTAAGACAGAAGTTGGCGGCTATAGACTACTAACAAAACGTTTGCATTATCGTTTAGAATTTCGCAGCCCGAGTTGTTGAGCATATGTCATGTCGCACGGGAACACAAAAGAAGCTAGTAATTCGCATCAAAGTCATCCACACTCATGGGTATGCCCAGCCAATTCAGTGGGGAATTGTTTTCAGATACACCAAACGGTGAAATAAGGATTTCCTGTATCATAAGTGGTCTCACGAATAATGTTCCAATCTTAATCAAAGGAAGTCTGTCTACGTATGTGACCATTCTGTGCACCAGTGTTGGGCAAAATCAATTGAAATCAATTGCAATTGATCAATCAATTGAAAGTAATTGCTCTGAAAATCAATTGCAATTGATTTCAATTGCAATTGATTTCAATTTGTAATTGACAATTAATTTCAATTGCAATTGAATTCAATCATAAAATTTGCAATTAAATTTTCGTCAATTGTTAATTGTTAATTGGTCACCAGGCAATTGAAACTTTTAATTGTTAATTGTCAATTGCAAAGTGTGCAATTGAAACATTCAATTGTTAATTGCAATTGACAATTGAAACTTGTAGTTGTTAATTGTAATTGTTAATTGCAATTGAAATCAGCAATTAAAACTGAAGATAAGAAGATGTGTGTATATTGTATTGTCAACTTGTTACTGTTTTACATATTTCAAATAAGGTACTTATAAGAAATGCTGGATACCTACCATCCCTTTCCCCCTGGGAAGAAAGCCGTGAAACTAAGTATTTTTTAAATATATTATGTTTATGGTTCTATCCCCCTCGAAAGAACTCTATATGCCCGTCATGCATACAATAGGAATGAGCACGAGCGAGTTCGAGCGAGTTTTCTTTAAAACTCGACTCGACTCGAACCAGACATCTTTGAGTTCGACTCGACATCTCGGCTCGAAAAATTTCCCCCAACTCGACTCGAATTCGGATCGAGTTTCCAGTCGAGTCGAGCCAATTCGAGCTAAATCCTTTGTGTAGTTCCAAGTACTACTATCTTCAAGTATCCTACATAGACAATATAATTATCAATGATACTACTACTACTACTATAACTAATTATTATTATAACACTGTGTACCTGTATAAACATGGAATATAGGCGGTTTGTATCGGAATACTAAAAATTAGTTAACTGTCGATCACGGTAGTCAAGAAATCTTCAGGAGGCAAGGACATCGGTCACGAGGTTCTTGGCTTGAGTTCAGGAGGAGCAAGTATTCGGGCTCGAGCCAAAAATTGTTAGAAGTTATGGGACTCCAGCCAAACATGTTTAAAACTGCTCGACCCGAGTTTAGGGTTGTCAACGACTCAAGCGGCTCGCTCACAGCTCATTCACTTATCGAGCCGAACCGAGAAGTGAGCCGAGCCAACAGCTCATCCAACAGAGCCAGCTCGAGCCGAACCGAACCGAGCTGATTGCTTACCCCAACCGAGCCGGTTCGAGCCATTGGCTCAGTTAAGCTAACTCGAACCCAGCCTATGGACTCGTTTCAACGGAGCTGATTCGAGCCATTGGCTCCAGTCGAGCCGAGTCGATAACTCGCCTTTACCGAGCCGGTTCAAGCCATTGGCTCAATTGAGCCCAGTCGATGGGTAATCCCAACCAAGCCAGCTCAAGCTGTACGCTCAGTTGAACCGAGCCGGGTTGGTTGACATCACTATTCCGGTTGGGCTTCTACTTTGGCTAAAAAATTGGACCGTGCAGTTCTCAGCTTTGATGGTAAGAACTACAAAAAATTATATAAAATCTTGTTTTACGTCCCACGCCTATGCCGGTTAGGCTAAAGGAGACGGTGATGATGGGAAATGAATGAAATGAAGAAAGTGGGAGGAAACGGGAGAACCCCGAGAAAATCCACGAGCACGGTGTTTGTCCACCACAAAGTCCAAACTGCGCGAGCTGGGATCGAACCAGGGACCTCAAGCACCGGAGGTGAACGTTCTACCACTGACCCACCGCGCCCCCTGGTAAGAACCACACTATATACTTATATTGGTGCTCACGGCGTCATTAACTTGTTCCACCACCAACGAATTTCGAGATACTTTGTTTTGCATCTTTTGTGCGTGTTTTGTGTCGCTTTGTGCGCCTATTCCCACATTTTGTGCATCACCGGAAGTGGGTCAAAATGGGCCTACAAATATGACGGAACAAATTATTGGTCTTCCGCCACCAATGAATTTCGAGGTCGTTTCCTTCACATCGTTTTGTGCCGTTTTGTGCGTCTACTTCCGTTTTGTGCGTCACCAGAAGTGGGTCAAAATGGGCTTAGATGGGACGAAAATGACCAAGAGTTCCGCTACTATCGAATTTCAAGGTCGTTAATTTCACACCGCGTACCCTTTTGTTTTCCTATTTCGACGTTTTGTGCGTCACTGGAAGACGTTCAAAATGGGCCTCGAAGGTGGGACGAAAATGACCCACTTCTCCGCCACTACCGAATTTCGAGGTCCTTCCTTTTGCATCGACTACTGAATTTTCGTGCTGTTTCGTGCCCCCATTTCCACGTTTTGTGTGTCACCAGAAGTGGGTCAAAATGGGCTTCCAAGATGGGACGAAATTGACCCACTGTTCCGCCACTATCGAATTTCAAGGTCGTTAATTTCACACCGCGTACCCTTTTGTGCGCCTATTTCGACGTTTTGTGCGTCACTGGAAGACGGTCAAAATGGGCCTCGAAGGTGGGACGAAAATGACCCACTTCTCCGCCACTACCGAATTTCGAGGTCCTTCCTTTTGCATCGACTACTGAATTTTCGTGCTGTTTCGTACCCCCATTTCCACGTTTTGCGCGTTACCAGAAGTGTGTCTAAATGGGCCTCAAAAGTGTGACCAAAATGACCCATTGTTCCGACACTATCGAATTTCTAGATCGTTTCTTTTGCATCGTTTAGTGCCTATTTTTTAAAAAAAGTTTTCTGTATCTACTTCCCCGTCTTGTGCGTCACCGGAAGTGAGTTAAACAGGCCTTTAAAGTGGGAGTTAAATGGCTCACTGTTCCGCCACTATCGAATTTCGGGGTCGGTTCTTTCGCATCGTTTAGTGCCTGTTTTGTACGTTTTGTGCGTCACTAGAAGTGTGTCAAAATGGGCTTCCAAAGTGTGACGAAAATAACCCACTTCTCCGTCACTACCGAATTTCGTGGTCCTTCCTTTCGCATCGACTAGTGAATGTTTCGTGCCGTTTTGTGCCCTTATTTCCACGTTTTGCGCGTCACCAGAAGTGTGTCAAAATGGGTCTCCAAAGTGTGACGAAAATGACTCACTCCTCCGCCACTACCGAATTTCGAGGTCCTTCCTTTCGCATTGACTAGTGCCTGTTTTGTTACGTTTTGCCCCTATTTCCACGTTTTGTTCGTCACTAGAAGTGTGTCAAGATGAGCCTCCAAGGTGTGACGAAAATGACCCACTGTTCCGACACTATCGAATTTCCAGATCGTTACTTTCGCATCGTTTAGTGCCTTTTTTTTAAGTTTTCTGCGCCTCTTTCTCGTCTTGTGCATCACCCGAGGTGAGTTAAACGGGGCTTTAAAGTGGGAGTTAAATGGCTCACTGTTCCGCCACTATCGAATTTCAGGGTTGGTTCTTTCGCATCGTTTAGTGTGTATTTTGTACAGTTCTCTTCGCCTACTTCCACGTTTTGAGCATCATCAGAAATGCGTCAAAATGGTCGATCAATGTGTGAGGAAATAGAGCCATTGTTCCGCCACTATCGAATTTGGAGGTCGTTTCTTTCGCATCGTATAGTGCCTGCTTTGTACTGTTTTGTGCTCCTATTTCCACTTCAGTGCGACAACGAAAATGGGTCAAAATGGCCTACAAGTATAGCGGAATAACTTAATGCTGTTCCGTCACCATCGAATGTCGAGGTCGTTTTCTTCAATTTTTTTTGCATGATTTGTGTCGCTTTGTGCATCAGTTGTAGAGGGTCAAAATGGACCTTGAAAGTGGAATGGACATGTCTTTTTCTGCCATATTTGTAGGTCGTCTTTGACCCACTTTCGTTGGCCTACAAAACGTGAAAATATGCGCAGTAACGGTAAAAACATGCACTAAACAATGCGAAAAAGCGACCTTGAAATTCGATACTGGTGGGAGAGTGGATCATTTTTCTTCCCACACTGAATACCCATTTTGACCCACTACCATTGATTCGCAAAACGTGGAAATAGGTTTACAAAACGGTAGAAAACACGCACAAGATGATGTGAAGGAAACAACCTCGAAATCGTTCCTGACGGAACAGCATTAACTTGTTCCGCCATATTTGTAGGATAACATTGACCCATTTCCGGTGACGCAGAAAACGAGGAAATAGGCGCACAAAACGACACAAAAAATTTCCATGTAATTAAGCTAAATTTCCATTTAAGTTTGTAAACTTAATTATATGGAAAATTTTATACATTTTTCCTTTACGTTGGTCTACTTTACGTTGATTTTGGACTTTTAAATTTTATTCAGTTTTCCACTGAAAAGTATCTATAATTCAACAAGGAAATAATTATTAATTATAATTATTATCTATATAATTGAATTCATTGTAATTTGTTCCAATAACAAACACTTTACCATTTCGTACTAGCTGTTATGCCCGTTCTTCGCATGGATCAGATAAAATATCAATGTAAACGAACTGAACAACGGAAGAACAATTAAGAAACATTTCTAAAATTGGATATATTTTGTGTGAATATATATCCAACAACGTACATGTGTTTTCATTGGGAAGGCCGATGGGGGCTGAATTTGAACGTATACACTATCGGGGGTGTCACTATACGTCTGAGCAACCCCAATAAATATGGATTCGACACAAATTCTACTACTTTTACATGTCCCGGTGAACCACCCCTCAGACCCCCTTGGTTCGTATTGTGAAAAAATCTCCTCTGGCCCCCACCAACCCCCAACCAATACTGCGAAAACTATGAATGTGACACTAGCATCTGCCATTTTCTACTACTTTTTACATATGCCGGTAAAAGTCCCTATAATCCTCTGGTTCCAATTAAAAAAAAAACAATGCCTCTGGCCCACAGCCGATGGGGGCTGTATTTGGAAGTCAACGCCTGTGGAAGTATCACCATTCATCTCAGCGACAGCGAAAACTATGGATTTGACACTAATATCGGTCACTTTCCATTGTTTTTACATGTCTCGCAATTCCCCACCCCCGGTGACTCCCGGCCCGCATACAATGGTGGCTAAATTTGAAAATCATCGCTAATGAAAGTATCACCATTGATCTCAGCCACCGCCAAAACTACGGATTTGACATCGGTCATTGTGGATTATTTTTACATGTCTCGTGATCCCTTTTATAATGCCCCCCTTTCTTAGCTGATGGGGGCTAAATATGAAAGTAAACGTGGTCTTGAGTTTCACCATTGAGCTCAGCTATCCCGAAAACTATGGATTTGACATTAATATCGGTCATTTTCGATTATTTTTACATGTCTCGGAATTCCCCCCTCTGGTGACCCAAGGCCCGCTTACAACGGTGGATGAATTTGAAAGTCATCGCTAATGGTAGTGTCGTCATTGATATCAGCAACCGCGAAAACTATGGATTTGACACTAATATCGGTCATTTTGGATTACTTTTACGTTTCGGTATCCCCCCCGTTGACCCATGGCCCGCAGCCGAACATGGTGAATTTGGAAGTTAATGCGATCGGAGTTTCACCATTGATCTCAGCGACCGCGAAAACTATGAAATCGACACTGATATCGTTCTACTTTTACATGTCCCTGTAAACGCCCCCCTGAGACCCCCTGGTTCGAATTTTGTTGAAAACGCTTTGCCTTGGTGTGGGACCTGGACCAAGGTATCTTTGACCAAAATTTGGTAACTCTCGGTCGACTTTTCTGGTCCCCAGGCCGGTCCCGGTAAGCGTCCCCTGGAGACCCACTAGTAAGGAATTTAAAAAAAACTCTTCGTCTTGGTCTGGGGCCTAGATCAAGCTACCCGTGACCAAATTTTGAAAAGTTTCGGTCCACTCGTATCGTCCACAGGCCGCACATAGATAGACAGACAGACACACGAACAAACTCTATTTTATTTATATTAGA
Organism: Thermobia domestica; assembly: GCF_964235325.1. Lineage (NCBI taxonomy): Eukaryota > Metazoa > Arthropoda > Insecta > Zygentoma > Lepismatidae > Thermobia > Thermobia domestica. The sequence goes on from NC_137460.1 coordinate 210,339,015, forward strand.
AAGGTCAGATCCGCCGTTATTGTATTAGTGCGGTGCTTGAACGATTGATCGTAGAAATTCAAACTCCGGTGAGTGATAATTTTATTAGAGATGCAAAAAAGCCGGCTTTTTTGAATCGATGGTTTTTTTCACATAAAAAGCCGGCTTTTTTGGGAAAAAAACGAGAATTTTGGAAATTTTGGCTTTTTTCAACTTCATGATTTTTCTATCTAAATAGCTTTCTTATAGTATATTCTATAGTTAGATAAGAATTCCATGACCTGAATGTGATATTTCGCTCTGAAATTCACCATCAAGATGGATGGACCACAAGTTTTACGAATTAAAGCTAACATGAAGAATGTAGTATTTGAGGGTAATTTTAGAGGCTATTTAACTTTATTTTAACTTTTGAGTTATCAACATCTTTTTTCTTCTCTAGTTTGTCATCCGTGTTTCATTTCTAAGAGCTTTTAGTACTCTAGCTTCTAGCGCAAAAGTTAAACTTGCCCGTTTTTCTATTTATCCGTCAAAGCGTACGTTTTTCAATATATCCGTCAAACCGTACTTCCACATTTCTGTTATACTGTAGCTGTGAAGTGATTTAGCAATAATTTTCCGGACACAGCCTTGAATACCAATTTATACAAATAATCAGTAGCGGATTTAGAAAAGTACTTTAGGAGGGTTTTTTTCTGATTGTTTCGTTTCCTAAAAAGTCCTAATTTTATTTGGGAAGTGCTTGAAGTTTATGTGTACAGGCATAACTAATATTTCGTTTCGTTTATATGTTTAGCAATAATCTTCCGGATACAACTTTAAAAATCATTTTATACTGAGAATCAGTGGCGGATTTAGAAAAGTATTTTGGGAAGGGTTTCTTACTAATGTTTAGTTTTTTAAAACATTCGTAATTTTTATTTGACGGGAGCTTAAAGTTTATGAGTAAAGGCATAAATAATAGATATTTCGTTTGTTGCAGACATTCCGTAACTTTGGGGAACGGGCTTCAGTCCGAAAGACCGCCCCCCTAACCTTCGCAGAACCGTCACTGCTGGTAATTAGTAATAATAACGATTTAAAAACAATAAAAAAGGAAGTCGCCCAACTCACAGTACACGCACTATTTCTACATTCACAGATGGAATGAAGAAAAGCTTTGTCAGAATGGTCGAATGCTGGTTGAATCCCGGACTTCCCGATAGAAGCGCAAAAGCTAATCACTCAGTCATGTTTGTTGTGCAGTTGTATTTAGCTTAACTTAAATATATTCCGTAGTCTTTTTTTTTTGGGGGGGGGGGGGAGTTCCGTAATGATATGTTGAATCCCTCTTGTTAAAAATTCAGAAAACTTGAGGTTTGGGTAAACTGTGATGGTGGTTCTATAAAACTTAACTGTAGAATTTCAAGAAAATACAGAACCAAAAGCTCTAGATGTGCAGCCTTTAAGTGTATCATATAAATCTAAGTATTTCTCTTATGTTTTATTTTAATTTTATTTTGTTTCAAAAAGAGGGTATGGAATATTTTGAAGTAAAAATACTACATACTATTTTGCTAGTTATTTGTGTATTCTTTAAAAAGAAGTGTTTACTTTTAGGGTTGGCTGATTTACACCAACTTTTTTTTTAATAACTGTTTTAAACCACAAAAATAAAAAGAATGAAAAATGCGAATCGTGTGAACTTCATGGTAACGTTTCCAGATATCAAACCACCTGCAATAGTTTTATTTCCCTTTCACCTTTTAATCAAGGTGTCCCATGTTCAATTCTCGGTCGAACCACAATCCTTCTTTCATGCGTAACCCAAGTAGCGGTTCGGATGTCAGTTTAAGCGAAAGTCTTCTCCTTGATAATCTCGGTATTTCGTAAGGATGTTAAGCCTAAATATACGAAACAAACCAAATTGTATATTTCTACATGCCTAAATGCGTGTTGTTTTATAAAGAAGCCAATATTGCTTAAATATATTGATAGAAATTGGCAAAATTTATCGATTGCCTACGTAGCTTCCAACATTAGCTTGGATTGGACTTTCAATGATATCTACGTACCGGTACTAAGTTTGTAATTTAATACCTCAGTTTTAGCGTACTGATTATGGTACGTTGACCTTTAAATTTTACATGCAAAGCAATAACAGGATTTTCCCGTTATTGTCTTACATTTCAAGTAATGACGGGATTTTCCCAATGGCTAGGGCGGGAGATTCTCAACTTAAGAAATTTACTGACCGCACTTCTTTAAGCTTATGGGAATTCTTCCGGCATAACCCCGCTGTTGCATAATAACATCAAGGCGAAACAAACTTAGGCTATTTCTGTGAATATGTAATATAAATTCATAAAGCAAAAAATCTAAGTTTAACATCCCCTAAAAAAACGGGTTTTTGGCATTTTCAAAAACAGCCACGGTTCTTGCCAACTCTGCTTACTTTTGTATATAGGAGGTTAAAAAATTCTTATTATCCTGTGGAATTCATAATGTAAATATGTTGAAGAAAAATTGTTTGAAATATTTTTTCGAAATTCATAGTTTATTTTCGATGTTTTATATTATTATCAGCATCAACCACTAATTAAATGATTTTTTGTGTTATAGAGAAGCGATACAGTCTGTTTTATCAATTTAAAGCAGTATTTTGAAAAAAGCCCAAAATTTCCGAAGCAAAAAAGCAAAGCAGAAAAAACCGAGTTTTTTTCCAAAAAAGCCGGTTTTTTTCCGAGCCCTTGCATCTCTAAATTTTATAGGCTTGTTTTATTACAAGTTTAAACTCTTTAGTCAGTAGAGAAGAGGTCGTGAATCATGGGTCAGAGTTGATGACAATGGGTTTTGGTGGGTCTGTGGGTCACAGTGGGTAAGAGTGGTTTATGGTGGGTGGTGGGTCAGAGTGGGTCACGACGGGTGGTGAGTCAATTGGTCGTGGCTAAAGTTTTCATTGCCCCACGCCCTCTCTGAACTACTATGTTGAAAATTAATCAGTGAAAATCAATTGCAATTGATCAATCAATTGAAAGTAATTGCTGTGGAAATCAATTGCAATTGAATCAATTGCCAATTAATTTCAATTGCAATTGAATTACAGAATTCAATTGCAATTACTTTCCCCTGCAATTACTTTCAATCAATTGATCAATTGCAATTGATTCTCCTTTTTCAATGGCCAACTGCAATTAACAATTAACCATTACTTATTTCAATTGTTAATTGCAATTAACAATTAAATTTACAGATTAATTGTTAATTGTTAATTCAATTGAAATTTGCCCAACACTGCTGTGCACCGCAAGTAACATACCACTACACCTTACTTCACGTTCGGACCTATAACATAAAAAGTGCAGAGTTTCGAGCTGTACATTACTACGTGATCTTCATAAATATGCAGGATTATACCTGTAAAATTTCATCTTTCTACAATGTGTGGAAGTGAGTTAGTGTAAACCTTTCTCGCGCACCTCTCGTTAGCCAGCAAATTTCAAAGAAATCACACATGTGCAAATTACTCAGAAAGTATTGATTTGCAACCCCCCGATTCATATAGGTGAAAATGTTCCGAAGTACTTGTAAAATATCCATTTGCAAGAAATGCATTACCAGTCATTCAATCCAAGGAAGCTTGACACTCAGGTGTACACTGGATAAAATGGGCTTCAATCCTGCTTTACATGGATAAAGCTGCAAACTATGGTTTAACCCCTCCCTTGATCATATGATCATATCATGGATCCGCCAGTTTATATATATATATATATATATATATATATATATATATATATATATATATATATATATATATATATATATATATATATATATATATATAGAGAGAGAGAGAGAGAGAGAGAGAGAGAGAGAGAGAGAGAGAGAGAGAGAGATCCCGGGTTCGAAACCCGGCCATCATCCTGATTGAGATTCTCCCAGGGTTTTCAGGTGTAGTAACGAAATTCCATTACAGTATATGCAACCCTCTTTTTTCTTCTTCTTCTTTCTTTGTTGACATCTAAAATCTTAAAGCATCATTGTCTTTACTTTATTTAAACAAAGTGAAAATATTTTTTGATAAAAAAAGAAAAAATACGTGCAAATAAATATGCATTTTTTAACTAATATTTCTCTCCAAACTTATTATAGTAAACAAATTTTTCTGGAAGTCAACGCAGAAATTGGTACTTTAGGGATCATTTATATAAAGGTAATCAAGAAAGTTCTGTCGCTTTTTCACCCACCACCTTCGAACATCGATATGTCACCTAAGGCATACCTATCGACGACCTTCTGGCAACTTTCTGGAAGGCCATGAATTCCATCGCGTTGGTGGGCCGTGAAGCGAAGATAGATATCAAAGTGCGTTTGCACCTCTACTAGGGATTTCAACTGGCGTCCTCTAAAGTGACTGTCCAAGGAGTGGAACAGGTGATAGTCGGACGGTGCAATGTCCGGGAAGTATGGCGGATGCAATAGCGTTCCCAATCCAAGGCGTAGAATTGCGTCCCAGGCCATCCTAGCCACGTTGGGCGTAGTGTTGTCCTGTAACAGGAGGACCCCTTTGCGATTCAGAAAGGCTGGTTCCAGAGTTTTGAGTTTTTCTTGAACACGGCTCACCTGATGACAGTACACAGTTGCTTTCATGCTCTGACCATCTGGTAGCAGTTCCCGATGCATGATGCCGCGAGCAGTCCACCAAACACACAGGAGAACCTTTTTCTGGTGCAGTGCTGGTTTCGGCTGTTTTAGAACCGGTTCATGGGATGCTAACCAATGATGACGGCGCCGTGGAGTTTCATACAGGATCCACTTCTCATCACATTTCAACACCCTGTCCAGAAATGGCTCCCTCAGACGAGACATTAAAAAACTCAGATGTATGCTCGTGTTGCCTTCTGGCCCGGAGTCAAGTCATATGAGCCCCATCGACCCAACTTGAAGTGCTTCCCAAGTTGATGGAGGTGCAGCCGAATGGTTTCTTCACTCATTGAATTGTAGTCACAGTTCCTTACATGTCTAGCCACTGTTCGCCTCACTTCCTGCCTGAAGTTGTCCATTTTGTACGTGTGTTAGACTTTCGGCATGTAGTACGCCTTCAAGTGTTTCGTCACCGTCCTTAACCTTGTTAAACCACCGCTGCACTGTCCGCGTAGTCACGACACCCTCCCAAAGGTCTGGCAGATCTTCCGCTTCCCTGCGTTGGCGTTTGACCCGTTTGAACTCGTAGAGTATATACACCCTTATGACGCTCTGTGGAGGTCCCAAGTCACTTTGTCCTTACGCAAGTTCACGGTGTAACTGAACTGCCACAACCAGGTAGTTTGTTGGATATACCCACACCAACAACTGACTTTCGCCTTATCTCCATTCGCATTCAACGCACGTTGTGAGCTCCAATTGAACACAGATCTCCACAAAAGCGACAGAACTTTCTTGGTTACCTTTATACTTGTGATTCATAGTTCTGTTTAAAAATAATTAGTCTGTAAAAACACAAAGTATTTATCGACCAGCAAGTACTATGCTCTTCAATACTTTAGTTAGTAGCAACATGCTCACTATTGAGAAAAGGAGGGGGGATAGTTTTCATGTAAAGGAGCTTGCCTCCTTATACCTCCGCCATCGGAGTGACTGAGAGGAGTATAACAGAAATTTAAAGAAAACAACGCACTAGAAAAGCTGAGAATGTCAAAATTTCCCGCATTCAGCCTATTTTAAAGAGAAGTCCTCACATTCCGTCCAATGTTCTATATTTTCCATTTTACGAGAACTTTCCCGCCAAGGTGAAGAATGAAAAACAAGTGTTTGTTGCATAATAAAATACTCTTTGTCAGGAGAAATCAATTAATACAATAATATATAAAGACAATGGCCTAATTTTAAAAAATACACTTTATTTTCAAAGAAAAAGTATTTTTAGAATTAATTTAACGGCTAGTAAAAGGTCAAAAAATGGCAAAAGAGTGTCCAGGCTATAAGCATTTCATACATTTGTATGGGTAAATGCCTCTCCAAATAAGCTAAATTTCGCCAAAAATAGACTAAAGGGGAGAGCCCCGAGACAAACTTACATGCGCTGGGATTGAACAAAGGAACACTCGCATTAGAGGTGAGCACTCTAATACTTATGTTGTGTTTAACCATACTGTACACCACTGAGCTACTGTGACCCTCGTCAGGAAAATATTAAACCCTTTCACAGAGGAAGTCGACTTTTGTCGACAGAACCAAATTTCCTTAACATGCGAATGTCGACTATAGTCGACGTGTTAAAATTTGTTTGTCCGTATCTTGGCTTTGTCGAGTGTAGTCGCCAAAGTTGTACCGTTCATTTTTGTTTGTGTTCTATTGTTTTCGATAAACAATAGAAATCACACAGAAAACCTTTGGCGACTACAATCGACAAACCCAAGATACAGACAAATTTTAACACGTCGACTATAATCGACATTCGCAGGTTAGGGAAATTTTTTTCCGTCGCCTTCCACAGTGAAAGGGTTAAAGAAAATATAGCACACAAACCATGATAAACTTCTTCAGCCTACATTTGGTATTACTGAAACATGTAATTATTATTATTTTAGAACTCAACAGTACTTTTTTGAATGTAACAATTACATGCTATTTTAGTGGTCCCCTCATTAACTGGTACAATCGGTAAGTCATCTTGCATTTAAAAAGAGCTGGCATAGCAAGCAATGAAACATGAAAGGACTAACCATCTTTAGAGAAAACCACCGCCCCAGGCCCGCTCGTCCGTCTGTCTAGAGATAACGAATGACTCCAGCAGGAGGTGAAGAAAACACTCAAACCCAAAATTCTTTCTGCTCTTCCTTTTTGCCCTTTCTGAACAAATCTCCAGTTGTTTGCTGTGAATGTTCCCCACCTACTGTGTAGTAACAGCATTGCCAAATCTAAGCATTGCATCTTGTTGGACACTTTGTCTGCCAGGATTCACAGACGTACGAACCTTGGTTCAGCATTCGTGTGAAGGATGACAAATTTGTTTATGACTATAGTCCAGAATATTATTTCAGGGAAATATTTTCAATAATTGGTAATTATACGACGAAGGTATTAGTTTCATGTCTTAGAAGCAACGAAAGAAACGTTTTGTGAATTTTAAATTATCAACAATTTGTCAGATCAGAGTAACGCTGTAACGAAATTTATTCGAATTACAAAAAGGAAGTCAATTCCGTTTTATAATGAAACGAGGGCCCTCTCACCAGAGGTGAGTGCACTATTATGAGCCAAAGTATGTCCGCAACTTCGGTCGAACAGTTTTTTCAGGTTTGCCTCTTGAGTGAGGCTTTTCCTGGGTGTTCCTCATTCACACCAGACAAATACTGGGATGGTTCCTAATATGCAGATCTCAGGTCCTCCCTTCCCCGGATAATATGCTCTCCGAGGGACTTCAGCATTCATACGTAATGGGCTTAAGGCCATAGATACCTGCCGTAATGTCCAGAACTATGTATAAATAAATAAATAAATAAACAAGTACCTCCGCAAGAGAGAACTGCTATAATGTGCACTTTAGCAGGAGCTCACGAGAACATGAGTCGCACGTCGGACCCCACCGCAGAAGGGAGCGCTCTATCACTATGCCACCGTAACCCAGGCCCGTAGCCAGCCCCAAAATGTAGGGGGACCGGTCCAACCATATTATAGTCCATTTGCAACCTTACCGTAAATATTTTAGGAGGAGGCCAGTAGAAATTTAGGGGAAGGCGTCCTCCTACCCCCCCGTAGATACGCCACATAAGAAATGTAGGAAAATGGACAATTACATTGGCGTTCAACAGACACTCATGATCAGGAATCGAACTAGAAATCCTTGGGAAGGAGATGAATGCTTTACCTGTTTTTAAACGTGTATTTCAACTTTTCGGTTCTTTGCTCACTGAAATTCCAGAGCCCTTCTTATCACACAAATAGCTGAAGCAATATAACTAGTACAAAAATGTTATCGCTCTCGCGATCGAAGGAGACAAGGCAAGCCGCAAGCGTTGGGGGTCGAGATTACACGATGCAAGTTGCTCGCGTTACCCTGATTTTAAATCCAGCAAGTGTGGAACTTTTCGTGTGAGAGCAAAAACATTTGACGAATCTTAGTGTATATACATGATGTGGACAAGAGACGAGATATTTCAGCTAATTGCTTTGTATAAAGCAAGTCCAGAGTTATGGAATAAATCTGGCGAGGAATATAACATGAAAGAGAAAAGGGAATTAGCTTGGAATCGAATTGCCAGAGCACTGAATACTAGTGAAGTGGAAATAAATAGAAAAATAAGAAACTTGCGCAGTCAATTTTCTGCAGAGTATAGAAGAATTGCTGTAGCGAAGGCGAACGGTCTTCCGGGAAAAACCCAGTGGGTGTATTTTCAGGCTATGAAGTTTCTTGACGGTACCATGGACTTCAATATAACTCTTCCTCAATGCAGTGAAGAGGTAAGCTCTAACAGTTTTCTAATGTTATTTATAAACGGTAGACTTCTCAGTGCGTCAAGCTAATTCATAGTCAAGTTAATAGTTGTCGTTACCCAGGCCCGTATCCAAGGGGGGCCTAGTGGGGCCGGTCCCCCTAAAATGTTCATGGTAAGCTTGCAAATGAAATATAGTTGGTGGGGCCCCCTTAACTTCTGCCCCCCCCATACATTTTCGGTTGGGTATCTGCCTGTCGCCACCTGCTTTATTGCTTGCTTGCCTGTCTGACATCAGTAGATGTCGCTAGCGTACAGGCAATATGTCAATTTAAAACTATTGTGACGATTTAATTCCAATTTAAACTATCTTGTTTCAGTTTAATTATTTTGCGACGATTTAATTGCAATTTAAACTGTATTGTCTTAATTTAATTATTTTAAAATAGAACAACCATACATTTAACATTGAGCATTAATGTTTGTGTATCTCTAAAGTAATATATTGCGACAATTTAATTGCAGTATAAACTATATATTCTCAATCTAATATTTCATAATGGATAGTGAGTGATTATACTGAACATAGACTTGCTTTCCTGTTTATTGTTAGGACAAGGTCCGTAACCATATTTTAGACTGGAATATATATATATATATATATATATATATATATATATATATATATATATATATATATATATATATATATATATATATATATATATATATACAGGGTATTCATTTATAATGTAGCCACAATCCATTGGTGAAATCCTCACACAAACAATAAAAAGAATTCCATGTGAACAGGGCGAAAAACGTGTTGTTTCAAACTTACGGGATGCCAAAATCAAGAAAATTTTAACTTTGAGGCTGTCTAGCCCGAAAACTATGAGTGATATCAAAGGCGGTTAAAGACACATTAGAGGAACTAGAACCGAACGCTGTCTATCTAAATAACCATGTTTCAGAGTTGAGACGTATCGGCGCAATGGGTTTTATAGTGGGAGCGGCGGTATAGGTTCCGCTCTTCCTCCCCTCTCTTTAACCCGGCACAGGGCGCGTGGTGAGGCAATCCCTCACTCCTTGCTTTCCCCATGTACTACTGCGAAATGGTTATGCGCACGTGTATATCCTTCTATGTATTCGAAGTTCACTATTTTTAGCTTCAATCTGCAACTACAGCTTGTTAATGAAGAATCGTTGTTTTTGTTAGCAGAGCATTGTTAGAAGCTTTGCAATTCAGTGAGATTTTATCTCACCTTGCGTCCTGTTACGTTACTATTTCTGGCAGTGTTGAATACTACAAATACATTGACTGTAGGTAAATATATTAAACTATGGACGACAAAACTGCACAAAAGTGTTACAATGGATGGATGAGGTGGAAAGGGAGATGAACATAAGGGAAGATGCAGCTGAAAGTGCAAGTGAAATAATGGACAGTTGCAGTGACGATGAAGGGGATAACGTTGAGCAAGTTGTACAAAGTAGTGAAAGTGAGTTTTCGGGAATAGAAACAGAACCCGATGTTGTAAATTCTGACCAAGTTGTGAGAGATAGACCTATATATACAGCGAAAGATGGAGTTACAACGTGGAATGCTCACTCCAGAAACACGACACATAAAACTAGGCATAGAAATCTCGTGAGACATTTACCAGGTGCCAGAGGACAAGCACGAAATGTAAAATCGCCAATGCAAGCATGGCATTTATTTTTCCTTGAAGACACTATAAAACAAATTGTGGAATATACGAATCTAAAATTAGCAGAAATTCGTATAGGAATAACACGTGAAAGAGATATTCGTAACACTGATTATGAAGAAATGTTAGCTCTATTAGGTTTGCTGTACTTATCGGGTATGATGAAGAGTTCTCGTTTAAATCTGGAGGACTTATGGGCAGCTGACGGAACAGCTCCAGAATTGTTTCGTTTGGTCATGTCTCAGAAACGGTTTCGTATGCTTCTACGCGCCCTGCGTTTTGATGACATCAACACCAGACAGCAGAGAAAAGAAGACAATTTAGCTCCAATACGGACATTATTTGAAGAATTCGTATAGAAATGCGCGGCCTACTGGACACCAAATGAACATGTAACTATTGATGAAATGCTTGAATCTTTCAGGGGAAGGTGCTCTTTTCGATGTTACATGCCAAATAAACCCGCAAAATATGGCATTAAAATATATTCCTTAGTGGACGCACATGTCTACTACACAATGAAAATGGAGATTTATCCGGGAACACAACAGCCGCGAGGATCATATGTTCAGGACAACAGTGCGCACGCAGTTGTCAAACGTCTCATCGAACCCATTACTAAATCTGGCAGAAATGTGGCAACAGACAATTTCTTCACATCAGTTCCTTTAGCGCTAGATCTTCTAAAGAATCACGGTTTAACACTGGTTACCTCAGATTCTGGTTGAGTTCCTGAGTATAAAGGGAAGACCGCCATTTTTAAGCATGTTCGCTCATGGAGAAGATATGTTACTTTGTTCATATGTGTCAAACAGGAGAAAAAATGTGCTATTACTCTCCACAATACATGAAGGAGAACACATTGATGAAGCAACAAAGGAGCAGGCTAAACCGGAAATCATTACATTTTATAATATGACGAAGAGTGGTGTAGACTGTGTGGATGGGCTGAAGAGTCTCTACACAGTTGCAAGGAAAACCAACAGGTGGCCGTTACGTATCTTCTACACACTCCGTGATATTGGTGCTCTAAACAGCTACATCATATATAGATTTAACTGTGAAAATGCTGACGCAAGGAGACTCTATCAGAAAAAAGTTAGCAATGGATCTCTGCAAGCCATACCTCACTAGAAGAGCAACAATACCATGCTTGCCTACACTTTTGCGATCACAGATAAGAAGGATCCTGGGTGACTCTCCAGCACCTGTGCACTCCGAGGCACCAGCAGGGAATAGTGATAAAAGGAAATGTGGCTTCTGTCCCAGGAAGAAAAATCGATACACCAAAACATGTTGTGCAGACTGTGTTGTCCCAGTGTGCACGGAGCACGCACCAGCTGTTCTCTGTAGCAGGTGCCGAGGGCGTGAACAACATGAAGACAGTGAGTGATAACTGCCACATTCCGAAAGGATTTTGCTCGGTTTGAATAAACTGTTTACCATTTTGTTCATTTGTTTGTTTCTTGTGATTCTGTAGCTTTACTGTATTATTCAGTGTTGGAAAATTATTGATTTTTTTATTGTGTAGTGATATCAATAACCAATGTAAAATACCCTGTATATATGACTAAAATATTCTAAAGTTGTAAATTTACAATAAAATTCACAATTAAATCTTAAACTGTGTTAATAAAAGGGATTTTTCCACTACTTTCAGAGGTGAGAGAAAATCTCACCACGCGCCCACTTGCGTTCCTAGTAACCACGCGCCCGGTGCCGGGTTAAAATCATATGCACCGGTACAACCCAACTCTGAAACATGGTTATTTAGATAGACAGTACTAGTTCTTCTGATATTTGTTTAACCGCATTTGATATCACTCATAGTTTTCGAGCTAGGCAGCCTCAAAATTAGAATTTTCTCGAACAACGAGTTTTTCGCCTTATGTTCATATGGACTTTTTTATTGTTTAGGTCTGAGGATTTCACCAGTGAATTTTGGCTACATTATAAATGAACACCCTGTATATGTAACCGTCATGAACACCCTGTATGTTGGTTGGTGAGCAAATTTAAAACAAAAATGTTAAATGTAAGCAGTTTGAATACAGCAGGCACAACAACCAGTAGATAGCAATTTAAGGAATCTGGGAAGTCTCGAAGGGGAAAAAAAATCGCTCGCTCTAAGACTGAGAAAAGCTCGCGCCGAGTCCTGAAACTTGACCTAAATCTACCAATTTCACCACCCAATAGAACGCGACGGTGTGTTTCGGTCGTAAACCCCCGTCCAACAAAGAACAAATTTTGCCACTGTCGTCTCGCACTACACGGAAGAGATCTCCCGAGAGTACAGTGTTGTCGGATTGGCGCCAAGTTCCGTTTTGTTCAGTGTTGCCACACTTGGTACAATTGTACCAAATTCAGCCCTTTTTTGTCAGTCATCGACCCGTTGGTACCACGCTGGCATTTTCAGCCCCTTTTGTGAAAAAGTTGGTACAATTCTACCCAATTCAGCCCCATTTTATAAATACTTTTAAAAATGTCACTAAGACTTTTCTTACATCTCACGTTACTCATCCTGTGTGTTGGACTCTTAAAAAACCCTGTTGAATATTCATTCTGCAGCATTACACTGCATAACGCTACGAACTTTCTGTGGATAATTCGTAATTCGAACTATGTCAAGAAACAAATTACGCTACATGGGCGTATCCGCGCCGCACATGAAGGAGACTAGGAAGAAGCAGTGTGGTGGAAATTTTAGCTTGAAATCTTGAAAACAAAAAGTAGCACAATATTCTTCTTAGTTATTAGATATCTTCCTTCGGTCGTGAAATAAGCGATAATAAAATGCAATAATTTATATTTTACGTACTGTTTACACACGAACTCCGAGATGATTGTTTTGCTCCTCGTTTTATATATTTTTTCATATATGGCCATAATATCATTTTGATTTATTGGTCACTTTGAAATAGAGGAGTGTTTGATTTCCTTACAATACATACCGAAGATAGCTGTTTTCCCCTTTAATTTGCGCCTCTGTTATACTTCCTACGTACGAGAGAAGTTTCATCTACTTCCACGGTTGTTTGGGGTCCTCCTATTTGGATGTTTTTAAAAAGTAATTTTTAAAAGAACACTTTCTTGATTTGGTCTCAGGAGACGAAGGGGGGGGGGAGGGATGTTATAGAACTTACCCTCTTTTAGTTTCATGTTATAGGGCCATGTATTACACTGGTATACAGTGGCGTATTTAGGGGGCTTCCGGGCTTAAGCCCCTCCCGAAATCTTACTTACTATAGTAAAGTATATGAAATATCTTGCAGAATTTTCACATTTTCAGGCAAAGCCTCCCCCCCGAAAGTTAGCAAAGCCCCTCCCGAAACAAAATCGTAAATACGCCACTGCTGGTATAAAATAATGAATTCAGCCCTTTTTGTTTCAATTTGGTACTATTTTTCAGCCCACTCCAGAGCCAGGACTGTGGCAACACTGGTTTTGTTATTTTTTTTTTTTTTTTTTTTGTATTTTAGTTATTACTATTCGTGTTACTGTTGCCGTTTTAGGATAATTGTTACAGTGTTTATTGTTGTTCAGTGTCATTATTGGTAATTTTTAAATACTCATTTACTGTCTTCAAAGTTCGGCAACATTGTTGGTGAATTTCAGCTGTTTCACGTTTCCCCAAATGTGCGCAAATCTTACGTGTTTTTATTTCTGTGATAATTCAGGTTTGAACTTCCTATAAAGTACAGTATTTCTACTTATAATATTTATTCAACAATATCAGACTAGTGGCGTATTTAGAATCTTGTTTCGGAGGGAGAGGCTTGAGAACCAGTAAGAAGCATTTGTGTTATACGTATAATGCGAAAAAAAAAAAAAATAATAATGAAATTATTTCGGGGTGGCTTGAGCCCGATAGCCTCCTAAATGCGCCATTAATCAATACATATTTGTTATAATTATTACTGCATAACTGTAAATTACCCTTCATAATATTACTAAGTACTTAGGTTCATTGCATTGTTACATAGAACAATATCATAGTGATGGAGCAAACTTTTCAGTGCTGTACCTCAGTTACATGAGTTACACGTTATCCAGGTTTTCGCTAGGCGAGATTTAGGCCGAAATTGTTTCATCAGCAAATCATCAACAGATCAAGTATTAACTCTGTTGTGATGGATGATCAACTACAAAATAGGACTATGCACGAATGTGGATATATGGACTAATATCGCTTTCTGTGGATATATTTTTATTGATTCCGTGCGATTTGTGATCATTCCAATTTGCGACAAGGTTCATGTATCGACCAAATTTGATTGAGAGTTTGATAAGATACCTCAGTCGAAAATAATAATTCTAGTTTGCGACCAACCAATAATTGGTTCTTGAAATGAAGCAGTGAATCAGGAGAGTAGAAGTAATACACGTTGCCAGATATTTTCCCTAAAATTATGAAGTATTATGAACTACGTAGGGGAAATAAGGATAAACGTCTCTTTGTTAAAAAGTGACGCATTCTAGATTCCTAAGATATGACGTAACTGAGTCAAAATACTATATAACACACAAACACACCTCTCTCTCTCTCTCTCTCTCTCTCTCTATCTATCTATCTATATATATATATATATATATATATATATATATATATATATATATATATATATATATATATATATATATATATATATATATATAGATAGATAGATAGATAGATAGATAGATAGATAAAATTCTGTAAATCAGGATTTCAATCAAAATCGAGTGAAAAATATTTCACTTGTTTACTTGGAATACCAATATCGGATCCAAATGATGTAGACGCTCAGAAATATTGTAATATTTATTTATTTACTTTGTATATTGCTGTTACGCACACACATAAAATGCAATGATTTGTTCTTTCATCTTCCCAGATATTTCTTTTAAAGTTTTATTTTTGAAAGTTACATTCCTTATTTTGGAAAGCAAAATATTGATGATAATGCTTTTAGTTTTGCGTTTTTCCTCTGACGTGTCTCCTTTTTTCATCGCGCAAGAAAAAAGATTTAGGATTTTAAAAAATGGTTGAAATAGGAAAATAGGGAAAGTGCACCCTGTTTTTAAAAGAAGGCTTGTTATAAAGTACAAGTAAAAAGATGTCTAAATAGATAAGGTTGTCTCATTTCTGACAGCAGCCAGTCTTGCCTCCCGCAACCCTTTCTTCTTCTTCCGAACTATATGATCAGGTTGTCAACTAACAGAACTTCGAAGATATGCATTCTCCGCAGTTTTAGATGAATAATCGTATCTCATTTGTTTCCCTCGCCGAACAACTTTATGAAGATCAGTGAGGAACAATAGTGAGAATGGATCAGGTATCTGCACCTCCACGAACAGGAAAAGAAACCCTGCTTATGTGCTTTCCAGCGCTGTCATATTTCCTTGTAAAACGTAATAACTAAAAGAGCTAGATTAAAAAAAAAAAAAAAAAATGTAGTATTGGGGTAGGTTAACATGGATAATTGGGGTAGGATAATTTTGAACTGCATAAGACAATACTTTGGGAAGAAGTCCACTATGTTATTAATATTATATAGGGATTGATGATCTCCGCTCAAAACGTTAGACAAGGCCTTAAGTATACCCAACAAACTTAAAATTTCCATGTAATTAAAGCTTAGAGTACAAATTTCATGTCTATTCTCCTCGCAATTTTATGGCTTGTTTGCCTTGTGTTTTGAGCGCTCCATACAATAAACACAAGCTTCAGCAATTATAATACTGTATAATAGAAAGCAATGGATATAAAATGCGAGGTACTGTAGTTTTTGTTTCTAAATTTATTTCTCAAATAATACCGATCGTTTTTGATTATTTTGATATCAACCTACTACCAATTTTCCATATACAGAAAGTGCGCCCTCCAACTCGCATTAAAAGCAAATTTTAAAAAAATGCCAGGATACACTGAGAAAAAAAAATGTAGGTGGCATACTTAAAAACGTAGGTTACATTCGTAATTCCTGTAGTTTCCGGACTTAACGTACAACCGTATATAACATCCTGCAGCAAACGTATAGCTGAAAAAGTATGTATTATACGTACTGTCTGCACAAGTGCAATGACGTCATTCGTGTGACGTTATCTGCAGTAACAAGTATATACGGAGGTAATATCTAGCTTTGTGACGTCAGGGTCGTATGTAGCATGTGGGTTAATAATGACGACATACACTGACTATCAGGACGGAGCATGATTTCAAGAAGTATGCAATATACGTTCTGTACGTATGTTTCTTGCGTTCAACCCCGAGACAGCATCTATATTGTACTTGTGCCCCATACGTACGACTAGATACAGTATACGTATTGTACGTATGTATTATACAGATTTTCCTTATGTCGCACACAGCTTGTCCAGATACAGCATACAGAATATCCGTATGCACCATACAGAGTGCATATATGTAGCTTACAGACTGTCTGCATGCAGCATATAGATTATACGTATGTCGCGTACAGGTTGGCCATATGTAATGTATAGATTGGATGTATATAGCTAATAGGTTGTCCATATGAAATATACAGATTTTACCTGTATCGAATACGTATTGCCTTCTTGTAATGTATGGATCGGACATATGCAGGATCTAGAGTGTACGTATAGTGCACCATTATTAAAGTGCTGCAACATACTGCAAAGTGCATGATACATTCTTACTGTAATGTTGTCAAATATTGTTTTACTCTGTATGAAAACAAAAATAGCTTAAAATATGGTTGATCTCCTTTGTGCCAATAATAATAAAATTAACAATACTACACTTTTCAAATCTTAGTTTGGAGCAGTGAAACTGTCCAAAGAAATGTATTTACCTGCAGGGTGTCCTATAAGTTTGGGCTTCCTGCTAATTCGTTGGAAAGCTACAGCAAAGTCAAGTGTTGAAAAGTGACACAAGCGTTAATTTTAAAATTATGGGCACAAAGCAGGGGCGGATCCAGGACGGACTTCTGGGGGGGGGCGGTCGGCGGTAATACTGCTACTTTTAAGAGCTCCAAACTTGTTATGGATGGGTTTATTTATATATAAAATAAGAAAGTTTCCTCTTGTGGGGGGGGGGGCGATCGCCCCGATCGCCCCCCTCTGGATCCGCCCCTGGCACAAAGGAGGTTAACCATATATTAAACTATTTTCGTTTCCATACAGAGTAAATCAATATGTGATATATTACTGTAAGAATTTATCATATGGTTTGCAGTTAGTTAGTTGCAGCACCTCAATAATAATGCAAAATGCACAGCCTTATACAATCCTATATTCAAACTCAAACAAGATTTACGTACAATCATTTATTAAGCTGTTATCATCCATTGCTTGTACGATATAAAGATTATTTTACCTCATTCTTTTCCTTAATAGTATCTTCTACTAAAGTGCAGTTGTTACCACAAGAGGCCTGAATAGAATTTTCCAGAAATAACTTCTCTGTACATTTTAATTAACAGGGTTTTTTTTTTTTTTTTTTTTTTTTTTAAATGTCGCAATAATTAAAAGTGTGGTGTCAGCCGGAAACGCATTCGCTTACAATATTATTCCTACTCAGTACTCGCCATTAAAAATGAAACACCAAGAAGGAGACTGGGTAGATGCGCCAAAGTTCCCAGACCGATACCTAATAGTAAGTGCAGAATACTCTTAAACGTTCGCTGTATTCGCTGTGTGACAACGTGGTGACAGCGGAGGCGTTGTGCAGCCATCGACTAAACATATTTATTCTTCCCTGCTATAGACATTCTGCAAATTTGGACTTTCCTGGATGCATCCTTCTTAGTGCAACATTTTAAGGAAAGAGCAATTTAACAGTCTCATACATTGCTTAAAGAAAGAGCAATGATTCTCAGAATTACTCGGAAGATATATATACACAATAATTTAAAACGGTTATTTCAAACTTTGCAATTCAAAGCACGAAAAGAACTATAGATAAAGGAACACTGATTTTAGCCAAATAGTAATTAGTAAACTCAATCACACTCAGTACTATTAGTTGCTTGGTGTTATCCGTAAGTCAGAGATCACGGTATCTCATTTCGTGTAGATTTTTGCATTTGTTTAACGCTAAAAATGTATTTTATCGCTAATTGAACCCAGTACCATATATATACCGACAGGACGTACCTTAGTCACAAGGTGACATGAGTGAAACACTAAACTATTCGATTGACACCTGCGGCCTTGTCAACACTAGAGAAAGTTACAAAGTGATTAAGTAAATACGGAACATAGTTCATACAAAGTATAGCGATGTATGAAGTCTCCGTTTCATACGACTTGGATAAAGGATACATCTGAAATAGCAACAAAGAAATATATAATGATTTCTCTGGATAATTTGGATTAGTCCAGAATTCGAACACACACACGCTGGTAAGTCCAACATTTTTTTTTTTTTTTTTTTAACTTCTTTCTTCGGATTCCCAATAAAGTTGACTACTGAAAAGCTGAGTTATAGATTCTGTATTAAAACAACACCTTCTCTAGACATGTTCAGTATACACATTGTCTTACATACAGAACAATACATTAGTTATTAATGCATGTCTGAAATAATAGTGCTTCGTATAGAATTTTACTTCATCCAATCGCAATAGCACAAAGATAAAAAATATTGCTAGGGATAATGTTCTTATTACAGAGAAAAAGAATTAAAATGACTTAACATTAACAATCATTTTCTTTAAACAGAGATAATATTTTATTATAATTTATGGAAGAAAGAAATAATTTGTAGTACAGTATCTTTATTAGGGTTATATATTCGTACAAAATAATGTAAGTACAACTGAGTCTGTCTTCAGAAAGGGCGTACTTTTAGCCACAACCTACACTGCTTCTTTTGACTGTCTTTCAAGCAGAATCCTGGTTTGATGCACGAAATACCTGCAACAAAAATCAGAAAATATTTAAAATGTTATATTCAGTGTGCTTAATTTGGTTGTACTTAACAATACAAAGTATCTTAACATTTTTGAGATTAAATGGACAAAATCTGTTCGGTCAGGTATGGACTTTTGGGTTGCACGTAGAAAAACTATGAAGTGTTTATTGATGCTGAACAACAACTCAAAATGTATTACCATTCAAAAGTAAGTGGGTACCTCAATGGTGTTCGGGCTACCATGGGGTACCTAATGTCTGTATTTTTTAGATATATGAAAATATATGTCTCTAAAATGTAAGGAACTGACATCTGTTTACCGAAAACCTCAACTCGGTAAGCCTTATGGATATCGAGATATGGGAAAATAAAGAGCGACACTACAGAACTGTGGAGTTTGCGTACTAGATGGTGCAGTTTCGGAAACGTAATTACGAGGGCTTACAACAACCTCAAAAGTAGTTTCAATTAAATACACTACACACACGCCCTGATGGGGGTTTTCGGGTACCATGATATTCCCAGAACTCTCATTTCTAAATATTCTAAAATATGTCTTAATAACGTTTTAAAGAACGTTAGAGGTGTGTGTTTACCGAAACCACAAGTCGGTACGCCTAACAGTTACCGAAATATGGTGAAATAAAAAGCGACACCATAGGTACGTGGAGCTTGCATATTAGACAGTACAATTTAGAAAATTAATTAAAATATGACTATCAAGATATTGTCAAATAAAGGGAGGATCCATATAGTTATGGGGTTTTCGTGTTAGGTGGTAAAATTTCCGAAACCGGTCATGTAAAGTTAATAAGCATCAGTAGCAATTTCATCTTAAAATAATTAGGTATTTCCATGGAGTTTAAGAACATCATGGGGTCTACCAAGATTAAATTTTAAAAGTTTTGTAAAATATATTTTGACATTTGTAAAGAGTATTAGAAATATGTATTTACCTAAAAGTTCCAGCTAGTACATCTAGCAGCTAGAGAGACACCATACAATAAAAGCGTATTAGATCTTGAAATTTCAGAAAACAATTATTGATCCTAACAAAAGTTAAATAAGATGGTACTTATATGGGTTAAGTGAGAACCTCAGACTCGTCAGTACAATTTCGATCGAAAGATTAATTCAGCTCTAAATTTTCTTTGGACAATTCCAAGCGTTCATCGGGCTCTGAAATAAAGTGAACATTTTTTGTCAATATCTAATATAGCAAGCGAGATATAAGGAATTATGTATTTTATGACGTCGTAAAAATAGAGACCCACATGGATTTGTACTTTTGAGTATTTGCTGTAAGAAGAAGAAATTTCAGAAAACAACCGTATATACCTTAATAGACAATTAAATGGGCGGGGGCACAGTGGCTTAGTGGTAGAGTGCTTACCTCTGGTGTATTGGGTTCTTGGTTCGATCCACGGCCAAGTCAGTTTGTAGTGGACATCGTATTCGTGGGTTTTCTCGGGGTACTCTCATCCCACCTTTGCATTCCATCAATTCTGTCAACAACATTCACTTGCTTTAATCATAATCTCCCTGAGACTAAAATGCATAATCGTGGGTCGCTACACTGAAATATTTCCTTTTATTTAATTTTAAAATTAAATAGGGAGTTAAGTATGATCGTATTTCTATGGGTTAAGTGAATACTCCAATAGTTTCTGCAAAAAAAAAAAAAAAAAAAAAAAAAGATTAGTTAAATACCCTACCACTAAGCTACTGTGTCCCCGCCCACTGAATTGTCTATTAAGGTATATACAGTAGTTTTCTGAATTTTTTTCTTTTAGGAAAGACCCAAAAGTACAAATCCATAAAGATCTCTATTTTCACGTCATAAAATATATATAATTCCTTATATCTTATTTACTATCTTAGATATTGACAGCGAATTTTCATTCTTTTGCACAGCTCGATGAACCCTTGGAATTGCCTGAAGAAAACCTAGGACTGAACTAATCTTTCGATCGAAATTGTACTGAGGTACTGATTTAACCCATAGAAGTACCATCTTATTTAATTTTGTTGCGACCAATAATTGTTTCCGAAATTTCAAGCTTTTATTTCACAGTGTTTCTCCAGATGTTAGATGTACTAGCTGGAAGTTTTGGGTAAATACATATTTCAAATACTGTTTACAAATGTCAGATTATATTTTCAAAAGCTTTTAAAATTTAATTTTGGTAGACTCCATGATGTTCTAACACCCCATGAAGATATCTAATTACTTTAAGATGAAATTGCTACTGGTGTTTATTAACTTTCCATGACCGATTTCGGAAATTTTAGCATCTAACACGAAAACCCCTTAACTGTGTTGGTCCTCCCTTTATTTGACAACATCTTGATAGCCGTTAGTCATATTTTAATTCAATTTCCGAATTGTAGCGTCAAGTATGCAAGCCCCACATACCTATAGTTTATTCCCCCCCCCCCCTAAAAAAATCAGTTCTTTACATTTTAGAGACATGTATTTCCATATATCTAAAATGCAGAAATTAGGTACCGCATTGGAACCCCATTGGAGTACTCACTTACTTTTGCATAGCAAGGTAAAAACGCCAGTGGTTCTCACTTTAAGTTTGAAAACATACTATTTTGTCTCTTCTCTGAGCATCGTGAATCTGTCGGAGCTGTACCATAGTTGGAAAGACTCACTGATCCTTCCTATAGTGACCATGTAGTCAGAATTCAAAAAGGAGTAGCCCTTGAAGGAAAAACAATATTTTAAAATCCTTGCACCAGTAGTCGTCACCTTAAAATCAAAATGTTCCAGTAGTAGTCAGGATTTTCTACCAGTGTTCATCACTCAAATAACTTGACAATTTATTCAAAAACGCACTGTGTATCAGTTTAGGGTTGAGAATACAATATAAAGTAGTAAGCTTAATAACTTTGCATCACTTTTAGCACTCAAGAAAGAAAATAAAAACGTTTTTACATACTTTTTAAAGCAATTTCAGAAAGAAAAATGTTAACTGAATACAAAAGTTAACTGTATATCACTTCCACGTTAAGAGTACAATATTAAATACTATGTTTAATAACTATACGTCACTTTAAACTCTCGAGAATGAACATAAACAATTGTACATACATTTTAAAAACAATCTGAGAAACAAAATAAGTTAACTGAATTCAAAATTTAATTATACATCACCTTAAGCTTAAGAATACACTATAAAATGCTGAGATTAATAAAAAATGAAATCTTTAAGTTTAACGTCCCACGGTTATGCCGGTTAGGATAAGGAGACGGTGATAATGAGAAATGAATGAAATGGTGGAATGAACAAAGTGGGAGGAAACGGGAGAACCCCGAGAAAACCCACGAGCAAGGTGTTTGTCCACCACAAAGTCCACACGGCGCGAGTTGGGATCGAACCAGGGACCCCAAGCACCGGAGGTGAACGCTCTACCACTGAGCCACCGCCCCCCCTGAGATTAATAACAATGCATTACTGAAGAATGAAAACAAAAATGTTTTAGCTACCTATATTGTATTTACATGTTATTTCTCATTAACATTTTTTTTTTTTTTTTGATAACTCATGATCAAGTCTAGGGATGCGCAAGAGAAAAGATTTGAGGTTGTCTCCTCTCGAAAAGGTGCCGCGAAAGTTGTCTCGTCTCGAAAACTGGATCCGTTTCTATTGGAAAAGCTCTATCTTGTCTCGAATTTCGTAACAAAAATTGTCTCGTCTTGTCTCGTGCGCATCCCTAATCAGGTCCATAGCCAAAAACTTCATTTCGGAGGGTGCTCGATAGGGCTTTGGGATATCCGAATTTAGATATAGATAATCGATGTCGACAAACTATCGAAACTTGTTCGAAATATCGAAAAATACAGCAATATCGAAATATAAACAATATCAAAAATCGAAAATATAGAAATATGAAAGAGATCAAAAATATGGATATATCGAACAAAAATGGATATATGATCTTGGAATACGATTTGGTGGAATAATGAGGGAGAAAAATAATCATTGATTAAATATTAAATTGAAAAGAAATAAGAGCCTGACGCTCAAATACTTATCTATCCGGCACCCATCTTGATCCCCATAAAATATCATGAAGTGCTTCATTGATTCTAAACCCAATAATAGTAATTTAACAATAAACACAATATATAATTTACTACGCACCTTGAAATGTAGAAATTAATGATTGTAATCCCCAGCTTTCCAATAGACCTTTGATTTCTCCAAATGAAGATTCGGATATCTTGTTTCTTCTCAAGCAATAATGGGTTACAATAATCAGTTGCAGTCCAAAGCCAAGTCACTAAGTTAAGCATAAAAATAAAAGAATTCATTAGTTAGATGCATACAAAATCCTACGCATGTAAATCCGAATCTACTTGTATTAAATTGTAAATTTAAACAAACTAAATTATACTACAGTTATAGTGACATCAAACATACATTAAATAAGGTATACAGGATGTCTCAAAAGTCCCCTGACATAGGGTAACTCTGTTATTATCAGAGTTACAACAGAATGTAGGAGGGAAAAGCATATCCAATTATGATGTTTTCAATCTAAAGTGAAGGAATTTTTAAAATCGGATGACCCGTTTGCGCTGTACACTCTCTATGCGCCCAATGTGAAATGAAAATGCAACGTTGCCATTTACCTGGACCCACAACAGAAGTGAGTGAAGTTACTGTCTTTTACGCTAACATGTCGATGGCCAGCCCCCGTTTCAAACAGTAACTTCATTCACTTATATCGTGGGTCCAGGTAAATGACAACGTTGCATTTTCATTTAAAATTGGGTGCATAAAGAGTATACAGCACATTCATCTTGTCCGATTTTTTAAAAAAGTGTTCACTTTAGATTGAAAACGTCATATTTCGAGATGTTTTTCCTCTTACATTTTGTCGTAACTCTGATAATAACAGAGTTACCCTATGTCAGGGAACGTTTGAGACATCCTGTATACATCATAAGAGGTTCCTTTCTTAATTCTACACGGATGTGGTTTCATTGAATGTGAGGTGGGTGATACACATTAGGCCTTTTGGGAGTACATCACACGGACGACCGTAATTTTGTGTTCAAAATTTTTATTATGAACTGGTGGGATATGTGATACATATGGCCACGGGCTAGAATTTTCTCAGTATGTCAAAAATACAATCAGATTTCATGCAGCTTAATTTGGTGAAAAGCTATTGCCAATTGAACGTTACATTTACCTCTTTCTTGCAGATGTTAAACCATGCCGTTAGCACGTGAGGAATGGATCGAAATAATAAAACTGTGGGACTGGAGGAGTATATGTGCAGTGGTTGCCGATTGCAGAGTCATGCACAATGTGACTCTGTGTCACATGTTTCAGTGCTACAGTAATTAACTAAATTTGAGAAGACGAGCACATTCGTGAACATACATCGTAACGGTTCAAACTCGCGGGCCCTTTTTCCTTCCCCATTTTGAACCGGTACATGAAAATGCCATTTTCTCTATGTTTGCCTGCGCCGATTTTGAAAATTCCTTCACTAATCGATTTCTGTCGTCGAGTACTACAAGAATCAGTTAAAATCTCGCGGGCCCTTTTTTCTTTCCCAACCCAATATTTTTATATATTTTGAATGTATTCAACTATGGAACAAAAGTGTTTAATTAATTCCCTTAGTAGGCTTCTCAACTTAATATTTTTCAACTTAAATTTTATTTGTTTTGATTATTTATTTTCTTGTGACTCAATATTTAATTGCAATCGTTCATTGGGGAGAAGGGTGGCCATTCTCAAATATATAAATATAGTATTCTTAAAATTTATGTCTTCTCGTATTATTAGTTTCTTCCACTAGACCTGGAAATTGCAAAATTAATACCTGGAAAACCTGGAAAATTCAGGGAAATTGAGTTCCATATTTATGTATGAACCCTGCTATTTACAATTTTTTTCGAATAGGGAGAATTGTACAAAAGGGTGTTTTGGAAATGGTATAACAGTAGGTTTCTGGGGGTGTTGTTCGAAATGAAATAAAATCTTTAAGTTTTACGTCCCACTATTATGCTTGCTAGGCTACAGATGACTTGGTGTTGTTCGGTGGGGGTCAATGTTGCCAATTTTGGGAAAAGTCACTAAATCAGGGGAATTCGACCTCAACGATAGCGTAGGGTGACCATAAAATTTTCAGTTAATAACGGGATAGGTTCTGGCTTTTAGATCTACCTTTGTTCTTACCAGTGCCTTGGGGCCGCGGTGGCTCAGTGGTAGAGCGTTCACCTCTGGTGCTTGGGGTTCCGGGTTCAAACCCTGCTCCCGCCAAGTGAACTTTGTGGTGTACAAACACCGTGTGCGTGGGTTTTCTCGGGGTTCTCCCGTTTCCTCCCACTTTCTTCATTCCACCATTTCATTCATCTCTCATCATCACCGTCTCCTTTAGCCTAATCGGCATAACCGTGGGACGTAAAACTCAAAAATTTCATTTCATTTCATTTATCAGTGCCTTGATATCAGAGTTCCCCCTCTCTCTCTCTTTGTTACTGAGCGGGTACTTATGAAAAAGGAAAGACACGTTGAAGTTTGTTCAACACACAACCAACTGCTAAATCTCTGCTGTCTTTCAAGCAGTACTACGAACTATAGAGTATGTTTAATATAGGGAATTTCAGTTCAATTTTTGCCTCTTTGTTGTTATTAATACTTTTAAAAGGAGTAAAGGTACTGGGTTTGTTATTTACTTCTTTCATTTACATAAAATGGGACGAATACTACTTTTTTCCATCTACTGACGGGAAGGCCGGGAAACGCCCCTAAAACGGGACTGTCCCGGTCAAAACGGGACGTATGGTCGCCCTACGAATAATTTTTCCGATTGGAGACTTTTATGGGTGATTTTTAAATGACGATTCAGCTACTTATACATTTAGCGACTTTTTGCTGCAAACAAAATTTTCATCTGTAGAGAAGCATTATTAGTTCAAAACAGTTTTTGAACTAATAATGCTTCTGTTTGTTCTTTTTTCTGTTTGTTTGTTTTAATCAGCGCAAGTGATGAAGAGTTTGGAAATACAGCGTACCCACTGGCCCACAATCCTGCATTGTTATGTTGCCCTTGTCCTCTAACGAAGAAGAACTACAAACTTGATGTCCTTTAGTTCGCAGTTTCCGTTGAGAGACACACGTAATACATCTTTACCGATAGCAAAAAGATTAGCTATAGATGCGTGAATAAAGGCGATGTGGATGTTTGTTATATTTGTTCTTTGGGGTCTTTTAATTATTCTGCAGTTTTTCTTTTACAAAAAATTGCTTAACGTAAGTACTGTAGTGTTAATTATTTCGGAACTATTTTGACTCCACAATATGAACAAAAGTACCCGAAACAATCTGAAATGATCCCTGAATTCAAGGATTGGTTGCGCCCTGTTTACAAAGATGTGAGTAGAAGCAGCGGCGCAAATCTGTCTTCAACATTGGGGGGGAAGGGTAAGACCGTTACCATACTTTTTATTTTGCGATGTCCAAAATAGTTATGAAGTTGAAAAACAATGTTGTGGAGTATCAGAGTTGTCTTCAGCATTGGGAAGCTGCAGATTTGAGCCTTATTCTGGGAGACGTCTATTTTATCTCACGTTCCTTTGTAGCAATTGGACAAAAATCATCAAATTTCTCCCAAAAAACACATTTCAAATCGGATTATTGGGGAAAACTCCCCCTCAGTTCCAAGATTGGAGGGGACATGTATCCGTCATCCCCCCCCCCCCGGGATTTGCGGCAGTGAGTAGAACATATTGTTTAGTTTACATCTACAACTTTAAAACAATGCTTATAGACAATGAATTTCTCGATTATTTTTTATAGCGACTTTTCACCCAAAATTCGAGTCGCCACCTCTCGTTTCGCAAACTTATTGTCAACATTTTGGCAACACTGGTTGCGGGGAGAGCTACAATGGAAATGAAAATGAAATGAAATCTTTGAGTTTTATGTCTCACGGTTATGCCGGTTAGGCTAAAGGAGACGGTGATGATGAGCAATGAATGAAATGGTGGAATGAAGAAAGTGGGAGGAAACGGGAAAATCCCGAGGAAACCCACGCACGCGGTGTTTGTTCACCACAAAGTTCATTTGGCGGGAGCTGGGATCGAACCCGGGACCCCAAGCACCAGAGGTGAACGCTCTACCATTGAGCCACCGCGGCCCTAAGAGATTGAGAGTCATAAACTTAGTCACTTTCAATTTTGTAATATATATATATATATATATATATATATATACTGTAGATATATATTACAGTATATATTACTGTATATATATATTACATCACTGACTGATAACTAAAATGCTTGGATTGTATATATAAAAGTCACCCCCTGCCCGTAAAAAGCTCCATTCAAACTCGGAATCGAACAATTGCATCTGTAAAGCAGTGCTGAGTTGATTTTAACGTTCCTTTCAGCAGCAAGGCTGTATGAGACATGGACTTACAGATTAACGTGAAATCCGAACCACATAAGCTCCGGCCGGGAATCGAACCCGGGTGTCCCACGCCAAAGGCGTGTACACTAACCACTTAGCCACGAGGGAACCCATCTGGGTAATAGTTAAGAACAGGTACTTCTCATCTCCTGTGCACGAGGATACATCTTATTGTTGCACTACCTAAACACCGTAAGTACAAGGGCAAGAACTCAGTCTATTACCTGCTTTTTAACATCCTAGATCAGCGTTTCCTAACCTTTTTCAACTTGCGGCACACTACGGATGTAACTTGAATTCTCGCGGCGCACTCATAGATATTATTATTTGTAAATATAAAACTAGTATTTTTTCTGCGATTATTGATCTCCTTCTCACAGAGAAGAAAGCTCAATCACTGTTTTTTTTCCCCTGGTAAATTATTATGCTTATTTTTCATTCTAATTTAAAAATATAAAACAATTGCAATGAAATATTGGACTCAGGTTTTTAAAACTAAGCTTTCTTGTTCGAAAACTGTATCCAACCTTTCACTAAGAAGTAAGATCACTAAATAACGAACGAACAAACAAATCTTTTTTACTTTTAAAATACAAATGTATTTAATTTGTCGAAAGGATTGAATGTTATTTTAAATTTTCAAGTTACAAAATAGTCTGCAACAATAAAGAAGCAATAATAGTCACAACAATGATAACCAATATATATTTTCAACATTAAAAATGTACAGAAAAGTAACACGGTATGAAACTTAAAGTTGTAGATTCATAGTAGAGGTTCATAGTAATGTGAAATAAAAATATACATTTTTCCTTCGTCTTGCAATTTGATTGCTATAGAATTAATAATTTGCTTCGACTTCCTCGCGGCACACTAGCGGCCCATTCACGGCACACCAGTGTGCCGCGGCGCACCGGTTGGGAAACGCTGTCCTAGATAGTCAATGAATAATTCCTGAAAGTATGGCGTTTCTCGTCCTTCCCTAAATGGGAAGTACGGCTCCTTAACTATAACCCTCATCTGTAAGGCAGTGTAAGCAAAAAAAAAAAAAAAAAACGCACACTGGATGTTCGCGCAACTGAGGATCAAAACATCCTCAATGGAGTATGAGAAATCGTAAACGTCAATCAAAGTGTGTTTTTGCTTATTCATTACTTCGTTAATAGTTAATTCCTTCTAGAAATAGTGAAACAATACTATGAAGAAACACTAATTAAACTAATAACTATTACGTTGTGTTTCTTACCATACCGTTTTTACCAGCCATAGAATTTGAACCTAGTACTATACTGCATTAGTCACGCCGGAACGAAGGGTGAAATTCAAACGCCTGGCACTCGTAGGTGTTGAAGCTGTGTTGTAGTTACGCGGCCTGCGTTGGTACTCCTCAACATAAATACGTCACTGCCCAAAACCAGGAAACATCACAGACAGAAGACAGGGGCACAATCAGTGCCTGACACTTCACGAACTCAAACCCGCCAAGACTCAACTCAACATGACCTTCAATTACGTTCTACAGTAGAAACCAAACCAATGCTAAGGCACAAACTTACCAACTTCCTATATGAAAACACAAGAAAAAAAAAAATTCAAACTTTTTGGTTCCAAAGTGATGCCATAACAATAATACTAAAAAGGTTTTAATTCTCAGTAACCCAAACATTAATTAACTAGGGAACATAACAAGCAAAAATAAATAAATAGAAATCAAATCAAATTAAATTTAAAAAATAAAAACCTGACAAGTAAGCTCTCCCTGACTACTTTTTTTTTAAATTTCAGTGAGGCTGTAAAATATATCAATATCTTCGTCAAATATATATATTTCAATGTAAACAAGTTCTTTAAACAAAAGAAAGCTCTGTAGTAGAGCGCTTACCTCTGACCTGTTAGGTCCCTGGTTCGATTCCTGCTCCCGACAAATAGCCTTTTGGTGAACACTGTAGGTGTGGTTATTCTTAAGACTTTCCAGTTTCCTTACATTTTCTTGATTCCACCATTATCATGTATCTCATCGTCACCTTCTCACTTACGTTTATGTACAATCATGGGGCGTTAAACTAAAAGTAAAAAAAAAAAAAAAAAAAAAAATGCAAATATCCTAATAAAAATGAGTTTTCTAGACTACACAAGTGGCCCCGCGTAGCGTAGTTGCTAACGCTCTCGCCTTCGGTGCGAACGGTCCCGGGTTCGATCCCGTTGGGGATCGATTTCCTCAGTCGAAAAAGTATCAAAAGATTTTAAGTCCAGCCATCCTGAATGAGATTTCCTTGGGTTTTCCTCATTCACAGCAGGAAAATGCCGGAGTGGTACCTAACATATAGGTCCCAGGCCGTTTTCTTCCTTCCCCAATCCTTTCTTCCCTTCCTTTACCCGGATAGTGTGCTCATCGAGGGACGTCATCCCTCATATGTGACGGGCTAACAAGGCCATTGATGCCGAAAGCCCAGAGACCTAAAGCCTAAATCTTCACTACACAAGGGAATTTTCGCGCTGAAAACGGTTTCTTAGCAATTATGTTAAGCAGTCCTGTAGTAACTCTGCACCACGTAATAAATCGTCACATATAAAACGGAATGAATAAACACATAACATTCATTTTGCTACCTTGTAACGTAAAATGTTTCAAAACATTAATATTCAAAGATTCCTAAAATTCAGATTCACCCATTCCATTCTCCTCAATCATTAACGAGTTGTAGTCATAAACTATATTACTTACTTAGTACTATACTAAAGCAAGTTACACTAAAAGAATATATAATTAATGGAATATTTAACTAAAGTAATAGTTAACTAGTGCACTTACCCAGGTTTTTGTTTGCTTCCTCTCTTCTTTTCCGATTGTAACAACCTCGTTTCGCAAGCAAAAGACGGTAGTTCAATGACGTCAGCCATGGCGAAAGAAAGAGTGTCTATAGGCGGTCTGGATCTCACGTACAGATGGACGTATATAACGTATAACTGAAGTACTTAACATACGTATATGTATGTAAAATACAGAAGATTGTTAGATGTCAGACATCCTGCA
Source organism: Thermobia domestica (assembly GCF_964235325.1). Taxonomy (NCBI): domain Eukaryota; kingdom Metazoa; phylum Arthropoda; class Insecta; order Zygentoma; family Lepismatidae; genus Thermobia; species Thermobia domestica. The sequence goes on from NC_137460.1 coordinate 210,369,485, forward strand.
GCGAAATGATGTAATATCTAAGCGGGTAAAAGGCAGTACCTGTGTAGTATATGGATAAAGTACGCTCCGTACAGATTTCCTTAGTAAACATAACGAATCCTTGTATTTGTACAATATACCGCTGTCCGGATAATGGATTTTTCTCAGTGTACGTTCTGTTTATTTTTAATAAAGTGTTATTATCCTGAATTTGAACGGCACCCTAATTGAACGGCTCCTGAGATACTCAATTTTACGTAATAATTCGGACTCGTACTCACCACTTAGGATATACTTTATAACGATACGATAAGATCATCCCAGTTGGGATACACATCCCAGTGGGGCCTAACTATATACCAAAAGTTATTTAATTGCCGTGATGATCAGGCACACATAAGTACATTCAATTTTTCATATAATAATTCATATACTACAGGTGATTCAAAAATATTTTTTTTCTAGTAGTCAACTTCTCTAAAAATGCACAAGCTGTGTCTTGAAAGTCAATGCTATTACTACATATTGTAAAGGGATCTGTATGTTGTAAAGGCATCTGCACTGAGCAGAGTGGATCGGTGGGTCAGAGTGGGTCACAGAGAGTCACATCATGTTAATCCATTAACCCACTCACAAATCTTGACCCACTGACTTACTCCATCTCTGGTGTGTATCTTAAAATGTGTAAAATACTTTCATTGCCGAAATTCCTTTTTTTTTTTTTTTTTTTTTTAAGATTACAGTACAGTACGTATTGTAAAATCTTGGTTTCAGACAGGAAGTACAAACTGTACCGCGCCGTGAGCGGGGTGAGCGGAAATAAGAGGGGCAAAATTCGGGAAGAATAATATATATATAAATGGAAGGGAAAAAGTAATAAAAAGTGCTCAAAATCAGGGAAAAGCAGGGTTTAGTTTTGAAAATTTTCTTGATATTCGCGCGCCAACCATGGTGGCGCTTTGCGGCTGGTCTATCGACCTCTCATATTATATGTAGGGGGACGCTGTCGTATATTCTCGCCCCGGGCACGGCACAGAATACGAATTAGAAAACTCCGGCCTATCCAACTTTTTTGATATCCGGTCTGCTCTTCCATCCAGTGTTCGAAGTAGAAAAAGAAGCATAGGTGGTATGTTTGTTTTATGACCATTTTGATATGCTATGTATCTAAATGTTAAAAGACAATGTGGGTATGTTGCCCAAAAGATTGCATTTCTATTTACCCAATGACTAAAAACCATAAAAGAGTTTCTCCGTGGTTCCAGGGGAGAGAGAGCATGGAGATTCTTTTTCCCCGCCCCAACTTTCTGGAAAAAAGGATATCTTCGTGTCTTGTATTATAGAGAATTATACATGAAAATGTTCAGAAACCGAGTTTTTATATTAACAATTTTTAAACAGATTCCTGCGGGAGAACTCGCGGAACCTTCACTCGATCCTCAGGGGGGCCGCGGTGGCTCAGTGATAGAGCGTTCACCTCTGGTGCATGGGGTCCTTGGTTCGATCCCAGCACGCGCAAAGTGAACCTTGTGGTGGACAAACCGTGTGCGTGGGTTTCCTCGGGCTTCTGCCGTTTCCTCCCAGTTTCTTCATTCCACCATTTCGTTATTTCTAATTATCCTCGTCCCCTTTAGCCTAGCCAGCATAACCGTGGAACGTAAAACTCGAAGATTTCATTTCATTTACCAGACTCGGAAGGTCCGCCCCTACAACAGACAACTCGAAATCCACCCATGCTCAAAATACAGCAGTTATATGCAATAAGACAAAAAATACAGCTACATAAAAAAGAAATAATTGAATATGGCATAACAAAATATAAAACAATAAGCAAAACAACAGATTTAACATAAAACTCTTTTTAAATATAAACATAAAATTTAACATAAAACACAATCATAAAAAGATTTTTGATTCCATAAACTAAGTTGTTTTTTTTCCTCGTAAATATCCGACTCAATTATGTAATTCTTTATCATTGTAGATACAAACAAAATTCCGGTGAACTGTTTCCGATTTCTGTTTAAACGAGTCGCATCTTCAATACGCTTCCTTTTGGATTGAGCCCATGACTCATTCCTTTCTGTTATGTGGCCCTTATCTGCAACCAACACGAGTTCTTGCATAGAAGCAAGGAGTGATTTTTTTTTTTTTTTTGGTAGACATCTCATTTTAAAAACAAAAATAGGAAAAGGTCGGTGTTTTCAACTTAAAATCTTTGACGTATAAAGCTATTGGTCAATTACTATGTATAAAATACAGTGTAATAATGTGTCCCCTTGAATTGGGATTGTATGAGTCTTACCGCCTCGGGCAAGGTACTGATAACAACTATAACGATTATGTAAAAGTGGTCTTTTGGGACAAAAGTCAAGTATGACTAACTGATCAGAGGATGATATAGCCATTGACGTGAAGGAGCAGATCTTCTGATGGAAATGACGATAAGAGATCTGTACCCCTGAAATGCGATTTGCCCTTTTTACTAGTAAATGAGATATTTTTTAAAAAAATTGTTTTCATGAAATTATTTAATTATCAAAATTTCCCATTTTTGAATCACCCTGTAAAATCTGGTTTTATTAGAGAGATTAGAATACAGGTGAAATATATTTTTTGATTGATGAAAACTTCTCGCTTTTAACTTTTTTTTTTTTTTTAATTCTATAACTACCGACGTTTAACCCTTTTAGGATTTATTATAACTTTTGTTACCATGGCGTAGCATCGTCTTTGACCGCTTATTTAAGTTTCTATAACAGGTATTTAAGCCAGTTTCTTTTTATTGGTCAAGTCAAGGATGGACCAAAGAACTCCCAAAATGCGTTTTGGAACCGGATGGTCAACTTGGCGGCGCCAAGTGGGGGGTGGAGTGGCGTGACATCTTTTTTCTTAAGGAAAATTTCAAAAATTTTTCACGTCTTTAGTTTTCAAAATATCAGGTTGAAACTTTGTATACGGATTGTGTACACCTTTTGGTACTTCTCAACTTTTTTCCTGAGATTCCTACGTGAAACCGGGACCGAGGGGTGCAAGTGTTCCGAGGGGTTGATTTAAAAAAAAAAATCCGTTTTTTCCCGATTTCTCTGGTTCAGGAGTATAATACGGACAATCGAGTGGTACCATTGGAATGTATTCTCTGTAGGCCTACTTTTAAACCCAAAACCATCACAAGCCTAGTATCTACGGAATTTTTATTTCCGTATTCATACTACTAAAAATACTTGTTCCACAGCTGGGTTCGAATGAAACAAAGATAAAACTTTGAAAGGTAATCAAATCTCCGAATGGGTTTCTGTGCACAGCATCATGATATTTACCTGAACCATGGCCAGTAAATTTGAACTTTTCACCTAGGAAAACGGTTAAAACTATTTCTAGCCTAGTAAAACTGGGATTTAGCCTGGTAAAACTGTATTTTTAGCATAGCAAAAGTAGGTAAAATGTGCTTTTATCCTGGAAATAAAACTGGACTTTATTTAGTCTTCTATACAACTAAATTTCTTGCCTAGTAAAACTGGGCTAACACTTCTATAGCATAATGAAACTAGAATTCAGTCCTATAGAACTGGACTTCTAATCTAGCAAAGCTTGGTTAAATATGCTTTAGTCCTAGTAAAAGTGAAATTTAGCTTTATAAAACTGGACTTTTAGCGCTGTTAAACTGGGTTAACTTTAGCCTAGTAAAACTGAGATTTTATCTTGCAAAACTGTATGTTTAGCCTTGCAAAAGTGGACTAAAACTGCTTTTAGCGTAGCAAAACTGGGATTTAGTCTTTTAAAATTGGACTTATAGCCTACTAAAACTGGGATTCAACCTTGTAAAACTGAACTTCAACCCTAATCTGACAGTGAGATTTTGCCTTGTAAAATTGAACTTTTAGTTTCGGTAAACTAGGATTTAGTCTTGTAAAAGTGCTTTCAGCCTAGTAAAGTTGAAGTTTAGTCTTGTGAAATTGGACTCTTAGCGTAGTAAAAGTGAACTAAAACTATTAGCCTAGTAAAACTAGTTGCTTAACAAAACTGGGATTTAGCCTCATAAAACTTGAATTTTCAGCGTAGTAAAATTGGAGTTTAGCCTTGTTAAACTGGGCAAATCCAAGAAATGAAAATTCGTAGAGCGGAATCGAGGAATTTCAGGGACATGCTAGACGATATGGGAGTAGAATTTCCTCGCGGACACAAGATTAAATACGAAGAAATGTGGTAGCCATATTTCATTTTTACTATTGTTCTAACTAGTTGATGCATAATGTCGGAACATGACTATGTTTGAAGCAGTGACAGAGTGAAAGTTATAGTAAAGAGGAGGGGAAGGGAAAGAGGAAGGAGAATGGAGCAAAGAGTGTTGGCAGTGTACAAGAGCGTATATGGGTCGTACTAAGTTAACCCGCCACTTTCATTACTGAAAATCGTGAAAAGTTATTGTACAAGACTGAAATTTTGCCTTATATTAGCTTATGATTCAAAGAAACAAGTGCACTATATGATTCCATGAAATATCTCGTACGTCGCTGGGTATACGCACGTCTTTGTGTGCTTGTTTTGAAAATTGTAACGGAGGTCACACTTTCATGATCGAATTAATTTCCAATCAAAATATGGATAATAATTATGATCCATTTTTGTCAATATTTTTGTGATACCTTTTGAGCATTTAATTCAAATTTATATAAAAATTTGATGTAGATTGTCAATAAAATGTAAAAATCCATTTTTTTTTTTAGAAAAAAGAGAAATTTAATAGTGAATTAGATTACTTACTGCAGTTAATATCGTTGCCAGTGGACCGATTGCATTTTTTTACAGTAAAGGTTTGCAAACCAATTAACTAAAACAGTAGAACATTATTAGAAATGTAAAAGCCAAATTTATATTAATTATATTTCTTGTGTGACCTCCCGTTACAACGTGACCGCTGTTACAATGCCTGTGACATCCTGTTACTTACCTGTGACCGCTGTTACTTCGACAGTGACATTGATACATATCCATGATTATCATAACTTTATCAGGTGAGTAGGTCTGTTCACAAGAAGTATTTTACTACCTAATAAAACGTTGAACTGTATATGTTAAATATTTTCTGCATATATTTTTCTCATTAGTTACAATAGTGAAGTACTACAAATTAGTTTGTCTTCAAAATATTGCTCTCCAAAGTTAGTGATGCATTAAGAGATTAAAATGAAAGGCTACTTGTTTCTTAAATAAAATAAAATAAGTTTAAACAGAATACAAAAACCTTTGTTCTGAACACTTTCGCAGCTAACATGGCAACTTCATCTTTTTACCGTCCTTTAGTCTAACTTAGAAGAATTACAAAGCAGAACACATTTAGGAAATGCATAATGAAATATTCGCTTCTTTGGTGTCATGACTTTCACTGGGGGATCTATCATAGCCTTCACATCACTTAAGCGATAAGGTAGTGTATCCTTTTTCTTAGGCCAACTGAACTGTCCGGGTCCTGAATAGTGCATTACATTTACATGTATCACATTACAGCTGTCCAATTTAGTAATAGTCCCAGGGTACAATATTCCATCGAGCTTCACAATTACCCATTGTCTAATGACTAGCTCTTCTTCGGTTGTACTCTCTTTTCTTTTCAAGTTCATCTTCTGTCATTTTTGCACGTCTTCTACGTCGCCCCTCTCGATCCTTCCTTGTTTTTCTTTCAAGTGCCGAACCACTAAGATTCCTTCTTTGCCTGACTTTCTTCTGTGAAAGATTTTCATTTCGATCGTGTAAATACCTCCGTAGGGTGGATTCTGATTTTGAAGATGTTGGAGTCTGAACATCCATCGCTATATAGGAAGTAAAAAGAAACAAATACCTGTAAAGCAGTGGTTTCAAATTTTAACTTATAAAACGTATTCGTTTAAAACTACTGATCATCGTCTGAAAAGATCTACAAAACCTCGTAGCGTAATCAGTGTTTTGCAGAATAATTCCAGCAAACTAGAAGCAGGCCCTTTTTCCTACCATACACTGTAGGACAAAAAATAAAATATCGAACTGAACGCAGCGTCTTGATCCTTTGTTTAGGAAAATTATGGAAAATCTTCATTCCATTCTGTAATAGTACAATACTACGAACTCTGATGCGTTATTAAATTATACTTTCAATTAATATTACATGTACTCACAATAAAATATTAAAAGTGCTATTCTTAGAAGGACCTAAATCAGTTTTCAGTGACCTCCGCTTCTGTCTGTATTTCACTCCACAAAAGGCCGAATGGTTTCCTAAACTTATTTGTATTTAAAAGAAAGTAAAGCAATCAATAAGATTCTGAAACATGGTAAGAGGTAAACACAAGCCTCTAATCCATCTCGTATCTCAAATATTTCTAAGAGACTTTTCATTACTCTTTGCAATCTTTAATTCTGTAGTTTTATATAGCTTGATCATTAGAAAGAATCTTCTAATTGAAACATGAAGTATCGGCGGTCACGCATGTAACAGCGGTCATTTTTTGTATCGTCGGTCACGCAAAAAAGTAGCCAATTCGTGACCGCTGTTACAGTGACCGCCGTTTCATTTTCGGGCTATAGCTTCAGCTATCGCTCTCATGTGAGCTTAATCGTGCTGCCCTCTTCAGTAATGTTAGTATTGTGAATGCGATTTAAAAAATAGTAGTTTAATTTACATACAGGTATCAACTTATTCTTTGAATCAGGCGACCGTTGTTACGTTTTCAAAAGTCATGCCTGAAATTTTTAATATATTTTGCACTTACCTGCGTAATTGATTGCTTATCTGCTCGATTCAGCTGCAGTCACTAATCACACGCGCCATCTTCCTTCACTACAAATTGTTGCCAGTTCTGAACAGTTTTCGTGCGGTGAGTAATGACATCGCTTGATGGTATGACCTCCGTTACACAGAAATATCGAGACATGACTTTGGAGGTCTGTGCTATCCACATAAATTGCTTGAGAAGATTCAATGGTACATAAGTTTATATTTCTATATGTTTAGTAAACTGTGACATCAAAAGAATATACTTTCAATTTAATGTTTAATTTTAATAATCCTCTCGTATCCAAGCCTCTAATCCATCTCGTATCTCAAATATTTCTAAGAGACTTTTCATTACTCTTTGCAATCTTTAATTCTGTAGTTTTATATAGCTTGATCATTAGAAAGAATCTTCTAATTGAAACATGAAGTATCGGCGGTCACGCATGTAACAGCGGTCATTTTTTGTATCGTCGGTCACGCAAAAAAGTAGCCAATTCGTGACCGCTGTTACAGTGACCGCCGTTTCATTTTCGGGCTATAGCTTCAGCTATCGCTCTCATGTGAGCTTAATCGTGCTGCCCTCTTCAGTAATGTTAGTATTGTGAATGCGATTTAAAAAATAGTAGTTTAATTTACATACAGGTATCAACTTATTCTTTGTTACTTAATAAGGTGCAGAATATCCTATTTTGTGTATCGGGACACGTGACCTCCGTTACATTTCGTAGGTTTATAGCTTCACAATATAGAGTTCGGAAATATTATTTGTCATTCACTTGTCTGTAAAGATAAGGAAAAAAATGGGGATTGTCAATCAACGCAAATCTACTTTACTTTACAATTCAGTAATCCTATGGAAGCCTAGGACTGAAAGTGGCGGGTTAACTTAGTATGACCCATATGTGTAATCATGGCAATATTCTTGTTTACTGTTGCCACTGCTTTTATTAACGCCTGGCTCGTTGTTTCCCTTTTTCTTTTCTGTTTTTCTGAGACAGGTAGAAGCAAACAATGTGATAATGCAGCATACTTAAAACACTGAATTGAAAATTACTATTTTACACGAAAGAAGTCAATGGAATTTTATAACGCAACCACGGACATCATTGTTTAAAGCCAACACAAATGTGATGTTCCCTCACCAGAGTTTGACCCCTTCCCTCGCAGATGCTTTGGTGTAGGGTGCTCCTAAGCAATGGCTGATCTAGCCCAGGGCTGGGGGCCTAGAGCCCCAGTTTTGTGACAAAAATAATTTAAGCTATTACTTATATATTTTTGAATATTACGTATCATAGTCTGAATTCTGATTGCCACTCAGTTTTTAACTTCTAGATCAGTCACTGCTCCTGGATTCTATTTTCTCTGGTAGAGACTTGAAATTTGAACTCATTATGGTGGTTTAAATTCTACGTTAAACTATAGGGCTACATCTCATGTAACCTCGGTGCTGAAGGGGGCGCTAAATCTCAGCCAACAACCAACCAACTTGTACCAGAACTAGGGATGGCCAGAACCGGTTCCTGGTGGAACCGGTTTTCAGGTCTGAACGGATCCGGTTCTAGAAGATCCGGTTCCGGAACCGGTTTTATCGGATCCAGGTCTGGAACCGGTTCTTCGGATCCAGGTCTTGAACCGGTTCTTCGGATCCAGGTCTGAAACCGGTTCTGAAAACAGAACCGGTTCCTAGCGGAACCGGTTCCGCTGGAACCGAAACTTTGTGACCATCCCTACGCTAAACCCGAGCTGCAGGCAAGCTGTGAACAGTATGCTAGATGAAATGGTGGAAGCGACAGGTGCCCAGGCGGCAGCAGCTTGTCTCATTTGGCTAAATAAACTGGGTAACTGGCAAACTCATTGGTTAAACAGGCAAACTGGCCAACTCATTTGGCTAAACACCTACTGGTGGACCATTTTTTTTTCTGGGGGCACAAGCGGTTCTGGGCGGGAAAGGCACAAGCGCATGGTCCTCTTTGCATTATTTTTGAAGGTGAACTTTATGCCTCCTTTACGGGTCTTTGGGGGCTTTCGGATCCAGGTCTGGAACCGGGTTTTCAGATCCAGATCTGGAACCGGTTCCTAAGATCCGGCTCTGGAACCGGGTTTTCAGATACAGATCTGGAACCGGTTCTTAAGATCCGGTTCTGGAACCGGGTTTTCGGATCCAGGTCTGGAACCGGTCCCTAAGATCCAGTTCTGGAACCGGGTTTTCGGATCCAGGTCCGGAACCGGTTCCTAAGATCCGGTTCTGGAACCGGGTTCCGCCCGGAACTTTGTGGCCATCCCTAACCAGAACCAGCAAGTAACAAAGACAAGCTCTCTATCATTGAGACACGAGCCTCAGTGGCGTAACTAAAGGTTTGGGGGCCTCCCCGCAGACAGTGTGGATTGGGGCCCCTTCTTTACATCCCACTTCACGATTTAGGGCCCCCCTGATAGCTTGAGGCCCCCCGCAATGCGGGGTCTGCGGGACCCTTATTTACGCCCCTGACTAGTGATGAGCGCAAGAGTCTTGGTCTTGCAGTTTTTGCAAGAGTCTTGCATGCAAGACCAAGACCAAGACCAAGACCAAGACCAGGAATCCCGATGCAAGACCAAGACCAAGACCAAGGGGTGCAAGACCAAGACCAAGACCAAGACCATACGTGCAAGACCAAGACCAAGACCAAGACTCTTGCGCAAGAGTCTTGCACAAGTGCCGAAACTACTTGAATCACTGATTGGAAAAAGGGAATAAGTGCATCAGACCTAAGTTTTCAAAAACGCTAAAAAACCTTCCCGAGGCGTTGTTTGTACTTGTTGCAAAAAGTGTATAATTGATTACTTGTAGCAAAAGAACTAACAAACACTAAGACAAGAAGGAGAATCTTGTATTGCAGCACTGCAATTGGTTAAATAAGCTTAAAAATGGAAAAAATATTCCCTTTTTCCAATCAATTAGAGTTGGACGCAATTGTAATTGTGTGTAGGGCATGTAATGTGCAATTTATGATGGAAAGCTGCATGCATGCTGAATACAATGTTATATGTTATCTTGGATATATGTATCCGAACTATCACGCATGTTAGGCTTCTAACTGTTATTGTCACCGTTCGTTTTTTTTTTTTTTTTTTTTTTTTTTTTTTTTTTTTTTTTTTTGTAAAGCACATGTTATTCGTACAGCAAGAAAAGTAATACAATAGACAGCTGAAAAAATACGTTGTCAAAAAAGAATGACTTTACATAGGGTCCTATCCGTCTTCATCTTCGTCTTCTGCAGTTTCTTGGTCAGTGGTTTTCCATGAACAAATCATCCTGTAAAACTTTTTGTATTGGTGAGGTATGCATTTGATGATTTGTGAAGAATCGTTTATCTTCTTCTGATTGATCGGGACTTGCCAATCGTATGCCTTTGACGTTGGCAGTGGAACGTTTGTGACATTACTTTTGAGTAATCGAAAAATATCAGTTCTTAGTTCATTGATAAACTTATGAGCTTGCACATAACCTAGAGATTCTGCTTTATAAACAGTGTCTCTATTTACTTACTTGGAATTTACTGTTTTGTCCACAATGCTACCTGAAGATTTCTTGTAAAACGGTTACCACTAATGTTTAAAATCTAAGATTTCTTCATTGACAACTTCGTAAACTTGAAATGGAGTATTAGTATTTCTTGCATTCGTAATCATGTGATTATACTGTGCTGGTAAATAAATGCGATTGTGTCGTTTGAGTTCTCGTTTGATTATAACAAAATTTCGGTCACATGGTAAAAACTGTGACCTCTGGCAGGCAAATATTGCTGTACAGTGGTAAAGCGTTATGACAATCAGACTGAAAAGCATTAATGTCATTGTACGATTCCAGTTTTGGTATTGTATGATCACCACTTCTATCACTGAAAACACGTAAATCTGTAACTGATTGGGGCAAATATTTCTCTATAGATTGTGCAATGCGAAGACAATGCGAAGTATCGTAACGTCAGCAGAGGGCTCTTATGGTTGTCTACATACACACAGTCTCACAGTTGTGGTGGTATCCTATAGTGATTGGAAGAAGAAAATAAGAAACGTGGTTATTCCCTTTTTCTAATCAGCGAGATATTTTGTCTTCTACATTGGTCATATAGAGTTGCCCAAACATTCCTATTTTCTACTCAACGATGTAACTATCTCAAAGAAACACATCTGCTATCTCACGTTAAAATCGCAAAAAATTGTACTTATTCCCTTTTTCCTATCAGTGGTTCACTTGATTTTTTTAATATAGAATGTAAAAAAGGTGATGGATTTCTTGGCTTCAGTAAAAATGCTGCTGGAATGAATGTGTTTCCAGTAGTTTATGCAATCCGTGTGAGTCGATCTGCCCCTGCAGCATATAGCTACAGTATATCGTTTTCTGAATTTGTTGTTCGCGTTTTCTGTAGATATTGCTCGTTTCCAAGCCACACAGGTGTCATCTTGCGCCATGTGAGCTTTTTCAGTCTACAAACACCGTGTGCGTGGATTTTCTCGGTGTTTTTCTGTTTCATCCTACTTTCTTCATTCCACCATTTCAGATATTTCTCATCATTACCGTCTCCCCTAGTCTTGATGCATAATTGTAGCACGTTAAACTAGATACTTCATTTCATTTCAAAGCATATTAGTGGTGTTCTTCTTCCAAAACTATTAGCATTGAACATCAGTAATACCGTACACCATAGGTGTCGACTACATGGATATGGCCTTGGCTCCGAGACTCAAGCATCCGTTGGAAATTTTAATGTATGCTCATAAAATTAATATCGAAATAACATTTTCATGACATTGACAAAAACTTAGTGCAGGTGACCACAAGTTTGATTGGATGCTTGTACGTTGGCAAGTTAGGACGGATGCTTGTACGTTGAATAATTGTTTTTTAATATAACTTTTAGCCTCCTTAGGTATACGGCACATCGAGTATTGAGCGATATAACATTATACTACAACAATAAATCTATATTACAAAATTGAAACACTATTTTTGTGACTACTAATCTCTTGTACGACCTGACCGATCTCGATCAAATTTTCAACATAGATGAAGTTTGGGCCTTGGAGTGTTTTCATTATTTCACTCTGACGGTAAAGCTTAGGGAAGGGGAGAAGGAGGAGTTAGAAAATAATAAATAAAACTTAGTAACTCTTGAACCAAAAGACCAATCTGGATCAATTTTTTAACATAGATGAGTAGGGATGCGCACGAGACGAGTCGAGACAGGGTTTTCCTGAGAAAATTCGAGTCGAGACACGATTCTTCCAATAGAGAAATATACATTTTTCGAGTCGAGACATCACTTTTACAGCACATTTTCAAGACGAGACAGCCACAAATCTTGTCTCGTGTGCATCTCTACCCCGCAACATGGGGGAGGAGGAGATATATAAGTTTATTGAAAATCACCGATATTAGTACCGAATCCATAGTTTACGGGGTCTGTGAGACGAACAGTGACATTTCTGATGTTTGAATCCAAATTTAGCCCTGCAACTTGAGGAGAAAGAGGAGAGAGAAATATAAAAATAATCGAAAATGATCGATATCAGAGAGCGCTTTACTAATAGTAAAAAGTGACTGACTAACGAAACATATTATTATTTTTTAGTTTAACCCAATGAAGTGGGTAATTGATGCTAGTAATCTATATTCACAAGAGAGACTTCAAATAACTTGGAGTTTGATGTTTGTATTTCTAATACAGCTCGAAAGTATTCATATAAATTGGGTTTATACAAGACATAGACAGTTGAGTCATTTTCATTTTTCACTCAAATTATTCTAAAATATTAAGAGGTTTGATTATAATAATTATTATTCTAATTCTCTCTCTTTTTTGGTCAATATTGCTAAACGTATCATCATCATCATCATCATCATCATCATAGCTATTCTGCCATTATTGGCAGGTTACTTACTGCAACTGAGAAGGTTCGACGTTCGGTAGTCCTCAGCTAGTCTCTTCGTCTTGACGTAGCAATTTTCTGTTTTAATACCTTCCTTCAACTAGTCTCCTTCGCTCCCTCCCTCTCTTTCCTTCCGCAATACCCTCTAGCACGTTCCTCATAATACAGTTCCTCCTCATCCAATATCCTAACCAGTTCCTCTTTCTCCTCTTAACAATATCTAAAATTCTTTTTTTCCTTCACCTTCTCATTCGTTTTAGGTTCAACACAGCTAATTCTCTCCTTGTTTTCTCCATGCCTACATTTCGAAAGCCTGCATTTTTTTATTCGCTTTTGCGTAATGTCCATGTTTATGCCCCATACAGTGCATACTGAAATCAGTAAAACAAAATCTCAATATTTAAGTGTAAGTTTGTTTAATACAAGGATTAGCTAAACGTGGTTGAAAAGAAAAATCTGACACTTTTAGAGTGTAAAAATAATTTTACAATTCATAGTCTTTCAATAATCTGTGTCGTCTTGATTTTCTTTCATGCGTCTCAGGGGTAGCCTCCCCAGTTTGGGAACTAGTGAAGTGTTGGATCTGTTAAATAATATAAACAGATTACGAAACGTTGTGAGTTAGGCATATCTTATAAATAGTAAAAGCGTGGGCACCCATTAAAAAAATAAAGGTCATCACCTATGTTGTACACACTCATCATACTTACACGAAGTTTAACTATATTACATTTAGGAACATGCATTATATTTCCGTTACCATTAGCGCATTATAGGGTTTATTATCCCTTATATCCATAGTAAAATTTACCTATGGAAAGCTTGAGATTTCTTAAATGCAAGACTTGCAAGACTCTTGCATGCAAGACCAAGACCAAGACCAAGACTGGGTGTGCAAGACCAAGACCAAGACCAAGACCAAGGATTCAAATGCAAGACCAAGACCAAGACTGAATGTGCAAGACCAAGACCAAGACCAAGACCACCCCGGTCTTGGTCTTGGTCTTGCATTTGCTCATCACTACCCCTGACGAGCCTTCAATCTTTCTTGTTAGTTGGTATCAATATTAATGATCTGCGATAAATAAACTGATCGAAGCATAGAGAAATATGGTTCATGTGGTATGATTCGTAAACTTTGCTTACTTGCTCCAAGAAAGAATAACAGATTATGCAATTTAAAATAAACTGAAATATTCGTTACATTGTCATATGTTGTAGGCCAAAGGAGACGGATAATTAATGAAAATAAAAGGTTATTAAAGAATTGGAGTTCCATTGAGGCTATATGATTATTATACGCGTCTTTACCATGGGAGCTAGGAAGGAATTATATTTCCGGGCATTTCGGCCCTTTTAAGCCCTCATCTATAAGAAATGAAATATTTGAGTTTTACGTCCCACTGTTATGCCGGTTAGGCTAAAGGAGACGGTGATGATGAGAGATGAGTGAAATGGTGGAATGAAGAAAGTGGGAGGAAACGGGAGAGCCCCGAGAAAACCCACGAGCACGTGTTTGTCCGCCACAAAGTTCACTTGGCGGGGGCTGGGATCAAACCCGGGACCCCAAGCACCAGAGGTGAATGCTCTACCACTGAGCCACCGCGCCCCCCTCATCTATAAGAGACGACGTCCCCTCGACAACCACACTACCCGGGTAAGTCAGAGGCCTGGGACTTTCATGTTAGGTATCATCCCGGCATTTGTCTAGTGTGAATGAGACAAAACCTTGTACTGCCCTCTCTTTCTGGACTGCATATATTTGTTGGCTGATGATATGTTAAATCACAAAATGATTACTTTCATCAGCTGCAAGCATCGGACTGTAGATTGCAGATACGTTGCACTACGCAGGAAAGCCACACCAGGAGAAGAAAACAGAAAGCACTATAACATATCAGGAATACTTATGGTTGCAAATCTACTAAAGATGAAAATAAAATATTTCAACCAACTTTTGACACAACGGATCACTTTTATTTAGCTCCAATTAGGTTAAGGGGCGTATGCAGTTTCTAATACGAATTATGATTAAATAATAACAGGTGAGGCGCTTAAGATACATTTAAGAAAATGCGTGACATACAAATCATGTTTATATTCGTCATTGGCTATCAATTGCCTAAGGAGAATCATCATTTATTCAATATATAATTATCTAACAATATTATTTCATATCTTTATTCAATTATTCACTTCATCAAATATTTATATCAATTATAATTAATAATCTTCGTCGCAGAATATCTCATAGATGATCTCCGTTGACAACGTAAAGCACATCAGATATCAATTTAAAGTCTCCGCATTATACTCGTACAATAGAATCCGCACCTGAGAATCGACATTACAGACTGCTATCGCCATATTTTAAGCTAATTCAGAATTTGGTATGAAGTTCCTGATATGACATGCATCAAACGTGATTATAAGAGGAAAGGAATATATTCCATTCACGGAATCCTTATGGATTCCGGACGTTTAAATTTAGCTGGACATTATTTAAGCTATATTACGTCCAGAAACAATATATAAAATTTACCACTTTAGAAAGGAACACATCAACCACCTATTTCTCTATATACCAACACTAT
Organism: Thermobia domestica; assembly: GCF_964235325.1. Taxonomy (NCBI): domain Eukaryota; kingdom Metazoa; phylum Arthropoda; class Insecta; order Zygentoma; family Lepismatidae; genus Thermobia; species Thermobia domestica. The sequence continues at coordinate 210,384,719 of NC_137460.1, forward strand.
TTCTTTTTTAACATAACAAGATCAAACTTCAACTGTCAAAAAAGAAGAATAAAAATAGGCATTAATTTCACTATCAATTTTGCCAACATTTCAATGGTGCAGTTAAATTTCATGTCATCTCTTAGTTTGGAGATTAGATTGATATAATGACGCAAATTCAACATTAACAATAATTAATAACATTTAAATTTGGTTAATATGCGAAAAATGGGAACACACAAAGTCACACAAAATGCTGTAATGGATCAAACAGGTCCATTACAGTTTGCCCCGTCTTCAACTAAAAAAATATATGTAATATATTTTTTTTCTGAAAGCAATAAAATTTGAACGAACTACCTATAGATACTTATTCGACAGAAAAAAAAAAAAAAAAAAAAAAAAAAAATTCTGAACTGCACCCCATCTGCTGCGTGGAGCTGTAAGTCAGCAGACAATGGTGGTTCATAATTTCATATGGTTTCCAGAAGTATCGAAAGTCTGCAGCCCATTGAACCACTGAAATTCCATAGAAAATGAAGTTGGAATAGGTGCACATCAAACATATTGTAAAGATGACATCTCGTAGTCTTCATGAAGAAAATAGCTATCACCACGAGATGGCACCAGCCCATAATTTGGTCGCCAGCAAGAGGAAATCTTGCAGTATTATATAACGCATCTGAGTCTTCTGTATCAGAATCCAAGTCCGTTGGAACAAAAGCTTCCATCCACGAATCAGATAAAACTATATAACCAATAACAGAAAGCAAAGAATGTTGAATTTTAGAGGCCCACATATTGTATAGCACTACGTACCCATGTATCCAATATACATTTGAAAAGAACAATCATCACTGACAGGTATTTTAATTCTTCTGTGCTTTAGGTTAAGTTGATATGTTAGATTAGGTTAGGATTTCCAGGTAAGTATATTAGTTAACTAGGTAGCTTAGGTTAAGTAACATTATGAGGTAGCTTGATTATATGATTAACGACCATGTGTGACAATTCAGTTTTGAACGAATCTCTAGTAATAATATATACGCCATTTCATTAATATTCTTTAATTACTTATTTACTTCTTACGCTTCTATAGATAGTTTAATGACTTAATTACCACAACTTATTATCTGTCGAATAACATAATCATGTATTATTTTGATTATCGACACATTTCTATCAAACATATTCATTAATACATATCCTCATTTGTAACTTACGGGTTATAAATGTAGCTACTCGCAACGATTGAAGATGAAACCCAGAAAATAGCTTTCCTATCAAACTTCATTAAAGAAACTAAAATTTTGAGGGTACGTTAATGTGAAGCTACACAATAGACATCAGGAACATCGGGTTGGAAGAAAACATTATGAGGACCCTATGGGTCCAAGAACTTCTAGAATTTCATTCCGATTAATTTCATACGCATAGTTCGAGGATCTTAATCTCTTGTCTTTTTTTCACGTACAATTTTTCTTCTTTTCTTTTTAAATAATACCGTAAATATATGGCACACACTGAAATCCAAGTTGCCTACTACCTGTATAAATTTTGTAAGATACATACTTTGTAACAATATAGAATAACTTACTAAAAAATACACGACTGAATATCACAAATAAGAAATTTCAGAACACAAGAAACTATAAAACTGTAAATAAAATAATTATAAATACAATCTTGTAATCGATCACGAAGTGGAGCATTACAATTTCCCGGGCCATGCAAAAATTTTATCTTGAGATAAAATTTTATTAAATTATTGTAAGTCCTTTGAGTATCGTTATTTTGAAATAATTTCCTTTTCTCTCTGAATATGGAAATGCTTTAAATTACAATAGTATTGAGCTGCATAAAATTTTAAGATATCTTTAATGCAGCATAATTTTTCCAGACTTTGGTTATAATATAGGGACCAGTGTATTAAGGTATAAATTTATGGTGAGAAGTTCAACAAACAAAACAATGGTAACATAATAAATAACAAGAACAAAAATTAATCATCTGTTAGTTGATGTTGATCCTTAATGAAATAATAAATTGCAAAACACACAATGAAACACCATCCATTTTTCGATTTTGTCTTTTTCCGTCTCTTTCTTCTCCAGCTTCTTCTGTTCCACATCTTTTCATTATATGTCTGTTTCTTTCTTTTCCGATTTCTTCCGCGTATATCTTTTTCCACTTTATTGCCTTTCCTCCTATAATAGTTCCATCTCTTCTTCAGTCCAATTTTCTTTCTTTTCTTCCTCTTTTTCTTCAGATTACATAGTTGTTTTTGGGTTTTTCTCTTCTTCTTTTTCTTCCGAAAATTCTCTGTGAGTTGTGTTCTAGTTTTCTTTCTCTCTGAACATCTTATCGACTGTGGCTTCTTCTTTTGCCTGTTCATCAAATATCTTTTCATTTTGGATTTCTTTCTCTTCTTTTTCTTTAATGCAATTTTTCTCTTGCACCTTTTAAAGTGAACATTTTCACGTGATTGGAAATTGTAAGGATTCTCACTTTTTAGGTTAGCATTGATGTCGGTGTCTTTCTCGTTTTCTATTATCGCGTATTTATCTGCTTCTGTAAACTCCAGGTCACTTTTCTTTCTTTTGATTTCATCCAAACAATCTAATTCCTGAGATATCTCATTAGCAGTCTCCCTTCCTGTACCATCTCCGCTTTCACAATCTTGACTGTTTGGTTCTTCCTTTAATTCATTTACTTTCTCCACTTCCAATTCATATTTACTCTCTATTTGGTTTTCGTCAGCACTTTGCAGATTTGATTTATCAGCAATTTCCACCTGTGGCTTGCCAAATGTATTCTTCTTTGATTCACTATCAACGTCTTTATCTTTATTTAAGTGAAGTTCTTCGTCATCATCCACAACATCACTTTCCTTCAAACAATCAACAATTGCGTTCTCTTTGGACTTAATCACAGCGTTGTTTGCCTTTTCGTGATTAGCATTTGTTTCTTCCCTGTCAATCACTTCATTTGATCTACCATCAACAATTTTCTCATTTGCATCTTTTACGCTACTATTCGTTTCCGTGCTAGTTTCCTGAGTTCCAGATTTCAATGTAGTAACTACCTGCTTTATTTCACTTTTCAATTCCAGTTTCACATCTTCCATACATTTACATAGATTTTCCGTCTCCGACTGGAAAAACAGACTAAATTCCTCAATACTGCATAGTATCATATTCAGTAAATCCTGCTTTGTAACTTCACTGGCATCATTTATACTCACGTTACTTTCTTTATCACCTTTCATATTACATAATTCATTAGTTTCTTCCGTATTTCTCGTTATGATTGCCGTCGGTATCTGTACACCTGCTTTACTTATAGACTGTATCCCTTGACTATGACTTAGTTCATTTATTTTCTTTTTCACATCACTTTCACATATATCTTTTTGACTGTCTTTATTCATATTTTGGTTTTGCATTATCTTTGTACAATGCATAAAATTGAACCCTTCGGGCTCCCATAACATTCTTCTTTTCCCGACGTCCGTTAAATGAGAACATTTTCCTTAGTTTCTGATTCGTAGACATAAACATTTTGTTCCAGTACCACTATATTCTATTTGACTTCCAAGTAGGTGGATTCAGCTCCAATATGATCCTGCGATGGTGTCGCCATTCTGAACTGCACCCCATCTGCTGCGTGGAGCTGTAAGTCAGCAGACAATGGTGGTTCATAATTTCATATGGTTTCCAGAAGTATCGAAAGTCTGCAGCCCATTGAACCACTGAAATTCCATAGAAAATGAAGTTGGAATAGGTGCACATCAAACATATTGTAAAGATGACATCTCGTAGTCTTCATGAAGAAAATAGCTATCACCACGAGATGGCACCAGCCCATAATTTGGTCGCCAGCAAGAGGAAATCTTGCAGTATTATATAACGCATCTGAGTCTTCTGTATCAGAATCCAAGTCCGTTGGAACAAAAGCTTCCATCCACGAATCAGATAAAACTATATAACCAATAACAGAAAGCAAAGAATGTTGAATTTTAGAGGCCCACATATTGTATAGCACTACGTACCCATGTATCCAATATACATTTGAAAAGAACAATCATCACTGACAGGTATTTTAATTCTTCTGTGCTTTAGGTTAAGTTGATATGTTAGATTAGGTTAGGATTTCCAGGTAAGTATATTAGTTAACTAGGTAGCTTAGGTTAAGTAACATTATGAGGTAGCTTGATTATATGATTAACGACCATGTGTGACAATTCAGTTTTGAACGAATCTCTAGTAATAATATATACGCCATTTCATTAATATTCTTTAATTACTTATTTACTTCTTACGCTTCTATAGATAGTTTAATGACTTAATTACCACAACTTATTATCTGTCGAATAACATAATCATGTATTATTTTGATTATCGACACATTTCTATCAAACATATTCATTAATACATATCCTCATTTGTAACTTACGGGTTATAAATGTAGCTACTCGCAACGATTGAAGATGAAACCCAGAAAATAGCTTTCCTATCAAACTTCATTAAAGAAACTAAAATTTTGAGGGTACGTTAATGTGAAGCTACACAATAGACATCAGGAACATCGGGTTGGAAGAAAACATTATGAGGACCCTATGGGTCCAAGAACTTCTAGAATTTCATTCCGATTAATTTCATACGCATAGTTCGAGGATCTTAATCTCTTGTCTTTTTTTCACGTACAATTTTTCTTCTTTTCTTTTTAAATAATACCGTAAATATATGGCACACACTGAAATCCAAGTTGCCTACTACCTGTATAAATTTTGTAAGATACATACTTTGTAACAATATAGAATAACTTACTAAAAAATACACGACTGAATATCACAAATAAGAAATTTCAGAACACAAGAAACTATAAAACTGTAAATAAAATAATTATAAATACAATCTTGTAATCGATCACGAAGTGGAGCATTACAACCTCACTCAGGATGCCTAGTCCAGAAAAATGTTTTACCCATTTTTCTGACCGAGTGGGGGGGGGGTATGTGGTTCAGGTCTCTCATATAGCCTCGGTGTTCAACGGGACGCTAAACACCAAAATCAAACTGAAGAACTGCGAGAATGAGAAAACCCGCGGAAAGGATATGCTCCACTCCTAAACTTAGGACCATAGACATCCACCGTAATGCCCAGAACTATGTATAAATAAATAAACAAGTACCTCCGCAAGAGAGAACTGCTAGAATATGCACTGTAGCAGAAGCTCACGTGAGTATGAGTCGCACGTCGGATCCCACACCAGAAGGGAACGCTCTACCACTGTGCCACCGTACCGTAACTAGTGATGGGTATATTCCCGGGAAGATATTTTTCGAGAATATTCGCTGGGAAATGGGAATATTCCGGAAATTCATATACAGTCACGAACATTAATAAATGGAGGCTGAAGCCATTATTTCTTATGGCTCCAAGCTCCATTTATTAATGTTTGTGACTGAACAAACACAAAGAAAATTGAATTCTATTACTATATTATGATTTCAAAGGTAAATTCGTTTCTTATCACAGTATATTATTACTGTTATGTCCAGAGAATTCTTCAAAATGTATATTCTGAACGGCATTATGTTATTATATTTAGAGAATACGCATAAATGTATATATAATTACAATATGTTCTATACAAGCACATATGTGGAAAAAATGGTATAGTAAGTCCACATACTTTTACACCACTAAACAGTTTAAATTTATATGTAAGTGGATTTTCTAAACTTGACTCTATTATTGATATTATAAATATATTAAATTTTTATGTTATAAACAAATTAGGTTGGGTAACTGTCTCACCATGTCTAAGAAGACACATTTGCGCATACATATTTATATTCACAATATTTGCAAGATACTGACCTAGTTTTATAATTTAGCACGTAACATTGTAACACACGACCTTTCTTCCTACCTATTTCTCGAAATTACATGTGTTAATTCACATGTAAGAGAAGTCTGAGCACCTTTTCAGAAATTTGAAAAAAAAAAAAAATGAAATGAAATCTTTGAGTTTCACGTCCCACGGTTATGCCGCTTAGGCTAAAGGAGACGGTGATGATGAGTAATGAATGAAATGGTGGAATGAAGAAAGTTGGAGGAAACGGGAGAACCCCGAGAAAACCCACGCACACGGTGTTTGTCCACCACGAAGTCCACTTGGTGGGGGCTGGGATCGAACCCGGGACCCCAAGCACCAGAGGTGAACGCTCTACCACTGAGCCACCGTGGCCCCTTTCAGAATTTGAATCAGAGCTAGGAGACACACCAACGTCTATTACTAACGGTGGTTTGGGGTGTATTGATAGTACTTCATCTCTATTTCTACATAATTAATACATTGCTTTAAAAACTGGCTCCTTTTCATCATTTTTATATTAGTACTTTGCTACTTTTTAGTGCAAATGGAAATGTAACGTTAAATATCATATTATTAGTTATTTAAAGTACTGTTAATGAATTTAATTTTTTTAACCTCCAATGAAAACAAAGTAATTAGACCAGTGGCGGCGGTTGGACTTTAAAAGTGGAGGGGCAAGACATAATCTGAATATTTGCATATAAATGTTAATTTTCCTGCTTGTTTCTAATAATTTGTTTGACGAAAGGTTGTATAACTAATAGGATACTATCTTTTTCAGTTAAAATACCGTATATAGTATTTCATATTTTATTAAGTAAATTGACAAGCGCAACGCCAGTAGGTAGTAGCCCTTTGTACTTTTAAACAACAAAAGTGTAAGAAGATATTTGATTCCTTGCTCATGAACATCTTAAAATTCTGTCTGGAAAACTGTGTGATCAGATTATTGAATAACAAATTTGCAAAACAAATAAATAGAAAGGATAATATTAATTATAGTAATACATATTGATGCTTGTTTTGCAAAAGTCATATTGAAACAGGGATTACTGAACAACTTAATTTTTAATTTCACACATGCTATTAAATGTATTTTATTACTCTTAGAAAATGAAAGACAGTAAATACTACAAGCATATGCTATGGTACGACATTTATGGGGCGTTTACACTTAGTCGATTTGCGTTCGATTCAGTTGAATTGACGTCACTTTCAACTTAATCGACCGTGTAAACGGGACTTCAACTTAATCGCTTGTTGATCGAAGGCGACTAATCGACTGTCAACTGAATTAAAAGACGTTCTATTTTCTGTGGTTGAAATAATTGAACACATCCATCAATCTGATTCGGCCTAGTTGCTTCGATTTAGTGGCAAATGCAGCGAGTCGATTTAGTCGTGCGACTAAATCGACTAAGTGTAAACGCCCCATTAAAGAAATATTTGCTTTTGCAACTTCCCGAAACATATTCGTTGCCATTAGGTGCAGTTTTTCACTTTCTTGGAGCACATGAAAACACAACAATACTTAGATTCACTCCATACTCCAGTTATACGAAATAACACTAAAACCTAGAATTATGTTGAATTCAATAAATTTAATTGTATATACACTCGTACACCCCTAACACCCACTTCACTCATATATTACACTACAAAACAATGGAAAAGATAGAAGTTGTTTCTTATTACACTATTTTCCCTTACTTTAGAAAGAAGAAAAGACATTTTAGGAGCTGCCAATTTTTGTGCACTTAAAAAATAATTTGTGAAATACTTTTGTTTTCTTCTTTTGCGAAATGCTCTCTGAATTAGTTTCAAAGCGGCTGACTAACATATCGAGCCCTTGTAAAAAGTGAAAGTATGCTGAAATTGTTGTGCTCCAATTGGTTAATTTTGGGGTTATTTTCTGTGGCAATTAAAACGCAATTCCAGTTGTTTTCTGTACTCCACGGGAAGACAGCCAATACGTACTCACGGAACGGCAAATATATGGCACCATTTTATCTATGAACCAATAATACATACAAAAACTTCTAAATGAAACTATATACATTAATGGGTTACTTAAAAAAAGTGCGGGGGCAACTGCCCCCCTTTGCCCCCCCTAATCGCCGCCCATGAATTAGACACATGGTTCTTATAATTTGGTAGATAAAGTAAAGACATGGAAATAAATTCCTTCCCGGGAATTTATATGCCAGGGAAAAAAACCGGAAATATTCCCATTTTTTATTTTCCTTCCCACCGGGAATATTCCCACTGCCCATCACTAACCGTAACCCAGGTCCGTAGCCAGCCCCAAAATGTAAGGGGGGAAGGGCGATAGAAGTTCGGGGAGACCGATCCAACCATATTATAGTTCATCGTCATATTATAGTTAATTTGCACGCCTACCGTAAATATTTTAGGAAGAGGCCAGTAAAAATTTAGGGGGGTGCCCTCTTGTGCCCCGTTGATACGGGCCTGTCGTAACCCCACATAAGAAATGTAGGAATATGGACAATTACATTAGCGTTCAACAGGCACTTGTGATCAGGAATCGAACCAGAAATCCTTGGGTAAGAGGTGAGTGCTTTACCTGTTTTAACATGTATTTCTACTTTTTTGTTCTTTGCTCAATGAAATTAGACTTATCCTATCGTGATGCATCGTTCGATAACAGACTACAAGGCTATTTATTACCAGTCGCGAGGGTCGCGACCAACTACGAACTCGTCCCAATATCCTGAATTCGTTGCTTTTTTTTTTTTTTTTTTTTTTTTATCGTTGCCATAATATCTTCTGAAGGGATTAGGGATTTAGATTTCTGGGATTTCAGCATTTATATGGCCATTTAGCCTGCCACGTTTGAGTGATGACCTCCTTCAGCGAGCACACTATCCGCGGAAAGGGAAGTAAGGAAGCAGACTGGGACCTGTAAGTTAGGTACCACCCCCGACATTTAGCTGGTGCGAATGAGGAAAACCCAAGAAAACCTCATTCAGGGTAGCTGGCTTGAAAAAACGTTTTACGCTTTTTCGACCGAGTGCCCCCACCGGGAATCAAACTCGGGTCAGCTTGCACGAAGGCGAGAGCGTTAGCGACTTCGCTACGCGTAGCTACTCAAGCTGAAGGGAGAAAGTTCAACAAAAGACTAAGAACGAAAACTCATCCTTCTCATTCCATAAAAGCCCAATACATATTAAAGCAAATGAAGAAGTGTTCCTGTTAGGTTTTTCCAACAGGCTTCTTCCAGCAATTCCACAGCCCTTCTTCTTCTCACACAAATAGTTGAGAAATAAAACTCGTACGAGAATGTTGTTGTCCCTTTCGCGATCGAAGCAGACAAGGCAAGCCGCAAGCGTTGGGGGTCGAGATTACACGTTGCAAGTTGCTTGCGTTGCCGCGTTTTAAATGCAGCAAGTGGAACCTGTTTCGTGTGCGACTGAGAACAAAGACACATTTGACAAAACTTATTATCTATATGATGTGGACAAGAGACGAGATATTTCAGCTAATTGCTTTGTATAAAGCAAGTCCAGAGTTATGGAATAAAACTTGCGAGGAATACAACATGAAAGAGAAAAGGGAATTAGCTTGGAATCGAATTGCCAGAGCACTGAATACTAGTGAAGTGGAAATAAATAGAAAAATAAAATCTTTGCGCAGTCAATTTTCAGCAGAATATAGAAGAGTTGCTATAGCGGAGGCGAATGGTTTTGAGGGAAAAACCAAGTGGGCCTATTTTCAGGCTATGAAGTTTCTTGCCGGTGTCATGGACTTCAATATAACTCTTCCTCAATGCAGTGAAGAGGTAAGCTCTAACAGTTTTCTAATGTTATTTATAAACGGTAGATGTCTCAGTGTGTCAAGCTGATTTTAGTCAAGGTAATAGTTGTCGCTACCTGCTTTATTGCTTGCTTGCCTGACACTAATACAGTAGGTGTCGCTAGCGTACAAGCAATATGCAAATTTAAAATTATTGCGACGATTTAATTGCAATTTAAACTACATTGTCTCAATTTAATTATTTTAAAATAGAAAAGCCATATATTTAAATTTGAGCACCAATATTTGTTTATCTCTACAGTAATATATAACGATTTAATTGCAATTTAAACTGTATTGTTTCAATCTAATATTTCAAAATGGAAATTGATTATACTCAGTGGTGCCCACCCCCTCATGTCCATGACGTACCCCCCTCAATTGTCTATCCGTAGGTGTTCTTCCATGAAAAAAAATCTTTTCGTTAATTTTTACACCCCCTCAAACATTTATATAGATTTTAACCCCCCAAATATTTCAATGACGCAATTTGCGTCATAGCCCCCCTTTGTGGGCACCCCTGTTATACTGAACATGATCTTGCTTTCCTGTTTATTATTAGGAGAAGGCCCGTAACCATATGTTAGCTTGGAGCTGGTGGGCAATCTTAAAAAAAAAAAAAAAAAAAAAAAAAAAAAAGTTAAATGTAAACAAATTGAGATTTCAATTAACCTATAGTATACAGCAGGAGCTCAGGCGCAACAACCAGTATATGAGAATTTGAAGACTCATAAAAGTCTTAGCGGTAAATAATAATAATAATAATAATAATAATAATAATAATAATAATAATAATAATAATAATAATAATAATAATAATAAAAGTTAGGAGCTTGCTCTAACTATAAAAGAGAAAAAAAGCTTAGCTCATATACTACAGCAGCGGTTTCAAACTTTTTGCAGTTTAGGCTCCCCTCAACCACCAAAGTCTGAACCCGCCTCCCTTGTCAAAAATGGCATGTGTCCCTAAAAGAAAGATTATCACGATGATAAACTATGTTTCATTTATTAATCACTAATGGAAATATTAACACAGGTGATCTACATTGTATACACTGACAAAGTCTTACACCTTTTAATGTTATTAGCCGGTGTTAATAATTATAAATTCTGGTAAGTCAGATATTTATGTTAAAAATGAATAATACGAACAGAGAGGGAATTTACATAACAAAAAACGATACATTTAAATGTTAAGCAAAGATGTACGGTATGAGCTTGTTTTGAGTCTCAGAATTTATTAAGTCTCGGTAGATATTTCGAAATGACAAGACGTATCTCTTTCTGGAGATTTAGTTTTGACCTATATTTGATCACCGCCATGACTCAAAATCCGATTTCACAGGGATAGGAAGTTGCAAAAGGAAGGAGCACGCGCAAGGCCTTCTTGTAATTCTGGATACTCAGTGATGTAATGCTAATTTTTTAGGTAGGTACTATATATAATTGTTATTACAGGAGTTGAAAGTAGAAATAGAAACAAGCTAGAAAAAGTTTATTACACGGAAGTCGAAAGTGGGTTTCCTTTCTTAGTTCCGCGGAAAATTGCAGAAAATTGAATGAATTACGAGCATTAATAGCGCAAAGACTAACATTTTTAGAAGAAACAGTATGGTGAATTTCAGACGAAATCATACTTCCATTTCCGAAAAATGTCACATTCAAAATATTCGGGAAGTTACACAATATTTAATTAAACCTTGTCCCATTCAATCCACAATCATCTGAGAGATCTTAACTTAATTTGTAAAATTACAGTATCTACTTTCCCCATTCTCTTGAACATGGTATTTCCTGTCAACACAAGTGTGTTTCCTCTTAAATTCACCATACTGTTTCGCCTAACACTATCAGTCTTTTCGTTGTTAATGCTCAGAGTTCAATTTTCTGCACTTTCCCGCACTCATAACTCTGAAAGGACTCAACTTTCAACTTTGGTGCAATAAACTTTTTCGCTTGTTTTCGTGTTTACTGGTGGTTTCTACCTTTTGAAGCATTCTTTTTACCAAGTCATTTTAAATAAACTTTTCTTTTCTAGAAAGTAAATGAGAACACAGTTCTCAAATGAGGGAATCAAGCATTTTACTTTATGCTTTATTTTGGAACGTATGCTTTATTATGCTCTTAAAATATCAAACTTGCATACACATAACTATCAAAACTAGAAATAAAGTACCAATCATGAGTGAAATATTCTGTAATGCTTTTTAAAGCTTTATGGTTGCCCTACCAATCAGTGTTTCTTCATTTAATACTAATGAATTTAAACTTATCAGATAGTTATATCTTAGAAGTTACGGAATATCCTTGCTTATAGGCAACCATACTGGCTCTTTGCGCGTATCAGTTGCATAACAACCTCTGGATATGTGTATGAAAATGAAATGAAATGAAATTTTTGAGTTTCACGTCCCAGGTAAAGGAGACGGTGATGATGAGCAATAAATGAAATGGTGGAATTAAGAAAGTGGGAGGAAATTGGGAAACTGAGAAAACCCACGCACACGGTGGGTATGTGTATGAGGTAACAAGAAGAAAATCTTAATGGAAATCTGCAAGGCTAAGAAAAAGATTACCTTCAGTATTAGAGATTAATTTAAGACCTCAATTGGCTCTCTGCTAAGTCAGGCTGTAGAAGTGGTTGTACTTCAAATTTGAGGCCAATTTTTAGCTGAATTAACCCTGGTGCCAAGTTAGAGTCAGGTAGTATCGGTATTCCCATCTAAAACTTTAGTTCAATAATTTACTTCGATTCAAAGTTTCCCGTCAGCAGTGATTTACAAAGAACTCCACGCATTAGGGAGGTCGTGGGTTCGATTCCCACTGCCGAGCATCCTGACTAGGGTTTTCCTCAGTTCTACCAGGCAAATGCTGAGATAGTACCTATTAAACAGGCTGGCCGATACCTTCCCAAATTGTGGGGCCGCGGTGGCTCAGTGGTACAGTGTTCATCTCTGGTCCGTCGAGTCCTTGGTTTGATCCCAGCTCGCGCCAAGTGAACTTTTGTGGACAAACAGCGTGTGCGTAGGTTTTCTCGGGTCTCTCCCGTTTCCTCCCACTTCCTTCATTCCACAATTTTCATTCATTTATTGTCATCACCCGTATCGTTTAGTCTAGCCGTGGGATGTAGAACTTAAAGATTTAACTTTTTTCTTCCCAAATCATTTCCATTGTTATTATTGTTAGATAGCCAGTATAAAATGGCTTCTGAGCGGTATGTGGTGATTGTTAAATGAGTAAAATAAAATAAAATAAATATGCACCCTGGGAAAAAGGAAAAGTACCTAAAGATAAAAAATGCTTTCCTCCTAAAACTCTTTTTAAAAGAAATAAAAGTGGTAAACTAAAAAGAAATGGGAGCTTTTCCACTTTATAAATTCAAATCTGAATCTTTAGTTTTTAAAATTAAAACCAAGGAAGCAAATAAGAAAACCCGCAAGTCTAGCTCCTCTACGTAGATTACAATTTCCGTGATCAGACATTTTCTCAGATATTGAAAGGTATTTCATGACTGTTTAAGAGCACATTGTCAGATAAAAGGATTTGAAAAGGACGCTGCATGTACTTATAAGCTGATGTACTATTCCAGCATTCGCTTAATCTGTCAAAGAAAAGCTTGGAAAAACCAGTGAGGATGGCTGAATATCGATTATTTAAAAATAGAATTATTCAAACAGCTGTTTACAGCTAAATTTAAACCTGGGACCGTTCACACCGATGTAAATTCCAATAATAATAATAATAATAATAATAATAATAATAATAATAATAATAAACCGGTCAAGAAGATGTGAAAAAACCTTTGCAGATCAGCTATCCTAAGCGAATTTTTTCTTTATTCATACCAGACAAATATCGGGATGCTACCTAACTTATAGGCAGCAGGTAGCCTCATTTCCAATACCTTTAAAAGAACGTTATCCCTCTGATACCTTCGTCATCAAGCCGGAGATGCCATAACAACCTTTATAATATGAAATAAATACATAAACTTACGTCTTTCTCTGAAGTAGTAGCTGGCAAATTAACATGTTCATTGGATTTTTCTTCCCTATTTATCGATGCCTTTGCTTTTACATTTTTGTCAGCGGAATTTCCAGAGTTGTTCTCTCTTTTTCCTTTTTAACCACATTTTCTAACACCTTCTTGGACATCTTAGAAACTGCGAATCAACTCTTAATTGGTCAACCCAAACTACTAAGCAAATATTTTGGAAGTGGCGGCTGCACTGAAATGGTCAAAGATTGCTGTAACATGCTCATATGCTACAAGTTTTTCCTGACTTTTCTTTCCTACCCTCTTCTATTAACAAATTTTCTTCAAATATTTTTTTATATGAACGAAAATGAAACAACAAAAGAAAAATGTTTATTTTTACTCCTACCCCCTTTTTTTTTTTGCCCAGTAGGTTACGGAAAAACTACTACTAATATTAGCTGCTGTGTATTTATCGAAATCAATCGCCGCTTTCTTTGATGTCAATTGCGGCTACAAATGAGCAGTACTAATCCGAAGTTCGCTATTGTAGTTGATGGTATTGGGAACGATGGTGAATGCGACAAACTAGACTGACGATAGGTCACGTGTTTTGTTATTTTTGTGGAGGTCAGCTATTTCTTGGCGTTTTCGGAATCTCCTTCCGCGATTAGAAAGCAACTGGTTCCATCCCGTATTGCCTCACTCAAATTGTATCCAATTCGCAAATTTTAAATTTGGATCAAAGAGGGAGTGAAAAGTGTGTCATTTCTATGTCAAAACAGATCAACTTCAATGTCACTACATGAATATAGATCCTAATCCTCACTCTCCTCGAAATCGGTTTTTAAAAAACCGAAAACCGGTTTTCGAAAAAAGTGAAATTTCATAAAACAGAAATGTCAGTTTTAAAAACCGAAACCCACTTTCGCGGTTTCGGATTTAAAAACCACTTTTGCGGTGTCGGTTTTGAAAACCGCATTTGCAGTTTCCGTTTTGAAAACAGCTTTTACGGTTTTCAGAAAATCAGTTATCTCAAAAACCGAAAACCGCATAAATGTCACAAAAATTCGACAGCACTACTCCTCACTACTCAACTCTATCTCTCACTGATCTTTTGAAACAGAAGAGTTTCCAATAAAAACATTCGGAAACCCAGCTTGGCTTTATGTTATTATAATACCAGATGTCAGCTTTCAGTCAGCACATGTGACATCTGCTGGAGGTTCAAAGTACTGGAGGTTCAAAGTGCTGTTTTGCATTGTAGAAGGTATTCTCAGAAAATTCGATTTCCACACCCCGAAAACGCAAACATTTTAAAAGAATTTAGACATCATTTGCAGCAACAACCGGACGACCAGCTGTTAAGTGAGACTTTTTTGTTTTTAAATACAGTGCATGAAAAGCAGTTGTTTGTTCCAGTGAAGTGACTCTACCATAGATCGAATGTAGCGTATACCCGCGTACTTCCTAAACGTTAGGTGGCTGTACGGTAGTTTCCAAAAATTAGAGGTGGGTATACGCCGTATACCCGCGTATACCCTCCATTACATCCCTGCGGCGGGATACTCATTCCTCATTGAGCTCCATAATTTAGGCAACGTTGTAGAGAGAAACTTGGTCTTCAATGCTGTCTGAAGAGAGATCAATGAGGTGTTCCTCTTCTCTGGTGGTGAAATTTGGTGGATTCCCTGCGTTGAGTGGGTTCACGGCCCAGTTGTGCTGTGTGTCCTCTGGAAAGTACTTCTCAAATTAGACATAAAGCTGTGTTAAGAAGACATATTGTTCTACAGAGATTAATAGAAGATCATTAGTATCCATCTAAGAAGCATTATACACGTTTAAGCCAAAGGTGAAAGTGTCATCCCTGATCGTATATGAAACAGAAGTGATACAAAGGCTTAGTCCATTACGTATTACTAAAGAAGAAGGGTATAGACTTAAGTATGCGTGTTGCATTATAAAGATGCTCCATTGCAGGATCATAAAAAAAAAAAAAAAAAAAAAAAAATGGCGCCTTCTCTTACAACCTTTGGTGTCTCCCCAGGGTGGCGCGCCGCACAGTTTTGAAAACCCATGTACTACAGTATTCGCTCCGAGTCGTGAATCTTGACTTAGATCTAACGATTTCACCACCCAATAGAGTGCGAGGGTGTGTTCCGGTCGTCAACCCCCACCCATCGAATTTCGTCAGTGACAGTACAGTGTTGTCGGATTGGCGCCAAGTTCCGTTTTGTTAATTTTTGTTGTTGTTGTTGGTTTATATTTTCATTGTTACTATTCGTGTTACTATTATGGTTTTAAAATAATTGTTACAGTGGTTATTGTTGTGCAGTGTTATTATTGGTTATTTTTAAATACTCATTTACTGTATCGGAGCTCAAGCAAAATATTTCTAATGTTTGGTTTAGGGTCCAAGGTTCACAACTCGGCGCGAGTACTTATAATTCTTGTACACAGATTTCTGAAGTTGTATTAAGCTTTCTCCCCTCAGCATTCAGCGATGCAACAAGGCTAGTTGTCGCCCGGGACAAGAACTCGCCTTAGCCCCCCCCCCCCCCCCCGAAATCCATTTTTTCTTCAAGTAGTAAAGCTTGATTTCAAATTGCAGTACATAATTTAATTTTTAGTATAAATAAACACACCAAACTAATTAGTATTTGATCGCCAAATAATCTATTCGTAGCATGTTTGCCACATTCTTATAATCTTATCATAATAACTGCAAATCATTATTTTTTCCCAACTATATCGGGATGTGCATAGAGTGTAGAATGAATCAACAGTATGTTACTTTAGAATAGAATATTTAATTATGACAAACGGTCAAGCTGTTGTCTCAAGTATTATACTCGGACAGTTTGCAAATCTCTTAAATCGATGTAAGTTAAATGAAAACACAAAAACCGGACTTTTCGGGGTCTTCTGGCTGCAAAGGTTCTTACAATGTCCTAAAAAGATAGCTTTAAAACTAACTTATGCTCTAATGCAGTGCTATTCAACCTTTTTTCTCGCGTACCCCTAGACACAGTTTGCCATCCAATTGAGTACCCTGAAGCTGTTTAATAAGTTCATTTCAATTTAATTTCTTATAAACTTAATACACATGTTGTGTTGATTTAAAAAAAAAAAAATGGTGGAGGGGCAAATAGATATCCAACAAAAGGACGATCAGTGTGCCAATCGAAAGACTATTTACAAGGAGATAAAGTGCATATCCGAAAAAATTAACATAGGAAATTTCAAAACATATGGGAAACATCCAGTTCTGCTGAGAGGTATTTTCCCCTCATCATCTCTAACAATTCGCACACTGAGGACAATGTTAAAAATTCAAAAATTAAGTAACTTTAGGATATACTACATGCATTTTCTCCAACTATGATCATTCAATAAATATTGTAAATATGCTTGTTTTAGGATTACGTAGCCCTAGAAACATGTTCGCGTACCCCCAGGGTATGCGTATCCCCGATTGAATAGCAATGCTCTAATGGATATAATCCTAAGATTGGTGAGTCGTTGTTGTCCTGTTAAGTTTCTGACACGGGAGGGTCCTACAAGTTGTCGCTAAAATCTGATTGCCGCATAGCACATCTGATAGAGAATCATGAGAAATAAATATGAGCAAAATTTAAGGTGCTATGGGCCAGAAGGATAAGAGCTACAGGGCTTCAAAATATGAATATCCAAAGAATTATATCATGGAATTATGTACGTTTAAAGTAAATATCTTGAAAACCGTTAAAGCAATCAAAACAAAAGTTGCACAGTATAATGAGAACAAAATTCCCTATCGAAAACCATAAACATTGTTGCCATAGGTGAAGCAGTGTTGCCAACTCAGCATAAAAATATTATAAATAGCACTATATACAAGTGGGCACATATTTAAAATGTACTATTATCAGTAAACATAACACTGGAGCGTAGTGGTACAGCCTTGCGCAAGCGACACCTTTCTACAAAGATATAGCGACGTAAAACTAAAGCAATAAGTTTATTTTCCAATAGTGGCTCAGGTTGCTTTGGTGCAAAAATAATTAAGGGAGGTGGCAAGCCTCAAAGTTCCCTGGAAATTATTTTGTACTACAATCCATTGTGACTTGAAGCAATAGCAATAATAGTTTCTTTAAATGAGATGCTAACGAATTTTAGAAACAGCTTTCCCCGCTGATACAGTGGTTAGCGCATACGCCTTTGATGCAGATAGCCCCGGGTTAGATTCCTATTGGATGAGCGTTAAAAATTTGAACGTATTACGATAGTTCAAATTATACGTTAATCTATAGCTCTACGTCTTATAAGTCTCTCTCTGCTGAAAGAGACACTAAACTCAAAAACAAAACAAATCAAACATAATAGTGTCAGAATCACCTGCAGCATTTTTTCCGAGGAGCCAAGAAACTGACACACACGTGAAGTCGCGAATGTAACACAATGATGCACATAATACGTAATTATGATCGACGGACACTGTATATCTTTATTAACCACAATAAATATATTAATCACTGTAGTTGGTCTGGAAGAACTGAACTCCTTTTGAAAATCTGGAAGCAATACTTGTCCCCTGCTGCGGGTACCCATGAACACAGTGTAATATAAACACTCAGATAGATAGATAGAGAGAGAGAGAGAGAGAGAGAGAGAGAGAGAAAGAAAGAAAGAAAGAAAGAAAGAAAGAAAACTCACTTCTACTTCTCAAAATGTGTTTTAAAAAATCGTTCTTCAAAGACATGTTATAGAAATTTAACATTTTAAAGAGGGAGATTGAAAGATGGTTTAAAATAAACAAGAAAATAGCGATGTGTCTGCACTCACAAATCTACCTTAAAATAAATTAGACTGGCAATCCTGTAATAGAATCCCCACAGTCTTTCGAAGAATTCTACAGAGCGAGTATTTGGCTCTTCATTTGCGTGCGGCAGATACTCCTACGCTTTCGTAGGTTGCAAGAAATATGAATCCAATACAGTGATAATATTCAAGGTTCCGGTAGACGCTAGGCGATCTATCTATCTACATGAACGCAGGTTCTAGTAAAGGATCTAGTTTTAACGGAAAAAAATCGAAAAAGAAATTATAGGAAATTTTAAGTTAGCAAAGATCTAAATTTAACCCATGTAAAGTTCTAAAGGGTAGATGCTGTCTACATTGTCACTGCACTTCAGTGGGGGATCTAGGGGGGGAGGGGGAGATCGGGACGATCGCTCCCCCCCCAGAAGAGGAAACTTTCTTATTTTATACATATAAATAAAACCCATCCCAGAGATTGAAGCTGTTAAAAGTAGCTCTAAGTAGAAGTATGATAACCCACCGCCCCCCAAGTAGTCGGTCCTGGATCCGCCCCTGCTGCTCTTCCAAGCCTCACCACTGGTCACAAAATAGGTGTAGAAAGTCTTCACACTTATGTTCTGGACACAGCAAATTTTATTGTGGAGAAGTGGTAGTCTATCCCCCAAACTACATAGAAGGTACTCGCTTATGGCTCAGCTGTAATTAAACACATGTTAATTGAGATCCACCAACTGACTGAAGAAACCTAAGAAAGGGAAGGAACAAAGAGTTCGAAGCGTACATTGTTATTTTCGAGAATAATAGATCCAAACAGGGATGGCGTGTGTCAATGAAAACTTTACCAATGACCTACTATGACTCACTGTGACCCACTCCGATCCACCATCCTCCATGACCCACTCTGTCCTACCACCTACCAAAACCCATCGTCATCAACTCTGATCCATGATCCATGCCTTCCTCTAACTGCATAAAGAATTTACACTTGTAATAAAACAAGGCTTTGAAATTATCACTAATTGCTCAAATACCGCTTTGTTACAATACCGGTGGACCTGACCTTCAGTATATAAAATGGTAAAGTGTTTGTCATGGACCAAATTACAATGAATTTCAATTAAATTATCATATATAATTATTTTCTTGTTGAATTACATATACTTTTCAGTGGAAAAGGAATGAAATTTGAAAGTCTCAAATCAAGGTAAAGTAGGCCCAAGGATGTTATAAAATAGAGGATATGCCCATACCTATCTCCTATCTTCATCATTTGAACGCAATGAAGAAAAAAAAAAAAAAAAAAAAAAAAAAAAAGCGAGCATTGTCTGAACCGGCACATCTGATTGGTTACTCTCGTTTCCGCCATGATTGTTGGCTCGAAACATTGCATTCTTAGTGATGCGGAGTGGGCAGAGTAGATGTGGCGAAGCTGTGACGTATGGCTTCACGATTTTGACGTATGGACAGATCCTCTATTATATAACATCCTTGAGTAGGCCATCGTAAAGGGAGACAAAACTTGCAAAATTCGACTATGTCTCATAAACCAAGTAGTAAGTCGTATTGCTATTATTACAATTGCAAATATCGATATCCAAAAGTATCTGATTTTTTTTTCCCCCTCTTAGATATACTCATCTTAGGTAAGTAAATAGAAACAAATGAAAAGGATGAAAAATGGAGGTCTTGAAAGTAAACCATAGACAAATTCACCAATGTTGAGAAGATTTTGTCTACAATGTATTGAGGAGAGTAGGTCGTACCGGTAGTGGATCAGAGTGGGTCATGGATGGTCACGGTGGGTCGTAGTGGGTCACCTGTCACCCACGACCCACTGACCCACCAGGGACGGCTTTAGGACTTTAATTTTGGGCAGGCCCGATCCCTTGCTTATGGATACATATACGGTACACATTTGATTGATTAATGACAGTAGGAAATTATTTTTACAGTTGTGGTTGATGCTATTTGTTAAATAATTGTCTACCATTAATATAAATAGTGTATAATATATTTAGTATTTATTGTATTTTTTTACTGTTTATATAGGTCCTATCTGTCAAAATTTTTGCACACCGGTCTACCCGCTAAAGCCGCCACTATGACCCACTTTACCCACGAACCTCTGATCCACTCCATCTCTGGTTCTAGAAAAGAAATCATTGAATTCATTACTTATTTCATCAGACCTGATGATTTCAAGCTTCCAGAGAACCGTGAAAGAACAAACTTTGATATCAGAAAGATTCAAAGATGTTCTGTCAGAAAATTGGATTCAGTTAGTTCTACACAAGAACAGTGGGTCGGATCAAGGGCGCCGATCCCAGGGGCGCCCTTCCCCCCAAAGCTCATGTGGGCCCCCTATTGTATTTATGAATATACAATATTTGGCATAATTTGAACGCAATTTATCTTAAAATCCTTATATATATAATATACCTTTTGCATCTGAATGCCCCCCCCCCCCAATTTACAGAGAAATCGGCGCCCTTGAGTCGAAGAGCAACTCCGAAACTGGAACTTCGATTTGACAAGAATTCAAGTTTTGTACGTACAGTTAGAGAAGAGGAATGTTTTAACTTTTGTAAAATCATGTTTAAATCGTTAAAAATGTGACTAAAACTATTTACCAATGCATATACCTGTTTTCATTACCGTTTAAAAAGGAACAAATCTCAGAAATATTTTTTTCTCGAAACTCGATTTAGCCCAACTATGAGTCGATTCTAATATTGATCTCCATAGAGCAGAAACGAGAATAGAAGGTGAAACTTAATTCTATATACATGGAATCGGGATTTCTAGAATAGATTTGAACTTAACTCTTTTTTTTTCCTACTCACATTGGAAGTAGTAAAGTTTACTACATGATCCGGTTTCGATATTGGTTTCTATATAGTAATAATTACGAGAGATAACGAGAAACTGTTTTGGTATGCTTTCAGCATCCAAAGAGCAAAATCTATCTCTGATCTTATCACTCTTTTGGAACCTGAAGTTACAAGATCCTCTACTTTGTTTCACGTTTGAATTCACATAGTTTGAAAGTCTGCCACAGTTTCACACTTTGAAACAAAACTAGCTTTTATTCATTTATAATACAATTGTTTTTACGATATCTTACATGTGTATACATTTTTTTGGGTGTTTTTCCTCTATTTATGAAAACTTATTTTAATATGCTTATTTTTGCTTCTTTTCAATGTTATAGAGTACTGCGGCCACCTTGACGTTCACATCTGCAAGTGAAGATGAAACTACTCAACAATCTGAGAAGCCAAACCAGAAGTCTGAAGAAACTACAGTCCATTGTGAATCTCCGCCACCGCCTTCTCCATCCCCCTCCCCTTCGCCGGATTTTCTATCTTCTAGCCCCGTTCCCGAAGAAACCCAATTCATTAAATGTGATACTCACCAAAGTATTCCAACTCCACATCAAGATATACCTTCAAGGAATTGCGACACGGTGAACGAAAACCTTAACGTGTCAAGACCAAATGTGAAGCCAGTTAGGTCGCGATATTCAGCGCCAATACAGGAGAAGAGAACAAGAAACGTGGACTCCTTTGAAAGACAACCGACTAAAAGACCGAGAATCAACAACGGGTACGTCGACGTGGAAGAGCCTAGACAGTCAGTACATAATAATTCATTCAGTGTGCAACGTTCAACAGACGATGCTCAAATTTTTGGAGATTTTGTTGCGTCTGAACTTCGCCAAATACATTCCGAAAAGTACCGTCGTAAGCTACGGCGTCTTATTCAACAAGCAATTATACACATTAGCGAATTGTATGAAATGGACAGCACTCCTAACTCGGAAGTAAATAGCTCAAATATTTCTTTGATAGAAAATCCTACTCCTGAGTTTGTTACTGTGAACATGAAAGACTAGACAATTATGTAATAGAATAACGAGGAAAATTCATCAGTGCCTGCAAAAAGTTTTGCAATACTCAGGTATCTTTTAAAAGATATAATGTCCATAAAATAAAGGAAGGCGATTTAAAACTTCATATATCCTTTAGACAGTCGAAGAAGAAACAGTAATATTACACGAAAACAGAAAACAAATACCCTGCTGTCCAAACACAACTGAGTATTTCAACACTTTTTAATGGGACTGAACTAAACAAAAATAAGCATAGACTGATTTTGACATATTACATATATTCATTATTATGCATATACAACCTTTTATATACCTCATGTTTTAAATTCATATGTAGAAATATACACTTTATATTCATTTTTATATAAACAAGCACTTTTACTTTAAATGTTTCCCGTCCGGATGGCATGATTGCACTTTCTGAGGTATTAGACTGGTATAGTTGTGCGGTATAAGGCATTAGACGGACATAATCGAGCGATGTAAGGTATCAGGTTAACATGGCGAGCAGTCTAAGGTGTTAGCTGGCATAGTTGGACAGTCTAATGTATCAGCCTCTTATAATTGAACGCTCTTAAGATATTTGGTTGGCATGATCGAATTGTTTGGGGCATTGGTTCTCAACCTTTTGAAGTCTGTCATCTCAACTCAATCCACCCATGCACAAAGCTGATCCTGAAACAAAGGAATGAAAATAACATGCATCAATATAGCCAATATAAGTTTAGAAACATCCATACTGACTAACAAGAATAATGACCTGTATTAAGTACTCTTCGGAAACGGAACACCTCTCTAAATAACTCGAAAGGTGAATAATTTTTGAACACCCTGTATGAGGACACTTTCAGGAGGAGAGAGGTAATATTTGTGATTTTTCATCTCCCACAGCAATAAAGCTGTGCACCAATTTTACAAAAATCTAAGATCGTCAGGTCAGATTTTGTCATTTCAGTGGTTGATTTCACATGGAATGCCCCTTGAATATGTATGTTTGTTGGATAGTTTTTATCATTACAAAATTGATATAAAACTCAGGATATAAATGCAGAAAAATTTAGGTTTTATTAAATGACTGATGAAAAGATATATTTAAGAAGCACAGACTCTATTCACAATTTTGCAAGCGTTAGTATTATTATTATTTCTAAAAAGGAAGTGTAAACTTTTGATAATTTGTAAAATGCATAACAGCTTTCATTCAATACGAAAAAATTGACAGGTCATGAGGTCTGAAACAGTCCATAAGTAGTCTATCGCCCGGCCCTTTTTGCTCCAGCACTCCCTTTGGAAACGAGAACGACCTCTAGATGACCTTAACGTCCACGTTGAGAACCACTGGACTAAGGTATCAGGCAAGCATGGGCACGCAGTCTAAAATACTCGGCTGGCATGATAAAGCTTTCTAACTTCTGGCTAGCCTGATCACAGAGTATTAGGCTGGTATAATCGAACGGCCTAAGATATTAATTTAGAATGGTCAAGCAGTATAAGGTATTCGCCCGACATTGTCTATAGCTATCGGTCTCGGGCACTAGACTGACAATTGCAAGATTTTTCTGTATTGTGTTCAAATTCCGTTTTGTTCATAAGTATTTTATATTGTACTTTCGCCATCCATATAAATATCATTATTCATTTTTCACTGTTAGACTAAAAAGACAAACTCATAATTATAAATGCATAGCTACATACGCAAATAACTAATTTTGCTAAGTGTTAGGTTGCCGTTAATCTGTCAATATGTTTTCTACATTTAAAACGCATTGTCCAGATACTGTCAACTACGGAAACTTGTTTATTGTCAACCGTTTGATTTGTCGCCCTATTCCTTGAGTCAGAACTTTAAACAAATGAACACAATGTTAAACCTATGTTGCTATGCAGTACTCATAACACACTGTTTAACAGGAGGGTCCAAGCGCTCTTGGTTCGGTTAAATTACTCTTTCAAGGAATCAGCAAAATATCCGTTTGAGTTTATGAGTGATGAGTCAGACTCTGTGGCCTTTGGAAAAGTCTTATTTGAGAGGTAGTATTTATGTATTGGCAATACGTAAAGAGAAGTCCAAATTTTGCGATCATTTAAAGTCGCATTTCAAAAAATGTCTTCCCAATACCACTGTCTTCGTTGGTGAGTTAGTACTTAGAGTTTGTAACGGAGCTTGTTCCAGAAAGCTTTGAGTTCTGCGTCATAACATACATTGACGACGATGTCAAGCCTAACGTTTTAGGTATAAATACGCTCATAATTGAACAGTATTCGATTGATCAGATGTCCATTTTGCGAATGATATAATGGTGCCAGAAGTTTGTAGTGCACAAAGTGTGAAACCAATATAAATAACTTCAGATAAATAGAACTTAGAACTAAATATTACTGTTGATTATGTATAGGAGTAATTAAGACAGTTGGATGTAATCGGTTATGATTGGCTGAGAAACATTACGTGGTATAACATCATAGCAATCATTGCTATTTTGATTTTGGTAGGAATACTTTGGATCCCTTATACTTTCAGAATGGTGCATAAGACCACCATCCCTTTAAATATTGGAAACTGCCGAAACTAAAAATTTGGTGTAGTAGTAGATGACTGGAGTATGTACCTACCACCTCGTTCAATTTTATGGATAAATTTAAAAAAAAAAAATCAAATTTCGGAGATTTTCGACCTATTTCATTCTCTTAAATGAGGTTTTAACACATTATATGGTTATTCCATTCTCTTTCTGAAGAGACAGATAACATGGATTGTCCTTCTTAAATTTGGGAGGGGTATCTTGGCCAACACCTTACACTTGGGAATTGTCCAAAAAAAAAAAAGTTGGTGAATGTTCTCTCGGATCTACGGGTAAAAAATTACCAAGAATATATATGTTACCACGTGCTCGCCCGCCACATTGTCGATTATCGACTAATTTATCCTCTTGGACGACTTTTTATTACAACATATATGGAAGAATTTAGGGATTCATTCTCCGGAATAGGACAGGTAGCATCGTGTACTCTTCTCAAATTTCAGTAGGGTACATAGAACCATTCCTTAATTTTGGAAATTGTAAAAAAATAAAAATTAGTAATTGCTCTCAAGGATGTAAATGAGTGCCTATGTAGGTTAGCTTGGTTCACCTCTATCCTTCTACGAATAAAAAATTCCCAAAAATATAGACGTAAACAGGAGGTAATAATTTACCGGGAAATTTGACTTAGTCACACACATACATCAGTTTCATAATATAGTATAAGACGGAAAAGTTTGAATGTTGTTTCGAAAATACCATGACTTTCAAATTTTTTCAGTGAGTGCAAACATTTTTAACGAAACTTTTCAAACTAAAGTTTTAAAACAAAACTTTTAAAACAAATCTTTCCAGAGTGAAAATTTTCAAATGAAAATTTTCAACTTAAAAATTTAAACAAAGAAAATTCACAACTAAATTTGAAAAAGCATTCAAACAAAATTGGTGGATATTGTCACAAAAAAAGCTTTTCATGGTTAACCGAAAACCTTTATCGGGTTTTAAGTATTCGATTAACAAAACAAAATGTTTTCAACTATTCGATTACAGCACTAAAATTTTTAGTTAGAAAATTTTGGAAATTGTTTTAAAATCTTTTGTCTGAAAATTTTGTATCACAATTTTGAAATTTTTGTTGCACTCATACAAATATTTTTATCGAGACAATTTTTGCATTCATTGTATTTTTAGTTTCAATAATTTTGGTTGAGAAATTTGCACTAACTAAAATGTTTGTACTCACTGAATAATGTTTTATTTTAAAAGTTTTGCTTGCTACGAATTTTGTTTTAAATTTTTAATTTGAAAATTCCGTTGAAAATTTGCACAC
Source organism: Thermobia domestica (assembly GCF_964235325.1). Taxonomy (NCBI): domain Eukaryota; kingdom Metazoa; phylum Arthropoda; class Insecta; order Zygentoma; family Lepismatidae; genus Thermobia; species Thermobia domestica. The sequence continues at coordinate 210,410,913 of NC_137460.1, forward strand.
ATTTTGTTTGAAATTTTTAAGAGAGTTTTAGTTCAAAACGTTTTGTATATTTTTTTTGTTTTAAGTGTATCTATATATACGAGACTCGGAGAGTATTCGTCACATTTGTCACAATTGTTTCCAATAATTCCCAAATTTAAGTAGTGAGTCGATGTAATCCTCCCAAACTGAAAGAAATGAACCATTAACTGAGACAGATTACGTGGAATAACGCCGTAAGGTTGAATGTCTTTCTGACTTCGGCAGGGGTAGCTTGATCCACCCCCAATTTTTGAGACGGGTGCATGGAAATCGCCAAACTGAAAATTTGATATGGTAGTATAGGAGCAGGTATTCCCCAAAGTTTGGTTGGTCCATTTAGTTTTTCTTTTATCGACATAAAATTGAAAAAAAAAATCAAACTTCGAGGGTTTTCGAAATTTCTATTTTATTCTTTTATATGAATCATCATCACATTATATGGTTATTAGGGTGAGCACAGAGGTCCATCCTCTTTCTTAGGACACAGATGCCATGGATCACATCTCTTAAATTTTGGAAGCATAAATTGGCTAACCTTATGATTTGGAATTTTAAAAAAATAAAAATTGGCGAATGTTCTCCTGGACTTGAACATAAATTTCTGTAAATTTGGTTGGTTTGGTTTCTCTCTTTACATGGGTAAAAAAATGGTCAAAATTACTTGCAAGAAACTTATCACGTGTTCGCCACGGGTAGATTATTAACCTAATTTGTCCTGTTGGGCGAGGCTTCATTACAACATGATCCTATGGTTGAATTTATGAACTTATTCTCTGGAATAGGACCCAAGTAGTACGGCGTATTTCACTCAAATTTCAGTAGAGGCACATAGGACCATTCCCTAAGTTTGGAAATCGTCAAAACATAAAAATTGGTAAATGTTTTTCTAGGCCGTAAATACATAACTCTTTATGGTTTAGCTTGCTTCAACTCATACCCTTCTACCGATAAAAATGTCAAAATGTATGCTTAAGTAACAAATAATATTTTAGAGGGAAATTTCACTTAGTCACTCGCATACCTTTTTTATTACACAATATGAGGCAAGAACGTTGGATGTTGTTAAGCAAAGTCCATGACTTTCAAACTATTTTCTCAGTGAGTGCAAATTTTTTAACAAAGCTTTTTAGACTAATATTTTAAAACAAAAGTTTTCAATCTATAACTTTAAAACAGTAATTTCCAACGTAAGAATTAAAACTGAAAATTTTCAAACGAAAATGGAAAAAACATATTCTAACAAAATTTGTGAACATTGTGATAAAGAAAACGTTTCACGCTTAACTGCCACATTTCTAAGTATTTGATTAACAAAATAAACGTTTTCAAATATTTGACTGCAACAATAAAAATGTTGCTTTAAATATTTTGAAAACTAATTTTTTGACTAAAAATTTTATTTAACATTTTAGTTTATATTTTACTGGCACACACAAAAATATATTTTTAAAATTTTTGTACTCATTGAATTTTTAGTTTAAAAAATGATTAAAAGTTTTGTACTCTGAAAATTTTTTGTACTTATTGAATAATTTCATGTTTTAAAAGATTCAATTTCACTAAAAAATTTACATTTTTTAAACTTTCAGTTTGAATTTTTTTTACACGTCCTCTTATTTGAATATTTTTGAAAACTTTAGTTGGGAAAGTTTTGTGTGACTTTTTTTTTTTTTGAAGCTCTAGTGCACCTCTTAAGTTTAGGAATTGTCAAAGAATAAAATTTGGTAAGTGTCCTCTAAAATTCGAATATATAATTGTAAATTTGGTCAATTCCGATTATTCAATTTTATTGGTAAAAACTTCCAATAATATACGTATATGCAATGTGCTTACCACGTGGTCGATTATTGACCTAATTTAGCTTTGATGAGTTTTATTGCATGACATTGTTATGTGGTTGAATACATGGGTTAATTATCGTACATAAGACATAGATGCACCATGTTCTGAAAACGATGACCACGTTGTTTATGGCTATTTTGAGCTAAAACTTTGCTAAATCCAACTTTTGATAGCTTCGGAAACCGTAAACCGAAGATATTAGGTTCAAAGTTTCTATACGTAAAAAAACATTTTCAATGAAAGGAAAGACAGCGAACATAGTTCTTGCATTCATAGTTGAATGAGAAAGACAAAGGAAAAAAAAAAAAAAAAGAAGCAATTTCCAACCGATATGAATGTTATTGTCTTGGAATTTCAGTTATATTTCTTCAAAATGAGCTTAGCAGAGGTGTTCGTGTTATCTCAGTGGTAAACTCGGGACTTCTAATCAGGAGATCCCGTGTTCAGTTACATTGAGTCAAACTTTTCGATATGTAATGATATATTCCTCAATTCATGAATAATTATATAAAATAATTACATTAAAATAAATCAGTTACATATATATTCATACAATTATTTCAGGACAAGCAATTATTATTTGTAAAATATAACATCTGAGAGTGGTAAGTGTTGGCAGAACGTCGGTGTATTGTATGTGAATGTTAAGCACAAAGTAAGAAACACATGTAATAGCAACACATAAATATGTGTTCTGTATTTGTCTGTAACTACTTGTCATACGGAGGTTACTTCTCACCATTATCATTACAGCGTAAGATTTACGTTCTTAAATTGTAGTCAGAGCCGTAATGAGAACCTGTGGGTATAAACGGTATAAACAGAGAAGATCGAATCGTTGTTTCAGACAGCAAGTTCAGAAAACCATGTCCAGAGCAAGTTCATGATTCTTACAATCCAATTGTGCTTTAGTAAAGAAGGCAGAACTTCTTTCCCTAGGTCTTCAGTTCAATATTCTCTTATATATTTCTCTCTTATCTTTATATATAATATAGGGATTAGACAAAAAATCTAAAAACACTTCATACAGGACATGTAAGTTTTGCCCTCCACTGTACAATACGTGTTGAGGTTGCCGATCGTTTTTTTTTAATGTGTCATGTGAACCTTCCTCTTCCGTCAGCAGTAACCAGTTCACCTGTGAGTGTCGCGGTGTGAAAGTGGTGCGGTAAAATGGGCGACCTGACAGACTTCCAAAGAGGCATGATCGTTGGTGCCCGTCTGGTTGAATCTTCAGTGGCAACAGTGGCGAACATTGTGGGGTTATCGAAAGGCACTGTGTCCAATGTCACGAGGGCATACAAAATTCATGGGCAAACGACGTCTTCAAAGCACAACAGTGGTCGAAAGACAATCCTGTCAGATAGAGACCGGAGGACAATAAAACGGATTGTATCAGCTAAAAAGAGGACCACTGCAGTGAAAATTACATCTGAACTCAAATCCGGCCTACAGAACCCTGTTTCATCGAAAACAGTGCAACGGGAATTTCATAAAATGTAAATTTATGGCAGGGCCGCTATCGCCAAACCCCTGGTCACAGCAGTAAATGCGAAGAGGCATATCCAGTGGTGCAAGGGCCACAAGGCGTGAACTCATGACCAGTGGAAACACGTAATGTGGTCCGACTAATCGACCTTCACCTTATTTCCAACAACTGGTCGTGTTTACATATGGAGAGCACCGTCGCAGTCCTATGATACAGACTGTCTGCTCCCAACTGTATAGCATGGGGGTGGTTCTGTTACAGTATGGGCAGTGATATCGTGGTTTTCTGCAGGTTCCATTATAGCCCTGCATGGAATGATGAATGCTAAGGCGTATGAGGCCACTTTGGGGGACCAGGTTCTACCCATGGCCCAAATATTGTTCACTGATGGTGATGGCATCTACCAAGATGATTTGACACCCTGTCAGGCTGCAAAAACGGTGAAATCATGGTTTGAAGAGCATGACCAGAAGCTATCACACCTCCCCTGGGTCCCACAATCACCAGATCTGAACATCATTGAGCCATTGTGGTCTGAGTTAGAAAGGCGTGTTCGGTCTCATTACCCTCGTCCATCTCTTAAGGAACTGGAGTACGTTTTGGAGGAACAATGGTACAAAATTCCACACACCGCGATTCAGGAGCTGTATACGTCCATTCCATGTCGGATCCAAGCTGTTTTGGACGCAAAAGAAGACCCCACACCATACTAGGTATGATTTTCACACTTTTGCAAACGTTTTACATTTTTTGTCCAACCCCTATATATATATATATATATATATATATATATATATATGTGTGTGTGTGTGTGTGTGTGTGTGTGTGTTCGAGAATAAGCCTGGAACGTCTGGAGAAATTTTAACTAAACTTGGCACACATATTACTTACATTCTGGAAAAGAGTACTATCGGGGTAAGACTCCTAGCGCAATTAGGGGTGAGTGGAAAGAAATGATATGAATTTGTTGTTTAACGTCCCATGATTATGCACTTTATAATAAGGGACATGATGATTAAAGCAAGATAATGATTATGTTCGAATTGGTGGAATGAGAAAGTGGAAGGAAACGGAGTACCCTCATGAAACCCATGCACATGGTGTTGTGTGCCATAAGCTTACTTGGCCGGAGATCGAACTAGGCACTCCAAGCAGCAGAGATGAACGCTCTACCACTGAGCCACTGTCGAAGGCCGGCTATTCTGATTGAGATTTTAAAGATCGTTTTCAATTCCACCAGGCGAATTCTGGGATGGCCCCTCTAATTGGAGCCCTGGCCGACTTCTTTCCACTTCCCGTCTATTGTTGTTGTAAGTGTTTAAGTGTTGATGAGTCATATGTAAAATAGTCTTAGTAGCTATAGCTGTAGATAGTAAAATAATAAAGAAAAATGTATATATACTTTATTTATCTATTCTTCTAAGTGTGTTAGCAGAATTTTCCGAAGTCTCAGTTAATCTAGGAAATGTCATACTTTGACGAAAGATGTGGAAAACTGCTTACCGTGCCACTAAAAAGTTTAAGAGGTGACGCGACACAGCGTTATTCTTGGTTGTTCAGATAGCCTGTCTTCGGAATGTTCCTGTACCCGTGACTTATCTTCGTTGAAAAAACTACAATGAGAAGCAAATGCTGTGAAGCAAACTATAGAAAAAAGTTTGAAGACATACAGGGAATACGAAACGAAACGAAGTCGACACATTTGAGAACTTCGTGATTTGAATGAGCAGGCTAAAATAGATCCCTTCTGGACTGACATATATCGCTTAGATATATATACTTTTTGTTCGAACTGATGTCACACACGGACGTCTCTGACGAGGGAGCAAGGGAGACGGCTCCTCAAAATTGTTGCCCCTCAGGACCCCCCTGTTTTAACACAGAGATCTGAAAAAAATCTGATAAATACTACTAGGTGGGCTGAATGTTTATGCACAATTTCAATCTTGTAGGTGCAATAGTAAGCCCGCCAAAATATATTTATATATATATATATATATATATATATATATATATATATATATATATATATATATATATATATATATATATATACCGACAATGTCCCATATTCCCGTATACAGAAGGATATTTTGTAAAAATTCCCTGAGACATCCCTAATTGCCCTAGGACTATAATCCGCTCATCATTCTGTTCAGAATAGAACTGCCTTTCAGACGGTATGACTCACGTGTCTCCATCATGTATCTGAGTCGGGAAAATCCCGAAGAAAGGGATTTTTTGGTTTAAAATATCCCTTTTCCCCAACTTTTTGCTCCTCTGGCCCCCTGTTTTAACACAAAGATCTGGAAAAAAGTCTGATAAATACTACTTGGCGGACTGAATGTTTGTGCAAAATTTCAATCTTCTACGTGCAAAAATAAGCCCACCAAAAAATAATGAACATAGGCTTAATAAAAGAAAAATATTGTTTAAAATTATGACGTAATCACCTCCTATGTCTCGACGCAGGAAGGTGTGAAACCATACGTAACGTCTTCTACAATGCCTCTGGACTTGAAAAACAAACAAACAAACAAACAAAAAACAAACAAACAAACAAACAAAACGGACGAAAAAGCTCAAATAGGAGAGTTATAACGCAATGTACCATGAAACACCCGTATGGTACAAATTGTCCCATAAGATCCCGAAAGTGTTAAGGCTGAAAGTACTTGGAAGAAGTAAAGGAATAGGAGCAGGACATGAATGTTACATTTGTTGTTAAGATGTATTGGAATGTATATATCTATATGAAATTTGTTCTCTGTGAAAGAATAGTCTTCTGAGTGCAGTGGTATAATGAAATCAAACAGGAGAGACTACGAAAGATTACAAATAATAGGTAAAATCTTTGAGTGTTACGTCCCACGCTTATGCCGGCTAGGCTAAAGGAAGCGGTGTTTGTGAGAAATGAATGAAATGGTGGAATGAAGAAAGTAGGAGGAAACGGGAGAACCCCGAGAAAACCCATGCACACGGTGTTTGTCCACCGCAAAGTTTACTTGCCACAATTAATAGGAAGTATTATGATATTAGTATTATGATAATAGTTATGTGAAGGGAATATTATAGAACGTGAATGGTAAGAAAAAACGCAAATGTTTCAGACCATAGGACTAAAAGCAGATTTGTTTGAAATTTGGAAGAGAAATATTTGAGTTAAGAAAAAGTAGGTACAGGAACTAACTAACTAATTGTAGGAGTGTTTTGAACTTTTTGAGTAAACGTATGATATCATGAAGATAACACAACTAAGAAGAATTAATATTAGAAGAAAATTCTGAAAAGTAGGAAAAGAGAAATATGGAAACAAAGTTGCACTGAAGAATATAAAACAATGTCCAGGAAGTGAGTGTGAATTAAGAAGAGAAATCGACAAAGACGGGGAAATATATAATGGACGTAAAGGTGACTAGAGGAATAATAGAGGATTGTATATGCAGGTAAATTCAGTAAAAATACAAAGGAAAGCTACTACGACAATATGGAAATTAAGAAGGAAATAAATCTTGAACGAGCAAATGTTTAAGACGATGGAAAGAATACGTTGAGTTGTATGACCAAAAGAATAAACTGTGTGATTTGGGCATTCAGAAAGAAAAATGAAATGAAATCTCTGAGTTTTACGTCCCACAGTTATGCCGGTTAGGCTAAAGGAGACGGTGATTATGAGAGATGAGTGAAATGGTGGAATGAAGAAAGTGGGAGGAAACGGGAGAACCCCGAGAAAACCCACGAGCACGGTGTTTGTCCACCACAAAGTTCACTTGGCGGAGGCTGGGATCGAACCCGGGACCCCAAGCACCAGAGGTGAACGCTCTACCACTGAGCCACCGCGCCCCCCAGCATTCAGAAAGAAAACGAAGTAAACGAAACCGCAACGAATATGGAATAATAATAATAGACAAGATCAAGAATATACTGTGAGATGAACAATTAAAAGGTGGACACTATACTTACTGCGTATTTTCAGAACAGAAAAGGTAATAGAGCTCCCTCGTGGCTAAGCGGTTAGCGCACACGCCTTTGGTTTGAAAGGTCCAGGTTCGATTCCGGGCGGGAGTTCATGTGGTTCGGATTCCATGTTAATCAGTAGGTCCCGTCTCATATAGCCTCGCTGCTGAAAGCTACATTAAACTCAAAATCAACTCAACTCAAGAAAAAGCAACATTCGAAATTTGTAATCAAATGATGAGAGAGTCGTCAAAAGGCTTCTTACAAAGAATTAAGACTTCATTAACTAAAATAATCGATTTGATTTTTAGTTTAGCGTCCCTTTTAGCAGCGAGGCTAAATACATGGACCTACAACTTAACATGAAATCCGAATCACATGAGCTTCTGCCGGGAATCGAACTCGGGTCTCCCGTGCCAAGGGCGCATACGCTGCCGCTTAACCAAGAGGGAGGTCACTAAAATAATCGAATTAAATGTATGAGAATTGTAGAACTACACTGGCACAACTGCATTCAATAACATCCGGTAGGACTTCACGGATCTGGTTCAAAGTTATCACATAAGAGTATGGTGATTCATTCAGGGTATATTTATCTATTATATTTATCTATGCTATATAATACAACCTTGTGAACATATTGACTTTGGTAACTGGGATTCGCATTTCAATGACACTTTGCTCATACATTGAGTGCCTTATTACCGTGGTCCAGTTCGACGATGGGTGTCGTGGGGGCAAAGGGGAGCTTAACTCCTATCCCATATAGACGTGACAATGACTATGGAGCTAAAAAGAAAGAAAAAACGGAATAAATGCCATTCGCAAGCTTTTGCACAACTGAACACAAACGAAAGAGAGCCTAATTACTGAACCATGTGTAGTTTTTGAGATCTAGCATGAAAAATATCCAAACATTTAATTTTTTCCGGGGTACGGCCATCGTCACACACATGCTTTTTTCGTGTTTTTACCTGTCCTTACTTTATCCTCCATGTCCTATTTTTTTTCAATAGTTTATTCACATAGAGAATTACTTTGTGGCCTAAGCAGCAATTTCCAGCACATTGCCCTCCTGAGATATTATGCCCCCAAAGTGGCATCAAAATTACAAATTTCAACTTTCGGATCCCCATAAATCCATCGATACCAGCAGTATCATATCTTCGGATATTTCTGCAGACTCTTTACATGCAATAGTATTCAGCACAAAACTTATGAACCCCCCACTTTATGCCATTCCAACATAGAAACCCTTTAAAAGTGTAATTTTCTCTACTTTTTCTGGTGTTCTTATGTATCGGTTTGCAACCCTGCGTATTTATTTAGAAGCAAGAGTATATATTCTCCGTCTACCTCAGTCTCTCTCGTAAACATTCGTTTTTGTTTGGTATTCGTCTTGAGCAACAGTAGTTTTCATACACACTTGCAAATACAAAAAATGACACTCCACCGACAACAAAGATAGCCACCATTCAGGAACACTTGTACATACGACAACGTGAATAGTGTTATTGACATTCTCATACGCAAAGTTCTTCACACTCCAATTTTTATAATTTTCGGAGATGGTCGAGCAGCAACCTGCTCTGGACCACTTCGTATGGATTGGCCCGAAAGTAATTTTCAGTGATGAGGCGCTCTTTTTGTTGAAAGGTTCGTGACCATCGAGCACTTATGGAAAAGTCATTATATCCATGAGTGACTGTGTGGTATGGCATTTCGGCTGAAGGCGTAATTGGGCCGTACTTTTTCGAAGATGGCGCCAAAAATGCATTAACAGTGATCGGCGAACAGTACCGCAATATGTTAATAGAATTGTTGTAGTCTGAACTGAATTGTACGAATGTTGAGGAAGTATGGTTTCAACAAGATGGCGCAACTTGTCACACATCGTCTCCAACAATGAACTTGTTACGAGAGAGGTTCCCTGGCCGGGTGATTTCTTGCAACGGTGATGTGAATTGGTCACTCAGATCTTGTAATTTGACACCATGTTATTTCTTTCTGTGGTGGTGGTATTTGAACTCTCGTGTTTACGTCAATACACTACAATCACTTCCAGAGCTCAAGGCTGAGATTAAGTGTATAATTTCAGAACTAGAGGTGAAAGTATGTCGAAAAATAGTGGAAAATTTCATCGAAAGATCGAGAGTGTGGTTGCAGAGTAGAGTAGGGTATTTTAATGATATCATATTTCATTCATAATCGCAGGTAGCATACACAATGTAAAAATATGTAAATTACTTAATTTAATCAATAAATTTGTATGTTATAATGCACTCAAAAGTTGCCTTCTTTATGTGACACCCTTTATAAGAGAAATGAGAAATATGTTTCACAGTTTTCAATTTGAAAGTATTTTTATCTGGTACTGGCAGAACATTGCCAGTTCGGTACTGTAAGACAGGTCACAAGGTGACATCTTTCCTTGTTACTCATTAGTAGATAATTTAATCGTGATAGTATTGTCACTTTCTATGGTCTAATAGAACACATATGAAATCTATGATAATACAGTATCAGCAGCTTACCACAATAAGTAGAATTAAGCACCCTGTACAAAATATTACCAAATGTGATCATTCCTAGGTCCTTGTGAAAAATGGCCTGACAACAATATGCTTGTAGATGCCGTGAATATAAGTATTGTATGTTATTTGTGGCAGTATGCGACTAAGAAGACGTACATGCCGATGCGGTATCATTTAATTACAGGTTGAACTACGGGCCGAAGAAAGGAAGTGACTGAAAGGCAAAGGGGAGCCAGTATCTTCTGGCTTCAACATGGACGTACCCTGCGGGAAACGGTGCAGTGCGTTGCCGTCTTCGAATCTACGGTCAGTACTATTCATACAAAGTACAGGACGTCTCGCAAAAACTAATTTTCATGGTCAAGAAACCCATCATGTCCGGGCGCGATCATAAACATCTGGAGAGATGAGCGACCTCTAAACAGTTCCAAACCCGGGACGAACTGCTGCAGGAGTACAACAATGCAGGACATAGTCGTTAAGTCTCTGAGCGAAACATACGACGAGAACTGCATCGTGTAGGCATATTCAGTCGTGTTACCAGGGTTCACCCCATCCTGACTGCCATACATAAGAAAAATCTTCCGTTGTGGATTACGTGTCCATCTGGATAATGTGGTGTTGTTATTTGTCCAGTTTCTGCGAGATGGAATGCGATGTACTACAGCAACTCCCTCCTGACCAAAGTCAAAGAGGATTCCCGATGGGGTCACTCGGTCGAAAAAGTGTAACACGCTTTTTCAGGCCAGCCCCCCTGAATGAGGTTTTCCTGGGTTTTCCTCATTCACACCAGGCAAATGCCGGGGTGGTACCTAACTTATAGGTCCCAGGCCGCTCCTTCCCTCCCCAATCCTTTCTTCCTTCCCTTTCCCCGGATTGTGTGCTCGCCGAGGGACGTCATCCCTCAAATCGTGACGGGCTAAATGGCCTTAGATGCCGAAAGCCCAAAAATCTAAATCTTAAATCCTAAAGTCAAAGAGGCTTTGAGAAGAAAACGGTCACAAACGCTGAAGGATGGCGTCATCAACGTGCATGATCACGCGCCACGACACAGTTGCCACGGCGCACTCGTATGGCCACGACAGCCGTCACAGCTACGAACAAAATTTGGTTGGGAGATCCTAGATCATCCTCTGTATAGCCCTGATCCATCGCGTTGCGATTCCATTTTTCTGGTCCCCTCAAGGAGCACTTGGGAGAACAAAAATTCCACGTCGATGATGAAGTTAAAACGTGTGTGCTGAAATGGCTGAAAGATTGTCCCAAAGAATTCTAAGGAACATTCCAAAGAGATATGGGCACTCTCACACCGATGGGACAAGTTTGTACGTGTACATGGGGAGTACCTTGAGAAAGAATAGTAATTGATTCGAATGTCTTTTTCTCTATGTAACAGAGAATAAGAAATTTCTGTTAAAATTTTAAGGATCCTCGTATATATATATATATATATATATATATATATATATATATATATATATATATATATATATATATATATATATATAAACCTTATCATTAAAACTCAAAAAGTTTGCCCTATGCAATATATGCTGTTATACATGTATACATATACATATACATATGCATAAAACATGTAAAACATATATAACATGTTTTACACTTTTCTGTTTTTCACTAACTGTCCCAATCGGGAATTAAGCATATAGTAGGCATGCTGATTTAATGACAAAATATGCTGTGAATAAAGGTTAAACAATATTTGGAAAATTTATCAATTGTAAATGATTTGAACCTGAAAAATTGTTTTAGCAAAGACAGAAATACTGGCTGTGAACCTGGGAGTGGTATTACATATACAGTAAAAGCATAAATTTCAACTATGATATACCAGTAAACATTTATTATTATTATTATTATTATTATTATTATTATTATTATTATTATTATTATTATTATTATATTTCTTAAAAATGCGTGATAGCAAAACTAAAAAATTGATTACTTAAAAAGAGAGTTAGCTATGCTCAAAGAAAATGATCATTTGAAAACTTAAGTATGGTTAAAAGTATGAGAATAAGTGTTAAGAAAACTTAAAAATGGTTCACGAAAAAATTAAATCTTGACTTAAAGCAGAGTATTTCAGAATATGTTGCTGTCGTAAATTTTCAAAAATTTCTGAAGGTTAAAATATATAAAATGAAAATCATCCCTGTTATTGTTGTCCTCTATGTTTGTAAAACGTGAGTGTTTACTCTGAAACAAGAAGAAAAACAAAATCCTAAGATGGATACAAGACGGATGCAGGAGGAATGGGGAATGGTGGAAACTTCATAATCATAAATTGCATAATTTTTATCGCTTACCAAATAGCGGTAGAATTACCAAGGTAGGAGACTCAGATGATCAGATTATGTAGTCATAATGGAAGAAAGTACGAATACTTTTCAAACTCTTGACTGGCCATTAGGAAGACCAGGGAACAGGTGGGATGACAATATTAAGAGAATTTTGCAGAAATAGGAATACAAAGTATAAACATAATCTAAATGGCTTTGTACTGAAATCGAGAGAGAGAGACAGAGAGCTTCTGTGCACGCGGAATGAACCTCCGGAAACTACATAGAGTTAGTTAGTTATTCTGTTGTTATAAGAAAGATTTGATGAAAATCAACAAAGTATAATATTATTTTCTTCACAATTGGGTAACTCATTAATAATTTAAAAAAAAACTCTCGTAATTTAAGTCTGCTTACTTTAAAAAAAATATTTCTTGCTAACACTTTTCAGTACCCCTTAGTCATTTTTAAAGCGTACAATGTTATCAATTTTATTTGTAGTAGTGTCACCTTAGAAAAAAAAAAAAAAAAAAAAGAAAAGAAAACTAAATCTTGAATTATACCTATCCTATGAGGTTTGGCAAACTGGTATAACATTCTCGTAGTGCTGTCATACAAATCATCAAGGACATGAATAGCATTTTAATGGTTAGTGGTGCAGATTTTAGAAAAAGTAAATTCGTAAAACAAAACGTCGGATTACATTTTAAAACCGAACATAAAATAAAGAAAGAAATATATTGGTTGAAAACCTGTTTTTAAGTGTGCGCTTAATATAAAGGAGCCGCTAAAACTTGCTCTATGCTGTAATGAGGTCAGGAAAAAAGTATATAAATACCGCCGTTAAAAGGAAGAAAGTGTGTGTATTATAGTAATTCCCCGTTTCTAGTTTTGTTCCTTAAGGAAATTTCTAGTCATTCTTCGTTTCCAGTTTTACTGGTTAAGGAAATTTCTTCGTGTATATACATCCAAATAAGAAATAAAAAATAAAAGAAAAATTTCAGCATTTGAAAAAGGACTTTATTTTGAAAACAAAAACTGTTTTGCTTCTGCTTTTTTTGTACGTATTTGCGAAAATGACCGATCAAACAATGTTCATTTGCCATTGTAATGAAAATGAAATAAGCATTCAGTGTTTAATAAAGACATTTCATTTGTGACAACCTAAGAGAAGAAGTTTGTTACTATGCAATGGATGTTTAAAGGGATATAAGCACTCTATCAACCATGAATGTATGATCATCCATAGAGATATTTTAAAAACAAATGTACTAAGTATTATCAACGATAATTAATTTCAGGGCTGCGGTGGCTCAGTGGTAGAGCGTTCACCTCTAGTGCTAGGGGTCCGTGGTTCGATCCCAGCCCCCGCCAAGTGAACTTTGTGGTGGACAAACACCGTGTGCGTGGGTTTTCTCGGGGTTCTCCCGTTTCCTCCCACTTTGTTCATTCCACCATTTCATCCATTACTCATTATCACTGTCTCCTTTAGCCTAACCGGCATAACCGTGGGACGTAAAGCTCAAAGATAATTAATTTCAGGATGAAATTTTGCAAGAGTTTCAGAAAACACATGGTAAGACATTTAAGGAGCTACAACAGTTTTTCAATACTTATCAACAGGCGACTGAAAATGACGATTTTATTAAAGAACTGATAAAAATATTCTTAGAAAAAGATTTTAGGTTTCTACTTGAAAATATTATATATAATTAAGTGATTAAATGTATGAAGTGTGTTTACCATTGAAAAAAATCCAGCATTTGATAGAACCATATTTCAATAGTTATAGTGTTTGACATCGTAAAACTGTTAGCAAGTGATTCTTATTGCTCTTAGAACTGTTTTAAAAAGTTTAGTGTGCAGTGCAGTGCAATGCAATAATATTAAACAATTCTTCTTCTGAATAGAAGGGGCGTTTAAATGATTAGTGTACACTGTAAAAATATTGAACAGCTATAAGGAAAATAAGGAGGATGCGTAAATATTGTACATATAGAAGATAGACTTCCTACGACAATGATCGAGTAACAATCATTATTATAGTGAACCAGAAATAAATGTTTATATATATTTTTAAGAAGGTGGGGAATAAATAGTATTAATTATAATAACATTGTCTTCAAATATGTATGTAATGAAAATTAAAGGACAAGATTATGACTATCTTGTTAACCCTATTCCAAGTATTTTAGTGACCATCTCATAATCCTTACATTAGCTCTGTTTACTCATCAGAACTGTGATACCCTTAATTAATTTGTAGTAAGCATTTTCATATAGAATAAGGATTTGTTTTTACTCCCGGATAAATTACATGGTACCCCCGGTTCATGGTATTCCATTCATATATGACAATTGGGTACTCGTAATGTATTACACATCATTAATAGTGCACCCGCACTGCTTTTGGATGTCTACATCCGCGTCAGTGATTATTCCGCTTGCCTGAGTAGTCTTTCCGGCTGATTTTTCAATTTATACAATTGTTCATATTGATGATCGGCCCTTGCCATCCCAAGGATGATGCTCTTGGGAAGGCAGTATACGTCCTTGTTTAGCAGGATGGTATTTTCTTCTCAATAAATAGTAAGATCAACGTACTTACTAATGCTTCGTATTCGAACTCTTCCCTTGCGAGGATTTGCATTGTGTGCTCTAAAAATTACTAGTAAGCATGTTTTCTACTGTTCGGAAGAAGGTCTTCAGTTCGATTTCTACGTTTTCCTTTACAAAAGGGTAAGATAATGAATCCTTAAAATATTTTTTATTTTTAATTAATGTTGTTCTCTCACACAGAAGAGGAACTCCGGTCCAATATTTTCTTTGGACGCTATGTCATATATACTGGTTTGTTTATCGTTGAGTTTGTGTTCTCGATAATAATCCCAAGGCACGTCTTCTTATCGCATTTAACGTACTGGGTTTTTAACTGTTCACATAATATGAGTTTTAGCTGTTCACATAATATACGTATTTTCACAATCAGAATTTTGTATCTACTATTTGAAATTAATGTGCTAACCATTGTCTTAGAAACTTGTTGATGCTAGGTTCAACTAGCACTTTCGTTAGACCCTCATCATATAAGTGAAATGTCTTAAGTAAAGGTAACATGTGCTGAAACTTTTCACAATTCATTGTCTTTCGATTTGCCTTTGTCTCGAGTTTGGACACAATGATAAACCTTTCTTACGTGCAATTAATTTCTTCGCGTGTTCTATAATCCAAAGTAATACCCCTGATTTTATATACATAATCTAGTTTTCCAGTCCCAATTTCATCTGATGGCTATAATTTTTTGTCATTAATCTCACAAATGTTGTAAACTTCCCACCCATCTGAAACTTTGTCACTTAGTTTACCGAAGTAAGAGGACTAATGTATGTGGAGATTTTTCACCACGGCGTTGTACGAACATGATGCTATCAGTATCACAACACAACACCTTGTCACGCCCTGCACTTGTCATCAAGTCAAACAGTTTTAACCGTGCCCATGACGTAATGAACGCCACAAAAACAACGTTCGAAAATTACCAAGGATTATTCTTATTCTCTGTATTATGATACGTAATAGAGGTGTTTATCTCCGACGGGGAATACGTTTTGCACCTCATATTGCGGTTTAATAGATAACGCAAAAAATTTTCCGATGTTTTAACAATTAACGATTGTTCGTTCTTTTGTCTCCATTTGCCGTACAGGGAATTGAGGAATAGCTTGGCTTTGTACCTTAAGCCATGGTTTTCATTTAGCTATATGCCTTCCTGATTAAGATACACATCAATGTATTATGTTTCGTCTCCTTTAGTTTGACAATGTGAGAAAAAACAGACGCCTCCTGTTTCATTTTTTAGAAAGCTCACATAGTTGCGAAAAAGACTATCTGAATTTTCACTCTTCAGAACCGAGTAGTTTGAATTTCCTAATTTATTTTATTCTGTGTATTTTATATCCAGTCTTGTGCAGCTCATGAGTACAATACGTGTATATTAAAAACATTACAATGTCCCCAAATGTTTGGTGACAAGTAAAAGCTTTACTGAATAACACAAATACAAGTCTACTGGTACATGTATATATCTGAGTAAAATACTGAAAGGTTTTCCTTAGTTTGTGTATTCTTATTATTTTTTCTAAGACAATATTCATAACATGTAAATAGTAATTTATTACATCAATACAAAATGCCTATTTCCTTACATAAAATCTACATAAGGTTAATATGTTTCTTAAGTTTTCGTAATCAATGAAAAAGGTGACGTCATTCTGACGTGTTGAATTATATATATTAACGCGCAATATTCTGCGCATGTTTACTGACTATAAATCAGACTGTGGGTGTGGTACTGCTATAAAGTGGTTTATACAAAGTTAAGATGTACAATCAAAAGCCAAGTGTTTCAGCGGATGCAAAGAAATAAATACTGCTTTACATATAAGAACATTTTCATCTCGTAATAAGCAAACGAAAGGTGAGATTCAAAGCAATCTTTCCTTATCTCAAAGTAAGTGTGTAATCTCCAAGTATATTTCACCACGTGAAAAACGTTTTAAATTTGAAAAACAAAAGAAAATTATTCTTGTACATCCAAATGATCCTGATATTCCTGAAGAAATGAGATATATAAAATTATATATCCTACACAAGAATTAATGCGCAATGCTCCGTATAGACGAAGTTTCAGATATTCATATGAAATACCCTTTGAAGTGGAAGTAGTAGTTCAAAATACAATTTCTAATGACATTCTAATATTCAATGAACTAAAGTGTTAAGGTATTCCTAATGAAGTAAGTGAACTTTGTGTAAAAGAATTTTTAGAACATTATAAACTTTCTGAACCTCTACTTTGTGAAGCCTGTGCCATTCGTAATGAAAACGAAAGTGTTCACAAATGTGTAACTGCAAGTGATGAAGAATTAAATACTACTGTGTGGAATTCCCTAATTAGAAAATCAACAAGGGAGCAAATATTCAAACAGCAGGGGTGCCCACAAGGGGGGGGCTATGACGCAAACTGCGTCATTGAAATATTTGGGGGGGGGTTAAAAATCTATATAAATATGTTTGAGGGGGTGTAAAAATTAATCGAAAAGATTTTTTTTTCATGGAAGAACATCTATGGATAGACAATTGAGGGGGGGTGCGTCATGGACATGAGGGGGGGTGGGCACCACTGCAAATAGTATCTGAACGTATGAAAACGCATGAAAAAATATAGATATAAATATCATACCATATCTTACAAACAAATATAACTATACATATCAAGAAATTACTTTTAATGATTATCATATTTCTGATTTAAGAGAAGCCTACCTTGAACAGGATAAAGATGTGTCTCAGCAATCCTTAGTGTGAGTATCAGTGGGTTTTTGTTAATGCATATGATGATTGCGAATATCAGTGCATTTCTTTTTCACTAGACGAACAATGTGTGTTACTGTGTATTGCACGATGGAAGCCGCAACGTAAACTGTTATGTCACGATTGTTTTACAAATTGCGGTATTTTAGATGAACATGAATGTGTTACTTTCGACTATGATATGCTATGCTATAACGCTTGGTGTGTTTTGTTTAATGTGCAAACTTTTGATGACTTTTATGAAGAATTTGCAAGAGTACATTGTGATATTGAGATTGATGATTGGTTATTTACATATGCATTATATAATATATTGTTAAGCAGGGAAAATATTCAATTAATTACGAAATTATTTTTACAAAAGGGTTTACAATTTGCATTTTTAAAAGTTGTAAATAATAATAAAAATGGAAAATAAAAAAACCTCTTCTATAAATCAATTACAAAGCAATGTGTGTAAGTTAACGAAGAAAAGTGTTAAAAGGTTTTCGGCATTAAACTGGCCAACATATAATTGTGCATATAATATTATAAATATTGAATGTATTAAACAATATTTAGAGGATTATGATATTGAAATTTGTAAATAAAATTTTTATTACTTTATATATTTCTTGTTATTATTATTTCCTTACATAACTTTTTCTTATTTATAAATACAATTTACAGTATCAATCTTGAAAAAGTTCTATGAAGAATTACTTCGTGCAACAAAACTAACTTTATGTCTTTATGTAAGAAATGAGTTTCTTAACTTCATTCATTCATTCATTTCAGTTGTGGAACCAATAATTATTTTTTTACGATACATCAAACTTTTAAATAGTTCAAAGTAGTAATAGTAAAAACATTCATCAAATAACAAATTTTTAAAACGAAACGCTATATTTGTTGGCTCACACTGTAAGTGTACTTATGAGCTGTCATAGGAAGTGTCGCAATTAAAATTGTAAAATAGCAATGTTACCTTTTTTATTCAGAAAAAAAATATTATTAAATAAAAATCAAGAAATGAATTTTCTGTATATATTTATTTCTATATAAAGATATATACAAGTATACAAACGTAATAGTAATGATAATACATGTAACTGCAACGTAACTATAGAAAAATTATATATATACAAGTATATATACATAATAACACACACACACACAACTATAAAAAATAATATGTACATACACAGGAAAAAGAAACATGCAAATCATTGTACAGAAAAATTACACATCAGAACTTTGATTTCTGTCTTTCTCCAGGAGTACATTTACTAAATCTTGCATATATTTTGGATTTCTTAATGGGTAACCATATTTTTCATCAAACAAATGTTCATTTCTTTTACTATTAAAATGTGATCTCACATAATCAGCATACACATCATTTCTCACATTTTACTTGCCATAATGCACAAGGCTTCTGCCTCTAGTGTTAATTTATTTGTAAAGAGATATCGATGCGCGAATTGATTGTAATAATTTATATAACAGCCGTAGCAAAGTAAAACACTCTTTGCTTTCCAATTTATAACACTGTGTTATGCAGGTTTCATCTATAAATTCACACTTCTTTGCGGCGCACGTAAATCTAGTGGATATTTTTGCGGTGAACATACAATATCCACTGGTGAAACACTTGCTGACGGTGTATCTGGTGTGCAATCGTCCAATTCTTCAAATAAGCGAAGAATTTTATTTTCTTCTCCTTCGCTAAATAAGTCCGGAGATGCTTGTCTTTCTTCTTCCTCTTTTTTTGCACTAAGGTCCATCTCATTGAAGGAATTTTTAATATTCATGATACTGCTGATGGCAATGCTGGACCAAGTGAAGCCTGTGGTGACCCATCTGAAGATGCTGGACCAAGTGAAGCCTGTGGTGACCCATCTGAAGATGCTGGACCAAGTGAAGCCTGTGGTGACCCAACTGAAGATGCTAGATCAAGTGAAGCTACTGGTAATGTTCGATCTACTGCCAATAATGATCCAGATCCCACTGGAGATGTAGGATTTAAAACGATCATTCCTTAAATCAATAATTTCCTCGTCTATAATGACATCTGGAGATTCAGGAGAAAAATACTCCTCTTTTATGAAAATCTCAGGAGAATCCTCTGAAGACTTAAACTTTTTCTTTTGGAACTTCAATAATATCAAACGGAGAATCCCAATCTACCTCATTCCAAAGCTCAATTTCTCGTTGTGCCTGAGTGTCAAAGAACTCCATGACGATTCTATGCTCATCTTCTCTTCAAACCCCATATATACAGAAAATTTTACCAATGACGTCATATCACGTAATATATTAAATCGAATTTTTCAAACTGTTCCCTATTACTACATTTAAATTTTTTTTTCAAAACAGCCAACTTTTACATTCCCAAATTTCATAAATATACGGTAGGAGGAAAATCATGCTAGCATATGTTATTCACGTATCACGTATTCTCTTAAAACAACAACAACAACATAGCGTTATGTTCTCAAAAAAGAAATTCATGTTCCATCATTAATATGATTCATGTAATCATACTGGTCATTCACATCTACTTTCAATAACAACAACAATATTTCATCAATAGTGTTATTCACCTCACCATTTGGATGTCAAGCATTTGCAAGTAAATGGTATGCATATTTTCAAAAAGGGAATCTATGTCCAACATTAATGTTGTTCAACTACAAATAAGTTATTTACAATATAAAACATATTTTCTATTCTAGGTCAGTATTCTCTAATGTGCACCAAATATTGCATGAAATTTCTTTTCTATTCTCCATTGGTATTCTGTGACGTTAAACTTTTTTCTTTTTTATTCCCGCAAGTATTCTTTAATGTGTATTCATCGCGACGTCAAAGTTCTTTGCTAGTATGTTGTCGGTATTCTGTGATGTTAAATTTGATTTTATTCTTCGCCAGTATTTGATAATACCTACCCCACCAAAACGTCAACTTCTTTTCTATTAGTCGGCATCTTTTTCTAATGTCTACTTAACGCGGGGCCAAACTTGTCCTCTAATGCGTCGGTAACATTCTGTGATGTCACGTAGCACTAAGGTCAATATACTACGCCATCAGCTTTCACTTTCGCTCATACATCCGGGTTCCCAAAGCCCGCGAAAACTTCAGTTAGTGTCCAGACATTACCTGCGAAAGACGTGCGAGGACCAAGCCCTGTATATGTACCAGCATCAAGCATTTTACTACGCTCACACAGTGTTCGAGTATGCTATACATATGAGGAATTAAAAAAATAAAATTTTAGTACGTTCACAACATCGTTATAGGTTTCATATCAAAGTAATAAATGAATAAAGAAATATTAGTTCCTTCCTTCCTTTCTACAATGTAGATGAGGCTCTCTTTCTCCACTCCTGCTCACAAAATGTTCCTATTCTCTCTATGAAGTTTCATTGCAATTCTTTAACAGCATGTATTTTTGTAAATAATACAAGAGAAACAAATAAAATATTAGTGAACAGGGCTTTCACATTGGAGGTCCCGGGTTCGATTCCTCTTCTATTTATTATATTCCTACGAAACTTCCTTTCTAATCCGACTTTCCTTCCGAATAGTAAGGAGATGTGAAAAAGACACAAAGTGTTGGAATAATTATGAGCTCGTTAAAATATTGGTGTGCACGCCTTTGGCGAGGAAGCCCCGGCTTCAATCTCCATTTTAGTACACTCACACATATTTAACAATGAGCATGCTGTGGCATACAATTCAAGGGTTCTAAGCAATACAGAGGATAGGGAAATCCATAGGGACCCAAAACCATTGGGGGGATCCTGAGCAATACAGGGGCTATGCACGCTACAGGGACATATTTCAACAACATGTTTCCAGGGGAAACAATCCAATTGAGAAAAAAATACGATAAAAGCTTTTCAAGCCAGGAACCCATGATCCTAATAACGTCAAGAGCAGGGTCACTCTTCAGAGGCTATAGCACATCCATGGGGGCCATGCTCGTGCGTGGCCACAACAAAGGTCATTCACATCATCACCTAATGTCATTCCACTTTCCAGGAAAACACTCAGACATACTTTAACATGTGGCAATTAACGTCACACACTTTCTAAACCTTGTCAAACATGATGAAACCATTAAAATAACAGAATTACAAGGCAAAAAATTCCCTTTGACGAACCGCTGCTATCATTCTACTGAACTCCACGATGTACATACAAGGCAAAAAGTTGCTGTTTACATATAATAGATGTAACACTAATTCCAGAGCCATCACTCGTATTTCCAGAGCCATTATAAACTTGTCCACTGAGTTGAGCAATGGAAAGATGGAGTCTCGCCATCTCATCCAGAATAACTGAAGGTATAATCTCACCATTATTTTTTATATACTGTAGAACACAAGAAAAATTTCATGAGAACAGAGATTTCATCACCTCACCTGGCACAAATACTTAGTTCTTCTTCGCCATTCATCATCAGATACGATATTCCAATTTATTCTATCTATTAAAATGCTACAATAGCAACTAAAAACGCCTGAACTCCAACCTATAACTTTGGCTTTCAAATCTTTCATTTACGGTTATATGTGACTTCACGTTTAACAAAGACAAACATTTTAAGTATGTGTACTTTAAATAAATTATTTAAATAGATCTTTTTTATTAAATATATGGTTTTAGATTATTGTTCTTTGCCTTTGTATTTTAATAAGCCTTCCTCAAAATCAATGAAAATGAATTGTGCTCCCATCTTTGAAGTTCTTTTAGTTTATATGTTTGTTGCCAATCCTTTCGACAATGAGATCTCGGAAACTACAGGCTCTAGAAAGATGACGTTTTCACTGATCGATTGCAAATTTTGTGTAGATTGTGCAGTTCTAATTGAATATTTAAAAACCATGACCATTATTTCTTTATTACATTTTTACGGGTACACTGGAAGTGTTGAAATTAAAAAAAAAAAAACTAAAGCATCATATCCTGCGCGTTATACATTCCAACACCACATAGTTGTATATTGGCGATGTATATGTCTCATGGCCAAATAATAATGAAAAAGGAAGGTTAACCATTTCTCCAAGCTAAGATGAATCTTTATTCTTGGAGTGTTTTGTCCAATGAACACTATATATAACTGACATTATATGTATGTAATGTATTTGTGTATGTATGCAAGAAAAAAAAGAGAATACTGGTCATACATGAATTAGAAACTCTAACCGGAAGTAGGCTCAAATCTTGCAAACGGTGCGAGATATTGAAAAAAAAATAATCGAAAAAAATCTCCCCTTTATGATCCCCTTGCCGATTTTTTTTTTTTTTTTTTAATCAAGACGTCTTTCACTTGTGTCTGTAAAAGGACATGTACAGATGTTGCGAGGAATGAGAAGGAGATTTATGCTCATATGCGAATGATGCGCTGTATAGAGAGCGCAGGTTCAGCTAGTCTATATATTAAAATGCTAAGTTTATACTGTGTGTTTGTCTCCGAAGAAAAGTTGATATGTTTGTCTCCAATCCTTTCGACAATGAGATCTCAAAAAACCCCCAAGAGGTAGAAATGTGCTGTTTCCGCTTGTCGATTTCAAATTTTGTGTAGATTGTCCAGTTGTAAGTGCATATTAAAAAAAAAAAAAAAAAAAAAAAAAAAAAAAAACACGTGGCCGTTATTTCTTTATTACACATTTTAGGAGTACACTGCAAGTGTTGAAATTTTAAAAAATAAAGCATTATATCCTATGAGTTATACATTCCAATACAACATAATTGTATATACGGTTGTAATTATATCACTCAGGCGTATGTTTCACGACCAAATGGTAATGAAAAACGAAGGATAACTATTTCTCCAGGCTAAGATGAATCTTCATTCTTTGAAGTGTTGAGCCTAATGAACACCATATATCACTGACATTATAATGAATTGTGTTTGTAATGTATTTGCTTATTACATACTGTATGGAAGAAGAAAGAAAACTGTGATCATACATGAGTTAGAAACTCCAATAGGAAGTAGGATCAAATCTTCTAAATGGTGCGAGATATTGAGAATATAATCGAAAAAATCTCCCTTTATGGTACCCCTTGCCGATTTTTATCAAGACGTCCTTCACTTGTGTCTGTAAAGGGAGATGTAGGCCTACACATGTTGTGAAGAATGAAATGAAATAAAATCAATTTTTTGAGTTTTACGTATCACGTTTATGTCGGTTAGGCTAAAGGAGATGGTGATGATGAGAGATGAATGAAATGATGAAAGTAGGAGGAAACGAGAGAACCCCGAGAAAACCCACGAACACGGTGTTTGTCCATCACAAAGTTCACTTGGGAGCAGGGTTTGAACCTGGGACTCCAAACACCAGAGGTGAACGCTTTACCATTGAGCCACCGCGGCCCCGTTGTGAAGAATGATAAGGAGATTCATGCTCATATGTGAATGATGCGCTGTGAAGAGAACGCAGGTTCAGTTAGTAAATATTTAAAACAATGGACTAAAATTATTACTATATTAATATTACATGTTTATTGGTGACCAAATGTGCTGGCCCAATTATAAATAGGATCAGTTTTTCTTCTATGGTGGTTAAAAGATTAACTTTCTATACCCCTAAAATATTACGTGTAGTAAGTCAGTACGTGTGGCGACCAAATTATCCAATTCCTGTTAATATTGCTTCTATGGTGGTGTCACATTTTTATTCTTTAGCCCCCTACTACCTTGTGTGTATTACGCCAGTACGCGTGGCAATCAAATGATAATTGCTGACTATTTAAATACGATCAAAGGACGATGGACGGGCTAAAAGTTTAACTTGTCCCCCTACAAGATT
This sequence comes from Thermobia domestica, assembly GCF_964235325.1. NCBI lineage: Eukaryota > Metazoa > Arthropoda > Insecta > Zygentoma > Lepismatidae > Thermobia > Thermobia domestica. The sequence goes on from NC_137460.1 coordinate 210,435,232, forward strand.
ATATGTAGGACGTCAATACACGTGGCGATCAAACGACGATGAATCGATCTGACACAATTCCGATCAAGTTTGCTTCCATGAAGGGCGAATACGGTTAACCTGTTGGCCCCCTACGTAATTATTTGTAGTACGTCAATATGTGTGGCGAGCAAATACAATCAAAACGGTGGTTAAACAATCTGGTCCAATTCCAATCAAATTGTCTTACATATAGGGGGGGGATAACCGGTGTAGTATTAGTATATATATATATATATGTATTATTAATAAATTCACCATTTGATTTGTTTAGCAATAGATCGATTACAGTAGACATTTATGTTAATAGGCCCTAATGTCATATAATTAATGATAATAATGGCAGCGTTTTGAAGGGAATTACGTTTTGATGTGTTGTGTTGGGACACTGACGCTCTATCCAGTGGTGCCCCCCTTATGTCCATGACGCACCTCTAATTGTCTATCCGTAGGTGTTCTTCCATGAAAAAAAAATCTTTTCGATTAATTTTTACACCCCCTCAAACATATTTATATAGATTTTTAACCCCCTAAATATTTCAATGACGCAGTTTGCGTCATAGCCCTTCTTTGTGGGCACCCCTACTCTACCACAAGTAGAAAATGTTTGCGGAACACTAGTCTAGTATAGTAGGCCTACAAATGCTAATGACATTTGACAGTGAAAGGGGAATGTGGATAAAACGTAGATGCGCGAACTGACATATCGTCCACAAAATCTTAATCATCTTGAAATTTACAAGTATATCTCAAAAGAAGTTTGTCTAAAACTCTGTTAGACAGCAATGCACTAATTACATTTGCAAGCATGCGTTTCCAAGTATGGCCTTAGTTCTACATAAGTGATGCATGACGAACACAGTACTGCATACAGTGGAATGTCCCACCTTTCCACTATCAATCATCAAGCAAGTACAACTTGCCATAAAGAATGTCGTATTTTGAACCCGGTGCGAGGCTAGTAACGGTTGGGCGGCTTGGCCGAGAATCAATAGTCAACGTCACGCCAGCCTGTTTCGGAAGCGAGAAAGAGAGCAAGGCTCTGGTTGTGGGAAAGAGATTTGCAAAGAATGATGGGAAACTGGATGAATGAGCAATTGTGGAAATGTATACAACTAATTTATTCTTCTGACAAAAGAAAGGGGGACAAAAAAGGGCAGTTCATTATGCTCTCAAGTCTAAACAATGGCACACTCAAGCTTCCATAATGAAGCAACGTAAAGTGTGAATCGAGCAATCGGAGTAGAGGCGCAAACCGGGAAACAAAGGGAATACATATCAGGTAGTGGCGGCTCTAGAGGGACGTGACACGGGCTTCATTCCGCTTGAGGGAGGAAGAACACCACCAACATAAGATTTTCACGTTTTGTACAAGTATATTAGTAAACAATCGGTTAAAGTATATGCATTCCTCAAACTCTTAAAGGGGCAATTGCCCCCTCCTGCCCCCTAAATGACACCCCTGAGGTGACATCGAAAAAATATCGAAAAAGGAAGAGAGAGCTTCATATACAGTGACAGGGGCGCACCTACGAGGGGGCCACCGGTTCCAGACCTTCCCAAAACTTAGTAATTTCACTAACATTTGTACCGTCAAATGGGGTGAATAGAAACACATTTTTGGCTATATGAGAATATAAGTCTGGTAATGTTAAAGATTTCGCGTATCAGATTATTCCAAAAGAAAGGTCTTAATATGCTAATGAATTTCAGTAAACGTCATATTAATTTATCAACTCCACTTTTCTTCACCTTGATTTTTCTTAATGTTTCTATTCACCCCCACCCATGGGGTGAATAGAAACAATTACTTTATTTTCATTGTTGTTTCTTTTATACTATTGGAAAGGTAAAAAAGAAACAGCGTATTTGTTGAAACGAACTATTTATTTGATACTTGCAAGATATTAGTTCAATAAGACCAGTATTACATAAGTTACAAACTTATAAAACAATACAATGCACAATATAGGTATAAACGACCATATAGTTTTGATGATATTTGAATAAGATTTAAACCACTGAAATCATCAGGGAAACTTATCATGAGTTGAGTTGATTTTGAGGTTTACGTCCCGTTCAGCAGCGGGGCTATATGAGACGTGGACCTACTGTTTAACGTAGAATCAGAACTACATGAGCTCCCGCCGGGAATCGAACCCGGGTCTCCCACGCCAAAGGCGCGTACGCTAACCGCTTAGCCACGAAGGGGCCCGAAAGTTATCATATACTTAAAGCGTGCTGACGAACTCCTAATAAAACCCAACAGTTTCGTTCTGAAAATTTCATTGTTTATGTGCTCTCTTATAAAACACTCCCACATATGCATCATGTTCCCATTTTCGCACTTGGGTGCTGAATAGTCTCATCGAGTTTTAGCTTCTCATTTTACCACAGCAAAATCACCAGCTTTAGAAAACCATCATCTAGTTCGTGATCGTCTGGAATGTTGTCTTCTGGAGTGTTGTCTTTCTCCTCTTCCGACAATACAAAGGTAGGTTGAGTTTCGTTGTGATTTGATGAAAATGTATCATTTTCAGAAAACAAACCAAAACTCTTACCAGAAACATCTATTCGTACTCTCTTCTTCCCTTATTTAATTTTTTCATCTTCTCTCATGCTCCTGAGAAGATCCATAAGGGAACGGTTTACAGTCTGAGATGACTTTTGCTGTTCTGTTTCTTCTCGTTCATTGTCTTTTCTTGGCAACATCCTCAGTATTTGGTCTCGACAAAGGGGAAAAATTCCACACTTTTCAAATCCAGCCCTGATATTTTCCTCCTTCAGTTTCACACTTTTTTTTTTCAGAAGACTTGGAAATTTGTTCTTAGAGATGGTTGATACATTCCTATCAGGTCCTTTTTTCTGCTCCTCAAGAATTTTCCACTCCTTGAGGAATTTCAAGAATTTCCCAAGAAGTGTTTCTATTCACCCCACTAATTAAAAATCATAACAATAACCCAGTAAAGTTAAATTTTGATTAAAAATAATTTACAAAAGGAAAACTTTTACTATGAACGTCAGTAAATGAAACAACAAACTACAAAATAGGCATATGTTCAAATGCCACAAATATGAAAATGTCATACTTACCAAGAAAGTTTAAGGAGCGCTAAAATACCGTGTAAGATTTCAGTAACACATTAATGCTACTGCCGTCTACCTCAGTGTTCCCAACTCAGTAAAACATTTTGTCTCTGCCCTGGACACTTTAGCCGAATAAGACTATGTTAAGAAATTTCAGTTTTCTTGATTAATTTATCGTCCAGATAAATCCAAAACTAATCTGGGAGTTTTGTTTCTATTCACCCCCATGTTTCTATTCACCCCATTTGACGGTACACTTTTTTTTAACGTAACCATACATATTTAACAGAGAAATGATTGATATAGTGTAAAGATTTGATTTTACACCTCATCTTTATTCTTCCTTTTCTTACAAAAATAAATTAGTTCTTTCAGATTTTCTCAGAGTATAGTTGGCAGTAATTAACAATTACCGTCTTTTCGGGTGCAAAATAACACAGGTTTAATAGTGCGTAAATGTATTGGATTTTCCCCTCCAGAGAAAACTTTGGATCCCTCCGAACAAAATATTCTGGGTGTGTGCCTGCACAGTGATGATACCAGCTTTAATTGAAATGGAGGGCAGGGAAAATTGTTGGGTCAAGCAATTATTTTGTATACCGATAAGAATAGTTTCTTTCATCTACATCACATATCCAGGGAGTAGACATAGCCATCAGGGGGGGCGACCACTTTATTTATCACCTCTGGTATCGTCACTTCGTAGAAGTTGAGGAAACAAGCTTTATACAAAATGGAGTACTTACTTTGTAGGGAAAACTATTATTATTATTATTATTATTATTATTATTATTATTATTATTATTATTATTATTATTATTATTATTATTATTATTATTATTATTATTATTATCTCTATATTAAAATGTTAGGTTTATGGGTTGTCTCCAATCCTTTCGACAATAAGATCTTGGAAACCACAAGTGCTAGAAACGTGCTGTCGATTGTCCACTGGTCGATTCCAAATTTTGTGTGGATTGTCCTTTGTAATTGAATATTAAAAAAAAATGGTCGATATTTCTTTATTACATTTTTTAGGGGCACGCTGGAAACAGGGATGAATTCCAGGGGTAGCCCTTGGGAAATCTCACCCCGAAGAAAATTCATTCCCGCCGGAGAAACTTAAAACTTCAATCACAAACTGTAGAAATTGCTTCATCCAAACTCTCCTCCTCCCGAGGAGTTCACTTTCCCCCCCGGATGAAAATGTCTGAATTCAACACTGACTGGAAATGTTGAAATTTAAAGAAAAAGTAAAGCATCATATCTACGATTTATACATTCCAAAACCATATAGTTGTATACAGGGGTTGCGTGTATATATCTCAGGCGTTTGTTTCATGACCAAATGATAATAAAAACGAAGGATAATCATTCTTAGAGTATAAGATGAATCTTTATTGTTTGGAGTGTTTTGCCCAATGAACACCATATATCACTGAGATTAAAGTTAATTGTGTATGTAATGTATTTGCTTATTACATACTGCATGGAAGAAGAAAGAAAACAGCGATCATACATGAATTAGAAACTTCACTAGGAAGTAGGCTCAAATCTTGCAAACGCTGCGATATTGAGAAAATAATCGAAAAAATCTCCCTTTATGATACCCCTTGCCGATTTTTATCAAGACGTCCTTCACTTATGTCTGTAAAGGGGCATGTACAGATGCTGTGAACAAGGGCGCCGATTTATATGTAAATTTGGGGGGGGGGCATTCAGATGTAGAAAGCATATATGAGGATTTTAAGACAAATTGCATTCAAAATATGCAAAATATTGTAAATTTACAAATACAATGAGGGGGCCCACATGAGCTTTGGGGGGCCCGTGCCCCCTCGGCCCCCCATGATCGGCGCCTTTGGTTGTGAAGGATGATAAGGAGATTCATGCTGATATGTGAATGATGCGCTGTGTAGAGACCGCAGGTTCACAGTTATTATTATTATTATTATTATTATTATTATTATTATTATTATTATTATTATTATTATTATTATTATATTATTATTATTATTATTATTATTATTACCCTACCCTCAAGATCGGACATTGCTGGCAGGGCATTTCTGAAATGAAGAGACTGAAATAATGGTAGTGTGTTTTCGATGCGGAGCAAACTTAAGACAATTCTTAAACAGCTATCTCTTATTGTGTCTGGTCTGCAAGCGTGTTTTGCAGTTTTTTTTTTTTTTTAACGTCCTACGGTTATCCCATGTAGACTAAAGGAGACGGTGATGATGAAAATGAATGACATGGTGGAATGAAGGAAGTGGGAGGAAATGTGAAAATCCCGAGAAACACGCACATGGTGTTTATGCATTACAGAGTCGACTTCATGCGAGCTGGAATCGAAGCAGGGGTCGCACGCAGCAGAAGTGAGCGCTCTACCACCGAGTCACAGCGGCCTCTCTAGAAAACTGTCTGCGTGGAAAGAACTGGAACATTATTTGGTAAAAGGCACGCGAAGTGCCACGAAGTGACACATAATCACAATTTAATTTACCTCAGCTGGGAGGAAGGGGTGGAGTTGGTGAACTTTGGCTTCTCGAGTGTGACCATAATTTCAACAGCTAAAAGTGGAACCCTTTTTAAAACAGCTTATTTTTGGATAATTTTGCAGTTGGGATAATGATTGCACAGCGGTACTACAAAATGAAAATGTGAAACGAAACAGAGTTTATTGTATAGTTGGGTACTTAATAAGGCAATTTTAATTAATTAATCTAAACAGTATTATAAAATTGAAAGTGACTGTTTGTGACTCTTAATCTTTTGGACCGTCCGACCGATCTCAATCAAATTTTCAACGTAGATGCGATTCTGGCCTGGGAGTGATTTTAGCTATTTACTTTGACGGTAGAACTTAGGGGAGGGGGAGAAGGAGAGAACAAAATAAATAAAATTGAAATTAATAACTCTTGAACCACCCGACCGATCTTGATCAAATTTTCCATGTAGATGAGGTTTGGGACTGGCATGATTTTTGTCATTCCACTTTGATAGAGCAACGTAGGGGAGGGGTGGAGGAGGAGATATACAAAAATCAATAAATATAAAAATAAAAGTGACTGTGTTCGAGAATTAATTACTTTTGAAACCACCCGATCGATCTCAATCAAATTTCGACCATATATGAAGTTCAAACATGAGAAGTTTTTTTTTTTTTTTTTTATCATTTCATTTTGACAGTAGATCTTAGGGGAGGGGAAGGGGAGAAGGGAAATGTATGAAAATGAATAAAACTTAATAACTCTTGAACCACCCGACCGATCTCGATCAAACTTTCAACATGGATAAGGTTCGGGCTTGGGATGCTTTCCTCACTTCACTTTTACAGTGTAAGGAAGAGTTGGAGGCGGGAGATTTATGTCAAAAAAGTAAAAACAAAAGTGACTGTATTTATGACTTCATCATGTTTAAACCATTTGATCAATCTTAACCAAATTTTCAACATAGATGAGGTTCAAACTTGAGGTGGTTTTTTTATCATATCATTTTAACTGTAGAACTTAGGGGTTGGGGAGGGGAGGGGAGAAATCTATAAAAATAAATAAAACTTAATAACTCTTGAACCACCAGACCGATCTTGATCAAACTTTCAACATAGATAAGGTTTGAGCCTGGAATATTTTCGTCATTTCACTTTTACGGTGCAACGTAGGGGAGGGAGAGTGGGGGAGATGTAAAAAGAATAAAAATAAAAGTGACTGTCTTTGTGACTTCATCACGCTTTAATCACAGGACCGATCTTAATCAGATTTTCAATATGGATGAAGTTCGGGCCTGGGGTGGTTTGTATCTTATCACTTTGACAGTAGAACTTAGGGGAGGGGACAGATATATAAAAATAAATAAATCTTTCTAACTCTTGAACCACTCAACCGATCTCGATCAAATTTTCAGCATAGATGACGTTCGGGCTTGGGATATTTTTTATCCTTTAACTTTGACGGTGCAACGTAGGGGAGGGGAGGGGGAGATATACATGTAAAAAAAAATAATAATAAAACTGAAGTGAGTGTCTATGTGACTTCACTTTTGAACCACTAGACCGATCTCGATCAAATTTTCAACCTAGATGAAGTTTAAACCTGAGATGATCTTTGTCATATCACTTTGACGATGTAACTTAAAGGAAGGGAAAGACATTTACAAATGATCGAAAATGATCGATATTAGTGTCGAATCTATAGTTTTCGGGGTCGCTGAGATGAACAATGACACTTCCGATGCCGTGCCCCACAACATGGGGAGGGGAGAAGGATACATAAAAATAATCGAAAATAACCGATACCAGAGAGCGTTTTAATAATAGTAAAAAGTGACTGACTAACGGAACATGTTACAATTTTTTTCTTAATTTAACCCAGTGAAGCGGATAATTTATGCTAGTATATTATACAACAGAACTTAATTCGTATTTTGTAGTGAAAAAAAGAGATCAATGCTAAAATACTGTCATTAGCTCATTAATCATTGAAAATAAGTTAGTTATGTTGAATATTCCGAACATACTTGAAGTTCTATTGCTTTCAAGAAGTTAAGTTTACTAAGTCACTACAACTAGTTTCCTGAAATTGAAACATATTAGGAGTAAATATGTTCTCATTTGTCCACTGTGAAGACATAACGCTATAAACTCTTCCTATATTGTGTACTGGCGCAGGCACGTAGCCAGGATTTCCTGAAAGGGGGGGGTCCGTGATATGAAATACTGTGATCACCACACCAGGGGCTGGATCACTCTAAACTATTTTACTGGAACATATATTGGTTCGTTTAGCTAGGATTTCATAGGGGGGGGGGGAGACATGAAATTCTGAAGGCCCAGGAGCTCGATCAATCTAAACTACGTTACTATCAACATGTATTACTTTGTTAGGATAATAAAATAAAGATATGTTGGTAAGTATTTTAATAACAAACTATGAAGAAATCTCGAGTAAAAGAATAAAAAAGAAGTATTCCAAAATATTATAAAATATTTAGATCCTCCCTCTGTTTATTCAAATATAACAATTTTCTTACATTATGACCCCAACTATTATTAAAAGTACATACTTATAATGTCTTGTAAAATATTTTACAATATCCGTGTTCCTTTCTCTGTTGAATCAAATGTTCGCAGAACTTTCTTTCTACATAACATTTTGATTTTATTATTCCGTCAACTACTGTCTTTTCAAATGACAGGTTAAAGGAGCAGTAGAAAATTGTTTTTGAAATAACATGTTTGATACTGCAAGGATGCGATGACGAAAAATTATGATAAAAAATACCCACGCTGTCACACAACGGCACTATGCTTTCGGAAGCTTAAAATCTCCCTGACTAGTAGTAGAAATTCTGAGAATTCCTGTAACTTTTCTAGAAATTTCAAATTTCCTGACTCTTTCAGGATATCTTGTTCACCTCGCTACCATGTATTGCAAGTAATACAAATCTTCTCATAAGAAAGAGTAACCAAAAGCTTCCTGTAGTTCATTTTTTTAACACTGATTATTCTTTTTCTCATTTCATTTTGTTTCATCCTTCCTTTTATTTTATTTCTGGTCTCGAAAGGGGGAAGTCCGGACCCCCCGGAACCTGTCCCCCCTGGCTACGTGCCTGACTGGCGGGAAGAAAAAATACTGTAAGGAATTCTGTAAGTTGCATCAATTCAGCAAGAATATACAATGCCCAGTGACGGACGCAGAAATTGGTCAAACGGGGAGCGGGGGGGGGGGGGGAGAAATTCAAACTCTTATGTTCATTTAATTTCAGGTGTTTTTATACATTTCGTAATATAGTAAATGTTTATTTTTACATAATATATTGCTCAAGGGGGGTTAGAAGTCGAAAACTACTCCACAAGGGCGCCGATTTCTCTGTAAATGTGAAGGGGGCATTCTACATGTGTGTTTGGTTGCAGACAAGTGTGTAAGGGGGCGTATATGAGGATTTTTAAGACAAATTGAATTCAAATTATACCAAAAATTGTATATTCATAAAAATGCATATAACAATACATGTAACAATAAAACATGCATATAAAAAAAAGTATTCATAAAAATACATGGGACCCAGATGAACTTTAGGGAGCCTGAACCCCGCGGCCCCTCCAGGATCGTCATTCATTGCTTACGCCATTGTATATCCCAGTAGTTCATCCCAATTAGGCTCACACTCAGAAATTTTCGTTGGAAGGATCTAAAGACGAGTGCAACCAAAAACCCTGAACTCTTTTTTCTTCCTTTTTAATTACGAAACTTTTGGAAGACGGAGGGGGAAGGGGGGTCCAAACCTCATGTGAGTGCGTCTCTGACACAAATTTTGTGTGTCTGTTTCCCCTTATTTAGCAGAAATGACGATATTGATATAAACTATTTGAGCAAATAAAGAAGAGTCACTTAAATCAATATTTTCTTTCAACCATCTGACTGACAGTGTTTTCAACTGCTGGCCAACTTGCTTCTCTTAATAACATCTATACAAAGGTAGAGAAATCAGATTGTCCATCAGACCAGGCCCATATCCAGGGGGTCTAGGGGGGCCGGTCGCCCCCTAAATTTTTTCTGGCCCCCCTAAAATTTTGGAGGTAGGCTTGCAAATCAACTATAATATGGTGATGAACTATAATAAGGATGGATTGCCCCCCCCCTAACTTCAGCCGGGCCGCCCCTCACATTTTTAAGCTGGCTACCGGCCTGCACAGACCCAGTTAAATACTGAAGTGCAGCATCGTGAAGAGCAGATCCAACTATCTGCAGCAGAAAATTTATTTTATTGATGATCAGTTTAAATCAATAATTGTTCTAAAGTAAATCAAACATGAAATAAAAATCGGGACAAAATGTATTTTTCTTTTCTTCCTTTTCCATTTTCTTAAAGTTGGGACAATATTTTGTATTCTCAAAATGAGACAATCCCGACTAATCGTGACATATCGTCATCCCAGGCCCCTTCCAAAAGTATGCCTGGAAGAAATACTGTCCACAAGATAATATCAATGGAAGTCCGTAACAAAGCTGGATTCGGATGCTGACCTTCCATGTACACTATACATTGTATAGTCCAGGGCGTTTTAACTAACTTACTAAACTTAAATTCAATATGAATATAGAACTTTAAATATGGTTCGTCTACGTTAGTGTTTCTAAAACTTTTTCAATTGTTCTTTCATCAGTTAGATCAGCCTATTTTTGCCTCTTTCGAAACTATTTTATTTATTTATCTGTTTATTGTGTTTAAGGTTCCACAATTATTTTCAAAGTCCAGGGAGACGCTGGTGATGATAACGAACAAAACGATGAAATGAAGAAAGTGGAAGGAAAGAGATAAATCCCGAGAAAGCCCACGGATACGGTGTTTGTCTGCCACAAAGAATATTTGCCGCGACCAGAGTCCCCACACACTAGACATGAGCGCTCTACCATTGAACCACCGTGATCTTAAATTGTTTTGATCGTAACAGCGATCCCAAGCACCAGAGGTGAGCGCTTAACCACAAAGCTACCGTGGCCCCATTTAAAAAAAAAAAAGTTTTGAGCGTATACTAATATACGAGGGACATTTCATGAATAGATTGAAAACATTGCGTAATAGATGATGTCACCGCAGTAAATTTAAAGCTCAGTTAATGAGGAAGCAGGACGAGTGGGTGCGAGCTCTACACATCTATTCTGTGATAACTATTGGAAATGTCTACAGATGTTTCGGTTACAGTCTGTTGACGGATCAGAGGTCATTCATTAAGGGTCTTCACTACAGCGAAATTAAACTACCGCTTATTTTAAAGTTTTTCTCTAATACAGGGTGTTCGAGAAGTCCTTCCCTAATTACAGAAATTGATAACTCAGACTAGAAATAAGATAGAAATATGAAACTGGTGTTGAATTGTTTACAAACTATAAAAGTTTTTGTTTGTGTTAGGTTTGTTCTGTTTTACTAAATCTCAATTTTTTTTTTTTTTTTTTTGTTTAGGTTTGTAGTACGTAAGTAAGAAGCCCAAGAAGCCATGCCAACCAACCAGGAGTAGGCACAGTGTGTCCTGTGGTACCATGAGACACGATCACCAACCACGGTGCAGAGACAGTTCCAGACATTTGGGAGGACACCACCTGATGTCAAGAGCATTAAAGTCTGGTATGAGAAGTTCAAGAACACAGGGTTGGTAGCTGACCTTCCGAGGTCTGGTCGACCGAGAACCTCAGCAGACACGGTGGAGGCTCATTAGACTTCTTTTTATGGGGTTATGTCAAGGATGAGGTCTACCGAACACGTGTACCAGATCTTGAAACCCTGCAGCAACGAATAACCACAGTCGTTGCATCGATCCCTCCAGTGATGTTGGCTAATTTGTGGATGGAAATTGAATATTGCCTAGATGTGCTACGTGCTACCAAGGGTGCTCATGTGGAAGTGTACTGATGTGACCAAAACTTTGATAGTTTGTAAACAATTCAACACCAGTTTCATATTTCTATCTTATTTCTAGCCTGAGTTATCAATTGTTGTAATCAGGGAAGGACTTCTCGGACACCCTGTATCTTCAAAACAAATAAACATATTCGAAAAGCAGAAACGTAGCGAACTAGACAATACGATTTTGCATGTGATACCTTTACCACAATTCACCCATCTGCTTTTGGTATGCCGATATTTACAGAATCCGCAAAAAATGCTAAATCTATCTACAGTTGCAAAACGAAAGCAGATAGATGAGTTGTGATAACGGTATCACATGCAAAATAGTATTGTCTAGTTCACTACGTTTTTGCTTTTCGAATATTTTTTACTTGTTTTAAAGATGTTAGAGAAAAACTCTAAAATTAGCGGTAGTTTAATTTCGCTGTAGTGAAGACCCTTTAGATAGAAACTTAACATGCTTAAAAGAAAAAAGACATGAACCAACAGTCCTTTACATGAAGTACACAGGGAGTTAACTGTACAGCTTACTGTAGTACAGTTTTTAGTTTGTCAGTAGTGTTGTCAACTTTCTTTATGTGGTCAACCGGGCATCACTGGCACAAATCCCGGGGGAATCATATTTATTTATTTATTTAATATACAACACAACAGGCTTAATACCCAATTACAATGTTGTGTACATACAGTAAATATTCTTGGAATTGGGGGACTGTCCCCCCCCAATAATCCGATTTGAAATGTATTTTTTGGGGGAAAAAATGTGATGATTTTTTTCCGCCTGCCACAAAGGAAAGTGAGATTAAATTGATGTCCCTTCCCAATCTTGAAAGCAACTCTGCTCCCCTAATCCTCCACAGCACTGTGTTTCAACTTCATAAATATCTTGAACATTGTTAAAAAAAAAAAAAAAAAAAAAAAAAAAAAGGCAACGGTCCCCAATGCTAAAGACAGATTTGCGCCGAAGCCGGGCATATGTCATAATTCAAGATCTGTTCCAATAAATGAATGACGATATTACCATCAGCAATATTTCAACTAATGTTTTTCCTATGGTTTCTTTTCTTCTACTTGATGGTATTATTAAAAGTAGGTTATAATAGAATTTCCATTAATACACTACGTTAACAACAATAAGAAATGTTTGCTTTTATTGAAATTGTCGATTATATTTCTACAGTTTTGAGTAATTATCCGTGAATTAAATAACGTTAGGGACTGGGCTTATGTTATGTGAAAGAATTTCATATTCAATAAATTATGGGATCACTGGCAAAAGGACATAATAGCATAATAAAGGACAAAGGAACTGCGCAAAAATACAAAACAACAATTGTGGGTATTAATCTTTAATGTTATAACATAACGTAAGCCTTCTTTCATACGCCACCACTGAGTTACGCCACTGTTTGCGAAGTATTGTTTCAAATTGGAGCTTCCATACAGAGCAACTGCAGTTGCTTCCACTAAAACAGTTTGCTGCCACCGTCTGCTCTAGCGCAAACGTCTCGTAAAGAAGCATTGTCTTAAATGGAAGCTTTCGCACGAAAAAAAAGAAAAAAGTTGGATTACTGATCAGAGACGAACAATGCACAATTGTTTATCGTTTAAATTTATCTTATTTTATACCATATATAGGAGTTCTCGAGTGTCTTATAACAACTATAGACTATTCGTACATTTTGTGTTAAAATGCGATATCATCCCTGTGATCAAGGGCGCCCATGCTATGGTTTCCAAGGGAGGGGAGCAAGTATAAGCGACGTTTCAAATATAGTTCGAAATTTTGCTGTAACTAATGTAAAAATTATATTGGGTTTCCGATATTCTGAAGTACAATTTCCTCTAGGGGACGCAAGCGCCCCACCTTGCCCCCCCTGATGGGCGCCCTTGCCTGTGATGGACGCATAAGATAGCGCAGAGAACAGATTGTTGCCTGCTTCTTTATATTACTACGATCTTCCAAATTACCTTTATAATCCTGAACTTTCTATAACGGGAAACGTGCCCATGGGAGCTAATTAGTCGTCTATTATGTTTTGTTCTTTGTATATTAGACCCTAGTCATTCGATTTCTAGTCACCCCTATTTGCCAAATAAAGCATTTCTGGATTATTATTATTATTATTATTATTATTATTATTATTATTATTATTATTATTATTATTATTATTATTATTATTATTATTATTATTATTCAACCACTAAAGATGAAGTAAAGGAGGGAAATATGTTGTTGACAAAATCAAATATACACCAATGGGATTCCTCGTGGCTAAGTGGTTAGAACTTCGCAGCCTGTGGAGAAGGCTAGGTTTGATTCCCGGTGGTAGGTACTGTGGTTTGAATTAAAGCCACGGATCTACGTCTAATATAGCCTAGTAGCCTAGATGCCATATATCTGTTGTTTAATGGCAACTTCATCTCATTACAGAGAAAATACACGGGTGTTGAAAGATAAAAAAAGAAACAAAAAAAAAAGGTCGGTATCTGCTATCAGTTGCTTGGTTTATATTTCCATTCATACTAGTGGCGCAACTCAGATGCTGTGTGTGAAAGGGCTATAATGTTTACGGATATAGGTAATAAGAAATTAAAATGAATAATAGTAACTTTATTGCTATTTATAGTAACTCTAGTATTTCAATTTTACTTAACTAAAAGAGGAAAATCCTTCTGTTTTTAACACTTTCTAACAAAATTCATAACTATCACTATGTTCATTAAATTTTGATTCCGGCGATTGGAGAAAATAATAGTTTTTTACAGGCATAACATGAGAATTGTGGACAAGAATCATCAATAGTTAACTTTTGTCTTACTTAATTCAATCTGAATAATTCAGCGAACAGTTAATCATTATTCCCGGTGGGGACACTCGCGGTCGAAAAGGTGCAAAACGCTCTTTCAGACCAGCCATCCCGGAATGAGGTTTTCCTCATTTATACCAAGCAGATGCTGGGGTGGTACCCCAATAATAGGTCCCAGACCGCTTCCTTCCTTCCCCAATCCTTTCTTCCTTCCCTTTCCCCGGATACTGTGATTGCCAGGGACGTCATCCCTCATACGTAACGGGCTAAATGGCCATAGAATCTAGATTGAGGGAAATTTCCCGCGGCGTAGGGAGATTTAACAAATACATTTTTAAGGAGAGAAAAAGGGAGATTTTACGAATGTGAGATAAAATGTAGGGAAATTTAGCCTTTCAACAAATATTATGTTACTAAGCACTGCGGAGTATGACGAAAGACGCTGGCATTATTTCCAGAATCCCACACACTTTATTTTCCCACAAGCTTTTCGGGGTCTGGCTTGGGGATGTCATTATACAAGATAATATTGAAGTAATAACAGATCAAAAGTACAAAAGTATGTTTTGGAGATATAAGCACAGTATAAAAATCCATAGATACGCAATAATGCTCTCTTTAAAATATTATATATATTATGGTGAACTAAAATGAGGGAAATTTTATCTTAAAAGGGCAAATTTTGAGCATTCCTGAGGGACATTTTATCTTGAGGACCTAGCATCACTGCCATAGATGCCGAAAGCTCAGAAATATAAATCCTAAGTTAATGACTGTGGTATTCTACTTACGGCCTATCAGCCACATTTATTGTCTTCTCCAGCCCAATGTCATTTTCTAGATTGATTGGCTTGCAAAGGTAAGAAATGGAACTCTTGACTATCATCACACCACTCACACATTCACACCACTCAGAAACGCAAATTCACTTCTCACATTGGCGTTCCTAGGATGCTAAGGTTTTTCGTTTGAATCTTGCTGGCTTCTCCAAACCTGGGTCATATAGGAATTTGTTTACTTTGGAGCCAAAAGAAAGAAAGAATTTATCTCTGATTCGTCAAATCGACTTTAAGGGTTAGCCTATTTGAGAAAGCGTTTTTGGTGCGTTACCCCCTGTATCGAACGCGGCCAAGGTGGCTATTCAGTAATTTTACTTTCTCCAGAGTTGAAAATCATACTGTGAGCCAGTCAGGTTTCCGGGTCTTTTTGCCAGGTCCAGGTATGTAATAACTGAGTTCCAATACTCTGCACAAAGCATCTTCCAAGCAGCTGTTTCTTGCTACAATCTCTTTGCCTGGCAACTCGTCTTTCCTTTTTTCCCGTCCTTTTGAAATCTTTTAAACAGCAGGCGGTCTATTGTTCCGAAACGCACCAAATACGCTCGAGCTGACGTTTTCTCCGCGTTTTTATTGTTTTCGCGTTTGTGATTAGCCATCCACATTTAAATACATGGTCAGCGTATTCAAATCGTACGCATGAGCAATAAATACGCTTTGCGATCGCCTCAAATAGCCGGATACTAAGGGTATAAAAAAACTGGACATGTTTTCTACAATGGCTTCAACCTTCGTTTTTGCACAGTGAATTTTATACACTATCTTGGAATAGGGGATTAAATGTTTAATAATTTTATTCTCGTGTCTGGGGGAACGGTGGCTCAATGGTAGAGTGTTTTCCTCTAGTACATGGGATCCTTGGTTCAATTCTAAGTTTTGGGCTGACAACATCGTGTCTGTGGGTTTTCTCGGGATACTTCCGTTTCCCTCCGTTGCCCTCCTAAGGAGGACAAACTGGGCTTGTGTCCCGGGCGCCGGATTGGAGGGCCGCAAAACTGGACAAATATTTAATTTCACTATAAGGCAAGGAAATGAGTTTTCGCAAACTAAAGATCATAAAAAATTAGGTTAGAAACTTAACAGGACAACAACGACTCACAAATCTTAGGATCATATCCATTGAGGACATTGTAATAACTTTTGCAACCAGAAGAGCCCGCAAAGTTAAATTTTACTTTCAGATTTTTGTGTTTTCCTTTAACTTAAATCGATTTAAGAGATTTGCAAAATGTCCGATATAATACTCGAGACAACAGCTTGACTGTTTGTCATAATTAAATATTCTATTCTAAAGCAACAGTCTGTTGATTCATTCTACACCTATGCGTATCCCAATATAATTCCAAAAACATTGTGATTTGTAGTTATTATGGTAAGACCAGGGCCGGATTTAGGAAGGGGGGGTGCACCGGAGCACATATACCTCCTTTCACTGTAAATATACACTATCTAAAACGAGAACTTAGAAGTGAAAAAGCAACATTCTCCAAAACTTTCTGCTGTCATGTGTCCATTTAAGGCTTAAAAGAAAGCTTAGTTTTGCAAAAACAATAATTTAAGTCGATTTTCTGAAGGTTGAAGCGAAAGGATTCACTGAATAAAGTATTATTCCTCATTCACACCACAGATGCCTAAAGGCACTTAAAAACTTAAAAATTTAAATCAAATGAATTGTTAGTTATTGGTGCACACCCCTTCAAGAAATCATGGATCCGGCCCTAGATATGACTATAAGAATACGTCAATCATACTACTCTTAGATTATTTGGCAATCAAGTACTAATTAGTTTGATGTTTTATCTTGTACTAAAAATTAAATTATGTACTTCAGTTTTGAAATCAAGCTTTACCACTTGAAAAAAATGGAATAGAAGAATTACTCTGTGATGCCAATATCAGATGTAGTCGGGGGGCGTTTAGGTTTGATTGGTCAGGGAGGGGGGCGTTAAGGCGAGTTCTTGCCCGGGTGACAACTAGTCAAGTTGCGTCGCTGGCCTTAATCATCTCCGTTAGCCTAGTGGGCATAATCATTTAGCCTAGAGGGCATAATCATTTAGCATAGAGAGCATAATCATGGGAAGTTAAAATGAAAGATTGTGATGTCTAAGATATATCGAAACTAGCTCCACTAAGTGACGTTCGTTTTAGATGGACGATTCGATGTTTCTATTATTATTATTATTATTATTATTATTATTATTATTATTATTATTATTATTATTATTATTATTATTATTATTATTATTATTATTATTATAAAAACAATTGTGCTTTACATCTAGGGCCACTTCAATGTTTCTTCAGTTCAGCATGCTTTCTTATAGTTTTAACATAATAGAATTTTACACATAATGTCACATTACAAATCTTAAATAAACCACATCTTTTTATTATTATTATTTTTTTTAAAAAGAAAATATTAACTAGTTTTGACATAATGTTTAACTCCCATTTGTCTCTAAATTTGCAAAAACGTCCATGTACCTCTTCTGAATTCCATGTCCCACTGTTACTCATCCTCCAGTGGCGGATCGCCCCGATCGCCCTCCCCCCCCAGAACAGGAAACTTTCTTATTTTATATATAAATAAAACCCATCCAAGAGTTTGGAGCTCTTAAAAGTAGCTCTAAGTAGCAGTATTACAACCTTCCCTAGAAGTCCGTCCTGAATCCGCCCCTGACGAACTATTCATTTCACACGATTACACTATAAGATGTCAATATCTAATTTGGACCGAAGTAGAATGTTACAACGTGTGGGTACGCAGCAAAGAAAGGTAAACAAGATGGTGAAAAACGCTACTCGAAAATTCTGTTTCTAAAGGAGGGAATGGAGACAATTTCTTATAGTAATCAAATTTCTAGTTCCATGTTAATTGGCCTTCCCGTGCGAGAGAAACAGCACCTCTGCTAGTTATATAGCATTTCCGACTTCAGCGCCTCTGGTGATCAAAACAATTGGCGCTGTCTTTAATCTAGTGATCGCCAATTCCGGATATCTGGCACATTTGATAATAGTGAATTTTTACACTACATTAAATTTAATATTAGAGACAGAACGTTAAGAACAAAAAATCTGTTGTGGTATAAAACATCCAAAACAAATACATACAATAACTCACCATTGCTCAGAATGTGTAAGCTTATAATAATATAGCACAAAGTGTGAAAGAGTTTGATCTCAGTCTTAATCAGCAAGCGTTTATAAACTAATCAAAATTTTTTACAGAATAATGATACAGAATAAAATAAATAACTATAGGTGTAATTATGGACTCTACCTATCTTCTTGCTTGTATATGTATGTGCGTGTGCCTAGATATGTAAACATATATGTAAAACCTATATACGTGTATTGTATGTACTTATGTATTTGGAAATATTCAGATACCTAGATCTAAGTGTTCTTTATGGTGATATTTATTATCTAACTTTGTGTATCTGAGAAGAATGTTTATTGCCTTTCTTGTATTTTCAATTTTTGCTTTCTTTTTCTTTTTTATCATTTATTAATATAGTAATTGTTTCTTTAATGTCTGTAACAGATTGTAAGAGCCTTCTGTAAATTGAGAATTTTTCTGTGTTGAAGGTAAGTAAATAAATAAATATTTCATGTTCGCGGAACCATTGGTGTCGTGTTAAAGGGTTGTGGTCCCTTATCAACGGTTTCGGCGTAAGCCGATCCCGTATGTTAGTGTCATGTAACTCGTGGCGGACTGTGATTGTCTACTTGAGTTCCTTCGTCACTTGCATCGCAGTGGCACAACAGGTTGCTCGATGGTACTTGTAACTCAGGGTTTTCTTCTTACCACACTTCCTCTTTGCTGATGTGGTTTCACCGAGTATTTTTGTAAGCCGTCATCCTACACATGCCCAACACACTTGCAAGTTTCCTCACGTTCTCACCACATAATCGATCGCCAACAGTTTACCCTTTTTGAAAATAAAAGATGTGCCATTTGACACTATGATCACTTGCTCAGGTCAGTTTACTTTGTACGCTACAGTTCTACTACTCCTCACGTAGTACGGAGTTTGCCCTAATACATCACCACTAACCATTACAACTCACAAGTCGTTCTTTCAGACAAAATGTTCCGGGGAGGGCACACTTAGTATTTTGGGGGGCACTGCTAGTACTATTTTATTTATTATTATATTATATAATATTATTTTGGTCTGCTCCGTGGGGGGCACTGTCAGAGCTCCGGGGGGGCAGTGCCCCCAAAAAATATGTCTGGAAGAAATACTGCAACTCAGATATCTGACGTGTTTACAACACCTTTAGATTGATAAGTATTCTTATAGCATCCATAATGAAAAAAAGTATTGGCAGGGCGCATACACGCGGGGAGCCCACAGGGCCCGGACCCCTCCTAAAACTTCGTAAATCGACATACACTTCGACGTACATTTTCTTAATAAAACTGTCTGTCTATCTATCTATCTATCTATCTATCTATCTATCTATCTATCTATCTATCTATCTATCTATCTATCTATCTATCTATCTATCTATCTATCTATCTATATATTAGCAGAAAAGTGAATTATGTAGCACAAGCATTTGATCTTACATTTCATCTGTAATCTTTTCTTTCTTATAAAAATAATTTAGTTTTATTAATTTTCTTCTGAGAGTATAGGTGGCAGTACTTAACTAGTATTTAAAGTTTCTTCCGGTGCAGAATAATACCGGTTCAGTACAACATAGATTAGTGTCTTGCAGTATTGTATTCCCCCCATTCTTTGGAACCCTCCCAACAAAAATTTCTGGGCGCTTGTCTATTGATATTCTACAGTCCAGAAATGCTCACCTCGTCAATGAATTTTGATTATTTAATAATTTATTTCGTTTTAGTAAGTTTTATTTAATTTTCATAAGAAACGATATCAAAAGAATTCTATAAGTCTTTTCGGTCTATAAAGCATAAAGGGAATAAGTTAAATAGAAGAATATCTAATTGCTTCTACTATATGCGTTCTTTCATAGCACCAAGGTCGTATGACACAAGATATTACTGTAAACTGAGTTTTGTATCAATAGCCACAAGATTAGTTTAAGTGCTTGGGAATGTCTCCGTGATTACCAGTATTTACTCAGTACTACCGTGAGCTCCTCCGTGGCTAAGCGGTTAGCGTACGCGCCTTTGGCGTTGGAGACCCGGGTTCGATTCCCGGCGGGAGCTCATGTGGTTCGGATTCCACGTTAATCAGTAGGTCCACGTCTCATATAGCCTCGCTGCTGAAAGGGACGCTAAACTAAAATCAACTCAACTCAACATAGAGTAAACATACTTCTAGAAATGTTTTCACCGTAAGGTACTCTTGCACAACGGAGATATCTTTTCGAAATCATTACTGATTATCAGGGCTTGACTTGAAAATAAGTACTCCCACCCAGTGGCGTACGCAAGGGGGTTTCGGGGCCTAAACATATGTACAAAAGTTTCGTTTGTCGTGAAGGGATACATGATTGAATACTTGAACCCCATTTATGAATTTCTGAGTACGCCACTGCTACCATCAGAAATCGAAACCAGTTTACGCGCGTTAGAAACTTTTCCATGAACAAGCACTAGATCAACAGAAATAGACTGAAATAGTGTGACGTCACATCCTTTTCATTGCCATGATGATCGCCATTTTATTTTCTAAACAACAAATAGTGTAAATACCTAAAACCTATATTCAATACGAAAACAGTGATGAAATATTTCGGAACTGCAAACATTAGAGTGAAAGAAATACTTATGTTTTTTTTAATATTTCTAATCAATGAAACTGAAGAAAAAAAGGTAGAAAAGGTAATTAGAAAAGAAATATGTTAAATACTTTTACGTGCATGAGAAGCATTGAAACTGAAATGAACGAATTCACATGTCTTTTGAAATTTTCCTTCTGATACCGTATATTTTGAGAATTTCTACATTTTCAGGGAGTTTATATTGCCTATAATTGCTTCTTATGGTGGATTGCATGATAGATGTGCTTCCATTAACTATTCGATTTCTACCTTATTACTTAGGGATTTAGAGCTTTTAGAAATAAGCTCCTTTAGCTCCATTAGCATCACGCGTTTGTATAGAAAAAAAAAAAAACATGGCAATCACCATGATAACGAAAAGGAAATGACGACATCACTATTCCAGTCTATACTTCTTCTCTTCTAATTACCACCTTAGGCTTAAGCCCACTTTGAAAAGGGAATGATCAAGCCACTGCTGGAATTGTTATTGTAATAATTCAGTGGTGCCCACCCCCCCTTATGTCCATGACGCACCCCTCCCTAATTGTCTATCCGTAGGTGTTCTTCCATGAAAAAATCTTTTCGATCGATTTTTACACCTCCTCAAACATATTTATATAGATTTTTACCCCCCCAAATGTTTTAATGACGCCGTTTGCGTCATAGCCCCCTTCTGTGGACACCCCTGAATAATTGCAACTGTAGTAGCACGATTTAAATAAACATAATTTTTGATTGCCTTACGTAAAAAGTGTTTGGTGGTCTTATGATTCTTTTTTCAATAGTTATGGATATATGTGCGTTTCAGTAATATGAATGTCTTAAAGTTCAGTTTTTACGTTGTTTACATTTCTTAGGAATGCAGTAAAACTGTAGGTTGCCTTTTTTCCTTTTTCTTTTACGGCAACCAACATTCACATACACGGAATTAAGTATTAGCTGCAGATTTAAAAGTCCGTGCGCGATCAGCTGCATCATAAAATATACCAGCATCCCACTTGGATCTTTTATTGATAGAACTCAATAACGACTCGTTTAGGAAATGCAGTGCGCGCGCTTGGCTATTACACTGAATGCAACATGGCAACATTGGCTAGCACTTAAGTGAAACCCTCAAATACAGGGCAAGCTCGAACTGGAAAAATCCGGTTTACAGATTAGTGTGAGTTGTGGAGCAGTGAAGCTATGTGCTAGGAGGCCTTGAGTTGATTCTAGCAGGTAGCCATGGTGTTCGCACGGCGTCAGAGGAAGGCTAATTTTACTGCAATAGAGACGGACATCCTAATCAAGGAAGTTGAGGCAAGGCGAGACATTATATTAAACAAACAAACCGATTCTATAAGTGGGCAGGATAAGCAAGCCGCTTGGTTAGATATAGTGGACTGTGTCAATCGTGCTTGTACCGGTGAACCACGTACTTTGCGCGAAGTGAAGAAAAAATGGGAAAATATTCAAGCGGCTAACAGACGCAAAGACAGGTTAAAGCAGCCCCTTAGTGTTTCTGATATTAATGAAGACGAAGAAGATGAAGAAATCATTGTAAAAGCTGAGCCAGAAGATGTAATAGATCCAAGTATTTTTGATCTCGATTCCCAACCTGAAATTGAAATCGCAGAAGACGAGCCTTCAACCGTTCTTCAGCGCGTGTTACCTGAGATTAGTATTCAGTTAAAACCTCCCCCCTTAAGACCTGCTCCTTATGTGCAACAAACTCATCCCATGGTCACAATTTCTCCCGACAGTTTACCAAGCAACTTAGTGATTAAGACGGTAGAGGGCACCACAATTCGTTCTTCCGTAGAAAGTGCTGAAGTAGTTCGTGAAAATGACACTAGTAGCAGCACTTCTTTATCGACCAATGGACAGTCTCAGTCAGCTGATCAATCAACAAAACAAACAGGCAACGTGAAGAATAAAAGTGTTCCTAATTTAAATGTTATGAGGGAGAGTAATGCTTCTTCGCAAGCGACGCTGTTGAGTACTGTTATTGCCGAGACCGAACCGATAGATGATAAAGCGTTAGAATTCAAGAAACTGCAACTACTTGACAAGTTGCTGCGGGTAGAGAAGAAAAGATTGAAAGTCGAAAGAAAGCGCTTGAAAATAGAACAGTTGAGGTTGGGTTTAGTGCAAGCAGGGTACGTTCGTCCAGCCACAGAGCAGAATGGCGTGTGAAGTGAACGGTGAAAATGAAATACGATATTAATTTAATAGGTTTACGCCTTTTATAAGTTACAGTCTTCGATAGGTACAAATAAACAGCGAAAATCTGTGATAAAAATTTTATTGTGAGATAGGGTTTTAACTTAAGCCCAAGAGAGTGATGTGCATGTGCCATAAGTAATTCTTAATTTTCTTTTGTAGTTGAATACGAATTTTGTTAGTATACCGTAATACGGAATCCTCTCCGTAAGAGAAATAAATGAGTACTTCTTTTATAAGCGTCTTCCGTGTTCTACAACCATAGGTTTACTTTTTAATTACCGTTTTGGTCTGTGATATAGTTGGGCTCTTCATAATATTGTGATCACTGTGTAGTCTAAACAGTATTGCTTCTTCGTGAAAAACTGTGATGATACAATGTTACGTTAAAGAAAAAAATGAAATTTGAGATTTTTCTCTCCCTATGTTTATGTAATTGTGTTACACAAAGGCCCTAAGAGATTATTGCGTTAGATGCAATGTTCAAGTTCAATAAAGAAAGTGCATGTAGATACGAAATTCGTTTCGAAGTGAATGTGTGCCATTTAAGAGATGTACCATATGATGTGTATTTGAATTTATCAACGGTAAACTTAATCCTATTCGCCTTTAGAGGAATGTGTGTGACTTAGAATCTTTGTTTTAATTCATCACATTGAGTTCAGTGCAAGGCTCATTGGGTAGCACGAGAGAGCCGTGTTACGAACCGTTGGAAACTTACGGGTTCACTCGAGCAGAGGGTTCTACGAAATAGAAAATTTATAAATAAAATACGAAGTGATAAATTTTTCGTGAAGGAATGAGTGTGTCAATATAAGTAATTACTGTAAGCACAGCATATTGATACGAATTTTGAGTGATAGTGAAAGTATTGTATGAGTGCTCTTCCACTATCCTTGTTTATGTGTAAGTGCTCTTGTACAATCCTCGCTCCGTTCGGGCTCCTCTACTCCACTCCTGCCCTGACTCAGTTATATAGCATTCGAGCTTTTTAGTGGCCACCTAGCACAAGCTAATTCGTGTTTTATGCTATACGTCCACACTGTATTTAGGCCTATACTGAACCCTCCTGAAGTCTATCTGTAAGTAATAATGGTGCTCCCATTTAGTGCATGCTCCGCTAAAAGAAATACAAAACTCTAATCTGACCTGAAAATGTAAGAAATGTGTCACAATTTGGTAGAACCGTTTGCTTGAGTAATGTCACTCTTACAAATACAAGAGAATTGCTGTGCACAGTAAGATAATAATTTCTTTTTCAGTTTGCGGGTGAAGTTGTTAGTTCACAAAGGAGGGTTAACGTTTAAAAGACTTACTTATGTAGATCGAGGAATGTATAAGTAATTTCTGAACACGAGCTCTCTTGTGGCCAAGCGGTTAGCGTACGCGCCATTGGCGTGGGAGACCCGGGTTATGTTCCGGCGGGAGCTCTTGTGGTTCGGATCCCACGTTATGCAGTAGGTCCACGTCTTACATAGCCTAGCTGCTGAAATGAACGCTGAACTAAGAATCAAATCAAATTTCCGAACATAGAAATGGGATTAATACAAGTGTTTTGTTGGTGGGAAGAACACGAAAAAATAAGAGCGTTGTCATACGAAGTGAACACATGCGCGAGGACCGGGATTCGAGCTCGGTGTCTCCGCCTTGATATGCCGATATGTTAACCATAACACTACCTTGTTCGATCTCCGAACATACATACATTGTTCTACTCTTTATCTCGACGTTCGTCTGCCCACTTCTGAAAATGAAAACAGGTAGTCGACACTGCCCATCAAATCTCGCACTCTTGATCCTTGACTGGTGATTCACGAAAGTTCCCCGAGGTCCTTCATACAGCTTAGTCTGCTAAGGAGCATGAAATGCTTAGGATGTGTTAATTTGCGGCATCTAGCACTCGCGAGAGGCTGTCCACCAGGGTTATCGTTATGTTACAAGAAAGATGAACAAATGGCGACTAATAACATTAGTAAAGTTGAAAGAGTGTGGATAGATAAAACTCAGCAAGCTGAGAAACCGTTCCATGTCTAAATTCTAATATCTGGGAGGACTGCAATACACATCTAGACGCTGAACAACGAAGGGCAGAAAACCAGATGCCCTACTGTTGGTCATAACGTGGGTTTACAAGGGACAACTGGGAGTTGGGTTACTTAGCTCTCAGGCGGATGAGAGTTAGAGTTCAATTGTCATGAGAATATTCGTCCGTTTTGAGTCGTCAGGTAAATTGTGCAGTTAGTAGGATCTACTTTGCCATGCCTTAAACCTGTCTTGATTTTTATATTTTAATTTTTTTTTGTTACACGCGCCCAGTTTTTTAAATTTTTTTTTTTTAGTAATTTTGAGTATGAACATGAGATGATAATTTTGAGAGTACCGAGATATTAATGATTATTGCCGATGATAATTGTTAATATTGATGATGAGTATGGAGATGAAGTGAGATTATCAAAGATGTTTGAGAGTTGAGAGTGATTAACGTTTTATTTACATGCATTCTTGTTTATTTGGTGTGTCCACCGCGGGATAGCTTACACTCTACCTTCACTGAGCTTCTTTGTGGTTATGCGGTTAGCGTACGGGCCTTTAGCGTGGGAGACCCGGGTTCGATTCCCGGCGGGAGATCATGTGGTTCGGATTCCATGTTAATAGGGGGGGCGCGGTGGCTCAGTGGTAGAGCGCTCACCTCTGGTGCTTGGGGTCCCGGGTTCGATCCCAGCCCCCGCCAAGTGAACCTTGTGGTGGACAAACACCGTGCTCGTGGGTTTTCTCGGGGTTCTCCCGTTTCCTCCCACTTTCTTCATTCCACCATTTCACTCATCGTTCATAATCACCGTCTCCTTTAGCCTAACCGGCATAACCGTGGGACGTAAAACTCAAAGATTTCATTTCATTTTTCCATGTTAATAGATCCATGTCTCATATAGCCTCGTTACTGAACGGGACGTTAATCTCAAAATCAACTCAACTTTTCTTCACTTTTCGTCAGGGTTGGCTGGTTTAAACCAGCTGTTTTTTTTTTCAAAAAAAATGGTTTAAACAAAAAAAAAAAAAAAATAAAAATAAAAATGTTCGTAAAAGTGTAACTATTCATGAAATCTTGATGAACACATATTTGTGGGTTATCACGTTTCACTCCCATATATTATTCGTACTATATTCAGACCTAAATTCCCCATTCTTTTACTCAAAGAGATTATATTACAAAAGCAACTTTTTTTTTATTGATGTTTCTTTTGTGATTTTTTTTTTATAGTTCGTTATTATTGTTATGCAACAAAAGGAAAATTCTAAACATTGTTTCGTTTTAATAATGTTTACTATTGATAAAATACATCGAAATGCCGTACTTTTTGGGGAGGGGGGTCATACAAAACCAACTTGAGGCAATTATTGAAATAACAACAATCTTTGGTAACTATTTATGTATAAATGGGTCAGAGCCAAAGTGGACTCAAATAATTCGTATCTTTATTCAGTTTTCTTCCTGATATGCAAAGTAAGTCGTTATATTTCTTTAACTTGGACTAATAAAAGTCGTAGTAAACTGACTTGGACAAAATTAGTTCTTCTGTACTCTGTAGTACTTTGAAATTGCCCATATGTAATTCTGTATAATGGTTCCACTTGTGCAATTGTTTATCTTTTTGTCCTTCTGTCCTAATGACTCCTGACGATTATATTAACAAATATGTAAAGATCAGTCAACATATTTTTTATCACGGTACGTGACGTTTGGGCGCCGCCGTTTGGGCCCGGACATTTGGGCCCCGCCGTTTGGGCACTGGACGTTTGGGCGCGAAGCCATTTGGGCGCCAGACGTTTGGGCGCGAGTTAAATTAAAAAGTCATTATGTTAGGTGCTGAGTACTAAGTTCGAGTCAAGATATCACAAGGTGTCTACTGTAGTGGAAGTCCTTGAATTATACTGGATTTTGTTTTACATAATAGAAATACTGGAATTTCAAAATTCTAAAAACTAAATTAACAATTAAATTTTGTAAATTTAAGTTTCAACCAAAGTTGTATGCTTTTTATTTGGTAACTTTTCAAGCCAAAGGTAAGTAGATAAGACTAGATATGATTGACTGTATTACATACATAGTGAGCCTATTCCAGTCCTTCTACTGTAGTTATGCAATAAGTGTGAATGTCAAGCACATTTCTAGTGGCTAAATGACCAATATATGTACACTTAACTATTCTTTTTCACTTTGAAATCGTTCTTTTTTTCCTTTCGCCACTTTCTTTAATGCAGATTAAATGCTTATTAACAGTTCGTCTGATTCCTTTATTTCCTAGATTTCTTATATAATACAAAAATAAGATCAACATTAGATCAGAAGCACAAGAATCGTGAACAAGCGAAAAATCAATCCATGACGAGGTTAGGCAACAAATGCCACAAACGCATTAAACTATTTAATTTAGATGAATAAATAAGATAGAGATAATAAATAAAATAGAGATAATTTGTTGAGACAGATAAATGAGGTGAGATAAAGATAGTGGTGTAGGAAATGTATATATCTTGATTCGCGCTTAGTTTTCAGTACCTAGCTTACTTTATATGTCGTAAATTGTGATCTTTACTATGTACCTCGCGCCCAAACGTCTGGTGCCTAAACGGCTTTGCGCCCAAACGTCCGGCGCCCAAACGGCAGCGCCGAAACGTCCGCGCCCAAATGGTGGCGCCCAAACGTCCTGTCCCGTTTTTATCAGGAGTTCTTCGTGAGTGAGTCGGCAGACATATCGTATTTGTGGCCAATTAGTCTCGGTTTCGAGTTCAAATGGAGGACGATTTGTCTTGGATGTAAGCCGAGAAGCGGTTTGGATTCCGCTTTAAGCTTATGTGACCCCTTCCAGCATAACCCGGTTGTTGTATAATAACACCAAGGCGAAACAAGCTTATTTCTGTCCATATGTGATATAAATACATAGAGCAAATTATTTAAACCAAAGAAACCTGGTTTAAAAAAAAACTGGTTTAAACAAAAAAAAAAAAAAAAAACCTGCTTTTTGGTTTTTTCAATAAAAACCATGGTTTTTGCCAACCCTGCTTTTCGTTGAGGAATATTGTCTTGATTTTGTTGTTATTATTGTTTGTTTCGTCTGTGAATCGCATGTTTTTATGTATAGGGAGGAAACCGCTCTCCAGGGAGAATCACAAACCTATTTATTACAGATTTCTTTGTACTGGCGAAAGGGACACTTATGTTTTGTCCATTTATGCATGTTGTATTGTCCGAGATTCTGGACTGCAAATTGTTGGTTTGTTTGCTCGAGGCGTGAAATGTAGTAGTAATTTTCTGTTCTGACGTTCTTATTGTTTCTGTTGTCGCTCTGTTTTGTAGCTGAAGTTGCCTAACGGATTGTGTGAATGGTACGTTGAATAACACTTTCAGCACCTTGTTCTGTAGCCTCTGCAATTGTGAGATATTTGTTTTAGCGGCATATTCCCATATCGGCGTGAAATAAAGCCAAGGAGTGGGGTGAATGATAACTCTGAGAAGTAGTAGTTTAAGGTTGACCTCTAATTTGCGATCATGTCTTAACAGAGGCATAGTTGGTGCATCTTACACATGCATTCTGCATATGGAGTTTTCATGACAATGAGTTGTCTAGTAAGACCTCGTAAATATTTCACTGTGTTTCGGCAGTATTAGCGTCTCGTTATACAAGTTCAGTTGCCTTGTGGACCTTACTCTTCGTTTCGTGAAGAGAAATATTACAGTTTGGGTCGGATTTAGTTTTTTATCTTTTATCTATTACTTTAATTTTCCAACTCAAGCAATTGCGATTATAGTTTGTCAGTTAATGTCTATTGACCATGACGACATATACACGGCAGTGTCATCTGCAAAGAGTTCAGTGTCCACTATTCTACTGGTTGGTGTACCGGCTGTGTATAGGTTAAATAACTCGGGACTTAGTATTGAGCCCTGGGGGTTCCTGCTTCTATCTTTTTTGTGGGTGATCCTCCCGTCTTGTACATCACTGAGAACGTCCTGTTTCTTAAGTATATTAATTAGTGTGACAAACGCATCAGGAAGTTTGTACTTGATAACTTTGTATTTCAGTCCTGTGTGCCACACCTCGTCAAACGCGCCCTGCACGGTTAAGAACACTGCACCCGCATGCTTATTTTTTTTGAATTGCTCTGTGACGTACTCCATTATTCGTATTAGTTGCTGCGTCGTACTGTCAGGGCTCATAGCGAGTTACTTTTTTTAAAAAAAATAAAAGTTACTTTTTTTCAAATTGGTCGCTAAAAGTTACTTTTCTTTTTTCAAATTTGTCACTAAAAGTTACTTTTTGGGGGGGGGTAAAGTCATTTTTTCGTGTGATTTATATTTTGCATTGGCAGTTTTCTAAAAAAAAAAAAGAATGATAAAAGTAAATAGGAAAAGGCAGAAACTTGTCTCTTATTACTCTTCTGAAAACTTCAGTACTTGCTGCCACATGTGAACCAATTCAGCTTTATTCTTACATCAGCATATAGTCTTTCTAAAGCACAGTGGATGGTAGTGGGTGCTTAAGCTCTCAAGGTGGGTTCAAGAGCCCTTGTAAGCATTTTGTATGCAACTGCATTTTTAGTTAACATTGGTAATTTATTTTAAAAGTTCATAATAAGAATATAAACATAATCCACATTATTTGCTTTGATCTATTTATGGTAAAGGAGAGTGACATACATTTAACAGTTTACTTTTCATTGTATGCTGAATGTTGGTAGAAGCCATACCAATGTTTACCAATCATTTGGTACCAAGCCAGAATTTGTATCAAATCAGTTATACAAGATAAAATTTTATTACCAGTTAATGGTAATCTAGAAAATATAGAAATTTGGCCTTACTGCATCCAGATCAAAGTTGAAATATAAAACTGTGGAAAGTATTTAATTAAGGATAAACCTCTAAACACAAGTAATGCATTTTTTTTTTTTATCAGCTGAGAAACTTAAGTAAAATAATTTTTAATCTTAACTTATTAAAACATTGCGTATTTCAGCTATGATCAGCTAGGCCTATTTTAGGTTTTTTTTTTTTTTAATGTGAAATTCAATTTATGCCCAAGTTTGGTTTGGCATGAAGTTTTAACCCTTGAAGAAGCAAGATATAAATTTTACTTTAAATGTCCTAGATGGGAGTAATTTTGACCCCATTTTCCATTTCTGTAAATACAAAGACAAATTAGACTTTATGATAGTTGTTAAGTGTGCAAAATTATTCAAGAGACTCTTATAGAAGCATTCCTAGAAGACCATTTCAGCACATGTTTTCTTGTCTCGCTGGGGTTAAATTGACTCTATCTTGATACTCCAAGGGTTAAGGTTACTTTTTGATAAGATTTTGGTGGCTTTTTGGTCACTTTTTTATGTGCTTTTGGTCACTTATCAACTATTTAGAAGAGACCAGACCACTATGAGTCCTGTATTGTGATTGTTCCTAAAACCAAATCATCTGGTCCGTGAGGTCCCTAACTTATTCCCTGCAAGTAAGTTTGTGGAGAATGACATCGTATCTCTGTTTTTTTTTTGGGGGGGGGCTTACTCCCATCTCCTCCTACATTTTCATTCCGCCAATTCTTCCATCATCACTCACTTCTTTTAGTGATCGTCTCTCTTAGCATAAACGGCATAATTGTGGTACGTTAAAATGAGAGATTTCATTTCCTAAAACCACTTGGAAGGATATTTCTACTCTTAATTTCATAGGATATGTTTCTCCATCAATTTTTGTATAATTTTTAGTAAATTTATGGGACTATAGTTATGTGGAAAATGTTTCACTTTTCCCATTTTGGGAGTATGATTACCTTTGCATTTATTCATTGTTAGGGAAAATCATTGTTTGGAATATTACGTTTGTGATAGAGACCAGTGCTCGTAATGCTACTACTTTCAATATTTTGAGGATAATATTTTGTTTATATTGTTTGGGCCAGGAGCTTTATTGTCTGGTGATCCCTTGATGTAATAATATATTCTGGGATGTTTGTACCGGTTATGTCTGTTTGGACTTCCTTTCCCCAAAACTGATTCACTATTCGCTTTACATACCGTTCATGTATATATGAGTGTCAGTGTCCTTCTCACTATGCGTTTAATTTAGTGTTTCCACTTGTGCACATGTTCTGTCCTCATCACCATACACACAGATCTCTGCTTGAATGTAGTGCGTGTATGTCGAAGGGATCCTTGTTAGGGATTTAGCGTGTCTCCAAAGTGTGTTATCTTGATGACATGATAAATCAGCGCTGTTTTATTTAGTGGATTCCTTGTACGCGCGTATTCTTTCCGTCCTACTTTTCGTTTTGATTAGATCTAATATGTGAAAGGTACACCCCACTCGACCACTGGTTTGGAGCAGGGGCATAACTACTATGGCGCGAAGCCCCGCAATGCGGGTTGGCCGACACTTCCAAGAACCCATCACTCTAGCCTCCTAATGGGTCGAATCAACATGCTTTTCAGTTTACTATTAGTCAGCAATGTTCTTCCACCCTTCCCTTCTTTAGGCTATCTTTGGGAGGGTTGACATGTAGATCAAGCACACTGCAACCCAAACCAAGGGAAACTCAGTCCGGTCGGTTTTAATAGGCTATATTGTTTTCCCTCGGCAGGAAATATTAAACCAGATCGGGAAATTTCGGGTCCTCATTTAGATTCAAACGATTCGAAAAGGTCAAACGTTATTTTGATGAGTTGTGTAAAGATAGTCGTCTCAGTGACAGTGAATCAAACTTTAGAATTAACATTTATATTAAACTATTGACACAGTAAATTTACAGTTACATTGTTGTTTACATCTTTGCGTGATACAGTATCAAGATTGTATTTTTTTCCTCCTGCAATATTATTCGTCTCACTGATGATGAAATGCTAAGGACATAGCTACTTCAAACAACTTATATTTGTTATATTGGTTCTTGGTTTCCGATGGAAGAATTTTTTTCTTTTTTGAAAAAACAAATCTGAAATAAGTGTTCAGAATTCTATGTTTGACCTAACAAGGCTTTTAATTGTGAAATGTAAGTCATTGGTGTCTAGCTTTCCAGAACTTATTACCTCGTATTTGTTGTTTTTGACGCTCCCAGTCTCTTGTCAGTTCTACAGAGAGGCAGGGCTGGATTAAGGAGGGGGGCTTAGGCGGACTGTAGCCCCGGACCTCCAGGTAGAAGTGGTCTCTACTCTGATCAAAATCTCAACTGGCTATCTAAAAAGAATCATAAAGATACAATCATCATCATAAAATAAAATATGACCAAAAATATTAAACATTCTCTTATTACTACTGTACTTTCAAAGAGAAGTAGAGATGCAAGGGCTCGGAAAAAACCGGCTTTTTTGAAAAAAAAAAAACTCGGTTTTTTCTGCTTCCCTTTTTTGCTTGGGAAATTTTGGGCTTTTTTCAAAATTCTGCTTTGAATTGATAAACCAGATTTTGTTTCGCTTTTCTATAACACAAAATGTCATTTAATTAGTGGTTGATGCCGATAATAATATAAAACCTCGAAAATAAACCATGAATTTCGAAAAGATATTTCAAACAATTTTACTTCTCAACATATTTACATTATAAATTCCAAAGGATTAACCAATGTATATAATAAGATTTTTTTAACGTCGTACATACAAAAGTAAGCATGGTTGTTGGCAAGAACCATGGTTGTTTTTGAAAATGCCAAAAACCCGTTTTTTGGAGGGAGTTTAAACTAGGTTTTTTTTGTTTAAACCAGTTTTTTTGGGTTTAGATATTTTGCTTTATGCATTTATATTACATATTGACAGAAATAAGTTTGTTTCGCCTTGGTGTTATTATGCAACAACGGGGTTATGCTGGAAGAGGTCACATAAGCTTAAAGAAGTCCGATCAGTAAATTTATTAAATTGAGAAACTCCCGCCCTAGCCATCGGCAAAATCCCGTCATTACTCTAAATGTAAAACGATAACGGAAAAATCCTGTTATTGCTTTGCATGTAAAATCAGTACGCTAAAACTAAGGTATTAAATTACAAATTTAGTACGTACATATCATTGAAAGTACAATCCAAGCTAATGTTGGAAGCTACGTAGGCAATCGATAAATTTTGCCAATTTATATCAATATACTATATTTAAGCAACCTTGGCTTCTTTATAAAACAACAGGCATTCAGGCATGCAGAAATATACAATTTAGTTTCGTTTCCTATGTTCAGGCTTAACATCCTTACGTAATACCGAGGTTATCAAGGAGAAGACTCGCTTAAAGTTACATCCGAACCTCTACTTTGTTTACGCATGAAAGAAGGATTGTGGTTCGACCGAGAATTGAACATGGGACACCTTGATTAAAAGGTGAAAAGGAAATAAAACTAATGCAGATGGTTTGATGTGGGGAAGCGTCAACATGAAGTTCACACGATTCACATTTTTCGTTCTTTTTATTATTTTTTTTTTTGTTAATTTAAACCAGTTGTTTATTTTAAAAAAAGAAAAAAAAAACAGCTGGTGTAAACCAGCCAACTCTAAAAGTAAATACTTCTTTAAAAAAATACACAAATAAGTAGCAAAATTCTATGTAGTATTTTTACTTCAAAATATTCCATACCCTCTTTTTGGAACAAAATAAAATTAAAATAAAACAAGAAAAATACTTAGATTTATATGATACACTTAAAGGTTGCACATCTAGAGCTTTTGGTTTTGTATATTCTTGAAATTCTACAGTTTTATATAATCACCATCACGGTTTACTCAGTCCTCAAGTTTTCTGTAATTGTAACATGAGGGATTCAACATATGAAGGGTGTGAGGCAAGAACATGGTAATCCACAATTTTACTATTTTAAGAAATTAGAGATTTTCTGCTGCACAATCCATTTTGAAAGTCGGGAAGCTGATTTTTCATATAAGACTATACATGAAGGATTAAACGAAGCGGTATGCGTTGCTGTGTATCTGGTGCTGCATAACTCAGCAATTAAAATTTGTTAGTTACCATGTTCTTGGCTCACACCCTTCATATATCATTATGGAACTCTCCCCACACCACCACAAAAAAGGGGGAGGCTACGGAATATATTTAAGATAAATACAACTGCATAACAAACATGACTGAGTGGAGCTTTTGCGGTTCTGTCGCGAAGTCCGGGATTCAACCCAGCATTCGACCATTTTGACAAAGCTTTTCTTCATTCCATCTGTGAAGTAGAAATAGTGCGTGTACTGTGAGTTGGCCGACTTCCTTTCTTATTGTTTTTAAATCGTTATTATTACTAATTACCAGCAGTGACGGTTTTGCGAAGGTTAGGGGGGCGGTCTTTTGGACTGAAGCCTGTTCCCCAAAATTACGGAATGTCTAAAACAAACGAAATATCTATTAACTTAGTTATGCCTTTACTCATAAACTTGAAGCTCCCGTCGAATAAAAATTACGAATGTTTAGAAAAACTAAACATTAGTAAGAAAAAAACTCCCAAAATGCTTTTCTAAACCCGCCACTGATTCTCAGTATAAAATGATCTTCAAGGTTGTATCCGGAAGATTATCGCTAAATATATAAACGAAACGAAATATTGTATTAGTTACGCCTGTACTCATAAACTTCAAGCTCCTTCCAAATAAAATTAGGATATTTTAGAAAACGAAACAATCAAAGAAACCCGTCCCAAAGTACGTTTCTAAATCCGCTACTGATTATTTGTATAAATTAGTATTCGAGGTTGTATCCGGAAAATTATTGCTAAATCGTTGCACAGCTACAGTATAACAGAAATGTGGAAGTACGGTTTGACGGATATATTGAAAAACGTACGCTTTGACGGATATATAGAAAAACGTAAGTTTAACTTTTGCGCTAGAAGCTAGAGTACTAAGCTCTTAGATATGAAACACGGATGACAAACTAAAATGATCTGAGAAGAAAAAAATGTCGATAACTCAAAAGTTAAAATAAAGTTAAATAGCCTCTAAAATTGCCCTCAAATATTACATTCTTCATGTTAGCTTTAATTCGTAAAACATGTGCTCCATTCACATTGATGGTGAATTTTAGAGCGATATATGGCATTTAGGTCATGGAATTCTTCTCTAACTATAGAATATACTATAAGAAAGCTATTTAGATAGAAAAGTCATGAAAATGAAAAAAGCCAAAATTTCCAAAATTCTCGTTTTTTTCCCAAAAAAGCCGGTTTTTTTATTTGAAAAAACCATCGATTCAAAAAAGCCGGCTTTTTTTGCATCTCTAGAGAAAAGTATTAGGGGAAGTCAGTAGGGGCCACATTTTTTCCAGCCCCGGGCCTCCAGATGGGTTAATCCGGTCCTGTGGATAGGTCGTTCTCGAAAGTGAAATTGATAAAAAAGTATGTGAGAAGCCAAAATAGATAAAGTAATCTAGCACTGCTCTTAATAAGTGCGGACGAAGCTGAAAAAATGGATCCATATACTGGAGTTAGTAAGGAATTTTGCTGACAGGAAAGCAAGAAGGAAACCATTCAATTCATTTCTGCTATACTCTTCATGAAGACTGACGTCACAGACTGCAAAGAGGTTATCCATCGTCGCTTCTGAAGCTTATTGAATAAATTATATGTATGACAAAGTGGTTCCATTTATAAATATTTATGCCTAGTATTTGCATGCATTTAACTCATTGTTCACAGATACAGGGAAGTATGGTTATTTATTATGTTATCTATCATTCCACAAGAAAATGTTAAGACGGGGGGCCCTGGGTATTCTCTCGCAGGAGGGCCCATGGAACGTAGTTACGCCACTGGTTTGGAGTGACGAATACTAATTTCCGCGGCTTGTATTTTAGCCGTTAGTTCACTCACTGCCTCCTCTGTGTCGCAGTTTGTGATAATTTGGAGGACAGTTACAGTGAAACCTGTCAACTTGGCCACCTGCTTATCTTGGCCTAGTTCGTCTTGAACCTGCATTTTCCCATAAGACATTCGTTACTTACTACTCTATAAGTTGGCCACACTGAAGCAATGTTTATCCTATGATGATAATGATAAATTTATCTTAATGAACAAACTCCATGGCTCTGGATAAGTAGAGTAACAAATAAAACACAGTTCTGACCAGAGCAGAATGAAATATATTAAAAACTATACTTACAATGTGTTACAGTTTCAAGGACCTAACGTCCTCTTCATCAGACACAAACACTCCTGTCTGATGAAGAGGACGTTAGGTCCTTGAAACTGTAACACATTGTAAGTATAGTTTTTAATATATTTCATTCTGCTTTGGTCAGAACTGTGTTTTATTTGTTAATAAATTTATCTGTGTATCTTGGCCACGCAAAATGCCTTTTTGTTATTTTTCTTAACTCTTTCGTATTCCCATATGAGAGGTAGATGTTATGTATTTGTGACTGGAGAAAAGAAGCAAGGATTCGCGCGATTTGTTCTTGGAGGTCAATTGCCAGAAGACTACCCTAATAAAGGGGTGGTGTAGGAAGATGTGAATAAGAAAAAGCACGTATAAGAATTCAGGAAATGGTTGTACGTATTTGTTTACCCTGTCTGTTTTGGTAAAATCATTAGCTATATGAGCTCCTCTCATCAGTGCCGGAAAATTCTCAAGGTTAAAACTAATCATCTCAATTGTCAACTATTGGTACCTGTCGGCTTGTCAAAAGATAGCGGAGTTTTTGGGATATGAATTCCCTCAAGATTTTCTTAAAACATCTTTTGCTCCGAGGGAAACACTCTAGCTTAGTAACAAGAGGTAGTTAACTACAATATTAGAATGTGCATATCTGCCAAAAAGAACAAAACAAATACGTCTAGAATGAACCACCATTCAGTAACAACTGAAAAGAAGTCGTATAAATTGCATATGAATTTCTCAATTTATAACTTAGCTTTTCTTGTTTCAATCTGAATAACTCAGTGTGCTATAATATCAATTTCAATAAACTGCTTACGTACGCTTCTATTTCATGGTTGTTTGTGTTATTGTTTTCAATCCGAATAATCCAATGTACCAGACTAGTTTTCAGGGAGAGAAAGTTAAGCAAGTATATTAAACATACTATAGTAATATTTTCTAGTACTGTATATTCTTATGATTACTCTATATGCATTATTTATAAGTAGCTGTCGTGCCACTTCTTATTAAAGTTTTACAATCAAGTAATACTAGAAGTGCTATTCTAAAAATACACCAATCGCACTTGTTTTCTGTAAGTTGGCCACCTGTCTAAGTTGGCCACTTTTCAATGGAACCGATGGTGGCCAACATAGACAGGTTTCACTGTACGTTATTTTGTAAATGTTTCCAAAATTTTATGCAATCCGCTTTTCTGTAATTAAAACACGTTGCTTTCTTTCTCACGTCTGTGTTGGTATTTAATGTCACCAGCACCGGCTGGCTGGTGGTCAGAGGAAATCGATGCAGTGTATCTATTGTTACTGTGAATTGTTTACCTTTGATGATTCAAATGTCTAGCCAGTCGGAAGCACCGTTCTCTCTATGAGATGTACGTCGGTCCATGGGCGAATACACCGTTGTATTACGTCGTAAAATACAGGATAAAAGCTGCTTCCCGTTGTCATTTACTCGACGCGGTTTCCAAACTCGTTGTTTAGTACCTAAGCCGCCTGCAGTTATTACATTTTTATGTAGTTTTAATATTTCGTCTACTCCTTGCCTTCATAGCAAGTGTCTTCGAGTACGTAAGCAGTCACGAACACTTGACACAAGTCTATTTTTTAAATCCTTACCGTTTCCAAATGAGGTGAATGAATGTATTCGTATCTGATGCTCTTTTATTATTATTATTATTATTATTATTATTATTATTATTATTATTATTATTATTATTATTATTATTACGACAGCAACTCCACTCTTTCTTCCTTGGAGTCTGTTTGCCCTATAAAAGTATAGGCCTGATCTGGAGATTCATGTTTGTTTTCAAACTATATTTCGTTAAGCAGTAGCACATCTGGACCTGTCTCTTGTATGCCTGTTGTGCTTTTGAATTTACAGCGTACTGGTTTAAGAGGCTTCATCACTGCGAAATTAAAATACCGCTAATTTTACAGTAATTATGTGATATCTTCAAATAGATAAAATATAATCGAAAAGTGGAACAAGACCTCCCTAGACAATATTATTCTGCTTGAGATACCGTTATCATGACTCATTTATCAGCTTTCAATTTCCAGACATTTAGAAAATCGGCATTTATTTTCGCGTTTCTAAATAACTGCAAACGGAAAGCTACTAGGTGACTCGTGATAACGGTATGTCATGCAAAATAATAGCGTCTAGGGAGGTCTTGATCCACATTTCGAGTATCTTTTATCTATTTGAAGATATCACATAATTACTGTAAAATTAGTGGTATTTTAATTTCGCGGTGATAGGGACTCTTAACACCTCGGTATGGTAAGCTGAAGACCCAGGTTCAAATCTTGGTCCAGTCGTGCATTTTTTTTTCACTGTCATTAAATTCGCACCTATAGAGTAATTAGTGTGATATATGAATCAATTATTTTTCTCAATATATCAAAATGGTCTAGATGCAATTTGGAGACAATGGATTGACTAAGTATTTCATTTAGTACTTTAAGCATAATTTGTTTTCGAAGGATTTTAGAAGTATAAGCTACATATAGAATTTATGCTGGTATGTCTTGTATTGACTTAGAAATATATTGAAAGAGATAATGAAATTGTTGTATACATTTCCGGAAAAGAACTTCAAGAGGAAAAGGGGGTATAGGTAAGGAACGTGAGGAAGCTTATTTACATTGAAAATAAAATGAAAAGATACATTGATATCCCTAGTGATATAATTTTTGAACAGTTTTTTCGGGTGATGCACTTCAGCGTTATCTACACCAAAATAGTATGAAAAAAAAAAAAAAAAAAACTTAAGGTGATCTGAGTTTCAGTGTTGTATGAATTCATCCTGTATTCTTATTCTGTACCAGCAATAGACAAGAGAACAACGTTAGTGGACTGTAGTTACACACTTGTTACATATACGTGCATTCTTTCCTGATATGTATAGGTGTTTATGTTATCTTAAATGGTGGGAGAAAGGAACTAGCCACTACCCCATGCTCTGTTGGTCTGGTCTAGTGAGACTGTCTCTATGTTTGCTGGACATGTAGGCCAAAACTTAGGAACAGGATACATGTTCCCATTTGAAAATTTGAAGTTGGCCCCTGGGCCCCCTTAAAGGAGGGCCCTGGGGGTCACCACAACAACACCATGTGATGCGCCCTATGACATTTTCCTATCTCAGTTTTTGTTTCATCTTTTTATTCTCAGCCGTTTCGGATTTATAAGCACTGGACGTTTTATCTGAAACACCCTGTATATATAATATATACACTCTTCCAAAGTAAGTTTTGGCCTATTTGTTCAGCAAACTTAGAGACAGTCTCACTGGACCAACAGAGCATGGGGTAGTGGCTAGTTCCTTTCTCCCATCATATATATATTGGGAAATCATGCTAATGTTCTTGTACGTTATGTGAGGCAAACCATGGATATTACGTGTTGATTTTTCACATTTCATATCTCGTTGTCTCCTTAAGACCTGAAGGGCTTAACTATGAGTCGTAAAAGTAAAAAAATAAATAATAAAATTTGAGTAGCTCCCAATTTAATAATATTACTTCTTATTTTCGTTAGCACTGAATTCGAAAGCGGTTGACTATGACCGACTGCCCACCAAATCATGAATAAGCCGTGGATTTCGTCTCCCATAAAGAAATCTGGTACAAGCCGTAAATTTCCTATTATACTTTGAAATTCCAGAAAAAAAAATTAATAGAAAAAGAAAACTTATAAGAAGAAAATGACAGTTTCGGAGTCGTTTTTCCATCCCTCACCGGGCGATTTTTATTGCCGTAGTGCGGTCAGTAATGGTTAATTTTGTGAATTTTGCGATCGTGGAAAAGGCGTGATTTCGATTATTTAGTTTAACCCTACGTACACAAAGGTGGGTTAAAATTGTCCACACTTTTATTAGGATAATAATTTTGATGGATATTTCCTTAGTAACTCAGGTTTTCTGTCAAAAATAATGTAAACTTTATTTTCTGTCATTTATTACTTTTCTAGAAAATAACCCAAAATTGAAAAAAAAAAATAAATAAATAAATAAATAATCTTGGTGGACATAAAGTACCCTTTCTTCGTGTAACGTGTTACCATAAGTTCATAGGGTTATTTCCAGTTAAAATTGAAGATCTTAATACTAGGCGTTGCTACGGGTACAGCTGATGCAAGAGGTTGGTTGTACACTTAATGGAAAAGACCTGCTGGTTCAGAGTGATAATATTACAAGTGATATCATGCGTTAGGCTTAAAATAACATTCCAGGGGAAGGTTTAAAAATGTCAACCACATTAATCATTGTTTTCAGTCCCAGAAAATGTAATAGTCTGTATTTTGTACCTTCAGACGTGTTAGTTTATAGATAGTATTTGGTCTAGGAATTAATTCGTGCGGTTGGTACGCACACATTGAAGCTGTAGTACAAACACAAAATACATAAATACCTTAAGAAAAATATTGTCCATCGCTAGCCACCACTTTCGCCCATCTGTCAGGCAATGTACGGATTCCGTGGCGAAAGAAGTCCTCATCCTTGGAAGCGATCCAGTCAGAGACCCATGTTTCGATATCTTCTGAAGAAGTAAACCGCTGTCCAATCAAATCGTTGTTCATGCAATCGAACAAGTAGTAGTCCGAAGGAGCAACGTCTGGTGAATACGGCGGGTGGGGTAAAACTTCCCATCCGACATTTTCTAAATAGGATTTGACCGGTTTTGCGACAAGTGGGCGAGCGTTATCATGTTGAACAATAAGTTTATCATGTCTGTTCTCCCATTCTGGTCGTGTTCTGGCCAGAGCTTGCTTCAAACGCATTAATTGTCGTCGATAACGTTCTCCATTCATAGTTTCACCCGGTTGCAGCAGCTCATAGTACACCACACCTTTCATATCCCACCATATGCACAGCATAACCTTTGCACAGTGAATATCTCGTTTTGGTTGTGATGGACCTGGTTTCACCCAGGCCTTTTTTCGTTTAGGGTTCTCGTAATGGATCCACTTCTCATCACCCGTAATAATTCGATGCAGAAACCCCTTTATGCTCTGTCATTGAAGCAGCAATTCGCAAATGATTTTTCGTCTTTCAACGTCTCTGTCTTTCAATTCATGTGGAACCCAATGTGACATCTTTTGAATCATTCCCATGGCTTTCAAGCGTTTGGAGACTGTTGTTTGATCAACGCCTAATGCTGCTGCAAGTTGTTCCTGCGTTTGACACGAATCCTGCTCGAGCAATGCTGTCAATTCTTCGTCTTGAATTTTTTTTGGCTGTCCAGCTCGCTCTTGGTCTGCCAAGCCGAAATCACCACTTCTAAACCGTGCAAACCACTTCTGACACGTTCGCTCAGCTAGAGCATGGCCACCATACACTTCCACCAAAATACGATGACTTTCAGTCGCACTTTTCTGCATGTTAAAGCAATGCAGCAGGACACTCCGCAAAAACACTTTATCAGGCACAAATTGCGCCATGTTCACTTAACTACAAACTGGTGTTGTTGACGCTTTAATCCACTGCCCTATACTACGAACGATACGCGATGACAGGGGTTTGCAACACATGTGTGGATACACGGAACTGTGGGACGCTCCGTTCGTTGCGCCATCTCTTGTCCACCCGCACGAATTAATTCCTAGACCAAATACAAAAGTATAGTTAATACCTTGGTCTGCAGTGTTACGTGTAATCTTTTTGTTGTACGTAGGGTTAAGAGAGAACCCTGTATGTTGAATTGGCAGAGTGAGAATGTGGATGAAATGGGAAAACTCCGGGACACAACGTTGTCCATCAAACTTGCATAGTCAGGTATTGAACCAGGTACTCCTCGCACTAGTGGAGTGCTTACGACTGAACCTCCACGTATTACCCTCTCTTCGTTTCAGGTTCCATGTTTCTAGTTACTTCGCTCATCCACACAGTATTATTTTAAGCATTTATTCTAGAAGTAGTAGTACAGTTGAAATTAACACACCGTGGTGATCTTTGCATAATAATACACTGT
The DNA here is from genome assembly GCF_964235325.1 of Thermobia domestica. NCBI lineage: Eukaryota > Metazoa > Arthropoda > Insecta > Zygentoma > Lepismatidae > Thermobia > Thermobia domestica. The sequence goes on from NC_137460.1 coordinate 210,477,433, forward strand.
TTTTACTAATTCACGACGGGGCAGCGTTATGGGTAAGCCGGTTCTAATTTATTAACCTGTGACATGCGCCTTTTGTTATCATAAATTCCGAAATGGTCTAAATATTTCGGATAGGATTAACGTTTGTACTTCATCAGTAGTAAGAAGTGAGTTCTGTCCAAAATATTGAGCTCATTCCTGAATTTATGATGATGAAAGGTACGTATTAAGTGTTAATACAGTAGAATACAGCTTCTAGTGATATCATTGAAGTCAGGCAGTATCGGACTTGGTCCAAGAAAAGATGGTCCGATTTTTAGTAAGAGACATTCGTACTCATCAGATGGTTTTCACATTGCGGGGAGACAGCCTCGTGAAGACAATTGGCGAGCAATTTTTTTTTTAAAAAAAGCAGCGAACTCTGGTGTAGAAAGCCAGCATTAAAGGCGAATGGAGCTGATGTGCTGACCACACGTCACTCCAAAAGCCATGTGTGCTACAAGCTGATTTCTAAGGTACGTTTCACCAGGAGTTTATTTATAAAGGGGCATGTCACGGGTTGATATTTTAGAATATTACTAGCTTTTGGCTAGCTGGGGGGCCCCCAGGCCTCGCATCTCTTTCGTATCAGCCTTTGCATCAACAGTGAATTTCGTGCATTAGCTCTTCATATTTCCTGAATTTACCCAGCTGGGGCTTCGCCGAGCCCCGCCTTTGCGCGGCCTACGGCCTCGCACCTCTCAAACCCATTATCTACTAAATTTCAAGTTTCTTTTACCATTTCCACTATCTAAGAGAAGATTTTGTACTCCAAGAAAACACCAATTTAAATAACATGGGAATTTCTTCATCCTATGTTAGCTCTTTAGGCATCTTAAAAATTAAAAATATTCACTTTTGGCAATTTTCCAGTGGGTTAGTTCCGGAAGGCAACAGTCATGCCAAAATTCATCATTTTAATCGTGCCCTAAACATTTTGGTGTGTAGAAAACGTCCCATATAAATAACATGGGAAAGATTTTTCAGTTCCCCATAAAACACACTAAAGTTAGAAATTTTTCTTTTGATTGATTTACTTAGGTAATGCTAACGGAAACGTACAAGCACACCAAATTTCAAGGTTGTATTGCAATTCCAAGTACCTAAAATATGAGATTATAGGTCCAAAGAAAGACCCATTTAAATAATGGGGAATTTCTTTCTCTCTCCTTTAGACCCCTCTAAAAATTAAAAATATTCACTCTTGGCAATTTTCCTGTCGGTTACTTCCGGAAAGCTACAACCATGTCAAATTCCAGCTTTCCATGTTAACCGGAAGTACCAATTATGTCAATGTCAATTCGTGTAGTTTTATATATAATTAGGATATTAAAGTGTTTCTTACGTTCTATTGGCAAACTGGCTGTAATTAATGTGATTTGTATCGAGAAACTTTCCTTCGATTTTTTTAAAGAGGAATCTTATTAGACTTAAATCACTCGGGTTTTAGAAGGCTACGTTTTTTCTCTGGCCAGCGATATGCAGCTGTCACGAAGTATTTATAGAAAACACTGGATGAATATTTCCAGTATGGTGAGTGTTGACTTTTGAGACGTCTCTGCAAGCGTTTCATTAACTGTTTATTTATTTATTTATTTGTTCATTTATTTAATTTATTTATTTTTTCATTTATTTATTTATTTGTTTCATGATACGGAATTAACTCATTATCTTTCATTAATATTAAGTTGATGCTTAAAGAAATATATATAGGAACAACTAGTTCTGCCTATCTTTAATTTTTCAAAATAGTGCACAAGTCAGAAGATAATATTAAACTTTCTTTGTGTAATGGTTTGGTATGATGTGCATACAAGCAAAAGCTTTTTTTTTGTTTTTGGAAAGTCTTGATTTATTGCAGCATTTCTCAAACTGCGCTCCAAGAAATCTGGTCTTTTGATCCACTTAGATTAGATTTAAAAAAAAAGAAAAAAAAAAAAAGAAAAAATCAAGTAAATTTCCCATCCACATTACAGTTGAGAATTTATTATTTTAATTCATTATTTTTTTTTTAATTTTAAAGCGAAGTAGACAACGACTACTTCCTGTCGTTGTCCATACCTTCATGACTTATTATATGGCAGTTGATACTTATTATTCTGTTTTTCTCTACACTCGAGTTCCTCCGTGGTTAAGCGATTAGCGTAGGCGCCTTTGACGTGGGAGACCTGGGTTCCCGGCGGGTGCTCATGTGGTTCGGATTCCACATTAGTCAGTAGGTACCGTTTCATTTAGCCTCGCTGCTAAAACGGACGTTAAACTCAAATCAACTAAACACTTTTTCTCTACACTCTTTTAATTTTCTTTCCGATGTAACATTCTGTAGCTGGAGGCGAAGTACACTCTTTTACAGTATATTCTTTTATGCATTTAAACGTTCCACTTTCCCTTTCTAAAACTATTTTTATTACGTAATTTTATTTATTTTGAATATATAAATACAGTTTTCTCCACCATCTAAACATAACATGTACACTCATGTCCAAAATTATTGTCACATGTCTATAAATGTAGGAATGTTGTGGTAGGAATATAATTTGATAACGAATTCGCCCGGTATTTCGCATAATGTTAGGATGTGTATAATCGGCAAAGGCATGTATGTGAAAAATTTCATGTCAAAAGAGCAGTAAATAAGAACAACAAAACGAAAAGAAACTTTCTTGTCCATTTAGCTACATTTTGTTGTACTCATTCTAATTTTCGTATTTATAATTATTTTCCTATGAAATTTACCACAAATATACATTTCCCGACTATACACATAATATCAGTATTAAAAGTACCCTGCAAAATCATTATCAAGTTATATTCTTACAAGAAGACAGTTATAGATATGCGACAATCATTTTGGACATGTGTACATAAAAAAATACTTAAAATATTAAAGTGCTTAGTTGTGTTTCATCGGTCTTTGGTTTGTCTTTTTGATCTCTTCTTTCCTTTTTTTTTTTTTTTCATCGTTCAAATAATTCTCTTCATGAATTCTCATCGTGATTTCTTCCTTTAAAAATGTGAATATTCTCAAACATATTATGCAAAGCTCGCTTCGTCTTTGGTTTCGTCTTTAAAACACATTTCCACTACTTAGTTTTCACTTTGTTTAAGGTTATTCAATATATTTTGCCAGTACATTCAGCTGTTTTATTATTGTTAGTAGTATTTCATTTGTCACTGCCACTATTTACACACTTTACGCTTTTATTTGCATCTTTTTTCAGACATTTTCATTTCATATTTTCACTTATTTTCCATTTTCTTGTGGTTCACTTAACTGTTGGAAAGATTTAGTTCAACAGATAAACCGGCTTTAAATCTGGATTCTGGCAATAGTGACGTAGCGTAGACATGGCGCTTCTTACAACTCACTTATTCTTCCGTTCACTGCTCTGTTCGTTGGTTTTAGTACCCAACTTTCACGATATATTTATTTGGTAGTATGCATTGCTTTTTAAATATCATATTTCTCACATCTATTTTTATTCTTGTTACCACTGAAGACGGAACTTAGGTTGTTGTTCCGATACGTCGGGAGAATATGTAGTTTTGCCACCAGAGGATATATTGATAAGTAACCAAGTTTTTGTTGATCTGTCGAAATTTTGTTTATTAATTACAGTTTCGTTTATATCCAATTTTCTTAAGGCTGTACCTTTTAACTTTAATTTCTTCCGATCCTATAAAGTTATTACAACTCCATAGAATATGTTGTGGTTCCTGAATTTTGTTACATTCATATGTTTCGTTATTTCCGATATTTAATCTTTCGAAGTGTAACGTAAAAAGAATCGTGTCCCGAAAGATATTCCGTAGCCTCTGTTTCTATGGGCCTTATGCAGAGTCGTTTTGGCGCATGATTAGCGTCATACTAAAGGCCTAACTACTGCAGGAAACATATGCTAGTCGAACTCTTTAGTATGGCACTAATAACGCGTCAAAACGACTCTGCATAAGGCCCTATATGTTTAATTTTTCTTCGTATGTGAAGAGTTGGTGTATATGTTCTTAATTTCCAATCCTTGTTTTTTTTTTTAATCTGACCCGGAATGTACTTGAACCTGAACCCACAAAGTGGAAATGATGTATATATTTCCTGAAAGCTTGGGTCAAGGTAAGATCAAAACCGGTTACCAAAATTGGTGAGGTCTCATGATTCCGCTTGTGGGCAGCATTTTACTCATTTTTATTAAAATCTTTAAGCATGTCCATAAATCCGTTGCAACCACAAAAAATCTGGAACGGTGAGACAGATTTGTAAACAAAAACATGTCTTTCGTCATTCAAACAGACGGGGTCCAATTCAAGATTTTTAAATGGAATGGGGTTAACTTGCACTCGTATGAAAGTTGGTTTTAAATGAAAGAAGATAAATTAAGTCTCGACTCTTGGTGATAAACCTGTGCAAATTGGTGATGGGTCAAAATGTCAACACAACCGTCATTGAAAAGTCTGTAGACTTCACCTCTTGTTTAACAACGCTTTTTAAACGATATGCCCCACAGTAACGTAGCGTGGTATTCCGAAATGGGGATGTCAAAGTTAGTCACTTGTGCGATACAATACTACTAAAATCAGCAATACATAACTATACCGATGGAAATATAGGGTTGTAAAAAATTTAGTGGGGAGGCCCCTAATTGGTGGCCTAGTGGGGCATACAGAAGCAAATGCGTGGATTGCGTCAGAAGCCAATAAGCAATTGTCTCAGCTTCTTCTTACCACTACCGTGTGACAAGAAAACTCGGCCCCGCTGTTGTATGAACATTGTTTCCAGTATGGTTCCCTTTATTTCTTTCTCGTGGGCAGCTTCTTTCTCCGCATACCATACATCAATCTCGTTCTTTAAAAAGTCACCCCTAGAAATTTGTCATCTCGAGTCCGAAACTCAGACGTCCATTCTGAAATCTGAATGCATGCATATTTATAATTGATATGTTTCTATTTACGCATCCACAATGATCCACATTAAAATTTTAGGACACTTGTTTTGTAATAATATAAATAATGACTTCCCCAAAACTATGAAAGAAATCAACTATGTATGGCGCAACAATACTCTTATTTGAGCAAAATTATGATGATCACCATAGCATTATAGGAATCGTTACAAGTAGTTGAAAAGAGACTAACAATAATAAATGATAATGAAATATTAAAAAAAAAAAAAAAGATTCTTTTTAAAAATGAAACAAGTCAAGGGAAACAATTTCATCCCACTTTCCTTTGTGGCATTCGGATACAAATCATCACAATTTCAAATCGGGTGGAGGGGACATGTCCCCCTCATCTCCTCGGGATATGTGCTAATGACTGAAGGGCCCAAGCAATCTTTGCGTGGGGCGAGAATGCTGGCTCTCTTGGTCTACCAGATCGGTGACCGTGATTCAGCGTTGCCAGAATCATAGCTCGGAATTATTCCAAAACCTGATCGAAATTATGCTAGATTCGGTCAAATTATGCTAGATCCTCATAATTATTAATTCAGAAGTTTTTAAAGAAAAGGAAACCGAAGTTGAGATACGATAACGTAACTTAAAATATGCAGAGCGCAAGAATGCGTGGATAGAACTCAATACCACTCAATACCCTACTTCCCGCACCAAATCATTAACTGTACTAAACTAGTACAGTCGTTGCCAGACTTACAGCTTGGAATTATTCTGAATAATCTTTTATTTTAAGAGCAGGCAGAGCTTGGCTTCTAAGAATAATAAAGATAAATATGTCGTATAAATGAATGCAAAGTGTTTGTTTACATATTTTCAAAGGAAATGAGCTCGCAGTCAAAGGATTAGAAAACCTTGGGTGAAGCTAAAAAAAAAAAAAAAAAAAAAAAAAAAAAAAAAAAAATCTTTGGGGTGGACTGCGTCAAACACATGGCGAAAGGCCTTCGAGTCACCTGCATTTGTGTGCTATATGTTTCATCTTAACGCCAAGAAGCTTCAGTCTCCAATAAAACTCGTTTTCTAACTCATTTTCAGAAACACTAATTTTTTTTTTTTTTTTTTTAATTTCCATGCCCCTTCTCTAAAGGCATCGGTAAAGAAATGACATCTCGCCGTTTCGAACTTGCTTCGAACAATAAGACTGCCTGTATGGTTTACCGACTAAATGATTCAATAAAAGAGGATACATTTCTGTCGTTATTTTTCTTCCCACGGCCAACTTTTTTCTCATCATCAGGTTTTGCGGCTTTTTGACAAACTCGCTGAAATTATGCTAGATTTGGGCAGGATGCTAAAAGCAAGATGCTAGATGCTAACGACGTGCAAATTATGCTAGATCTGGCATCGCTGCCGTGATTCTACAGAATGCTTTATATTTATGCTTGTGTGTGTGAGCTCCCTCAAAGAGTTTCTAGTCACGCCACTGGGCATACTATGTATTTATGATGAAGATTAATAGTTTGTTTTTAATTACGATTAAAGCATAACTATTTTTATACTATTATTTACATAACCGACATGCTTCAAAAAGCCATTGAACTAGCCATTTCTGTTTTGTTCTCTTTCCTTGACGTTAGCGCTCGTACGTTCTGTACAGAAACTATAGCTTAGTTCAAAGTAGATAGAGTTGGAAATACTTGAAGATATGCCAGCGTATATCTAAAGCAAAATGTAGAGTTGCAAGGGGTGAAGGGAGTTAAGAAAGCAAGTAGTTGCGCATGCGCACTCCACAGAAAGCAGACGAAAACCCCGTTTCTTGTAGTAGGCCTGGATGCCCAAGGAACATAGCATACAAGAGGAAAGATAGAAAATGTGCATCTGGGTGAAGCGCATGCGTATGTTCCGCTTATCAAAGTAAGGCGAGAGAGCACATCCAGAAGGTTGCAGTGGAAATAATTGTGATAATTACAAGCAAACAATTTATATTCAATGAAATACGTATTTTTTTTTTATTAATAGGGGATGCCGGGCATACCGGCGTTCTCTTACGCTACGCCGCTGATGCCCCATAAACTCCCTACCTACTTACACATTTTGGAATGGACCTCATCTGCGTCTTTGACAAAACAAAGTCCTTCAGTGTGTTCTACTTATAAAATATTGAAACACGCGTTTTCCTGTTTTCACGCTTCTCTCGCCGTTTCAGATTTATAGGGGTGGCTATAGACGTTTCGATGAGTATATTTTGATCCGCTGCCATTTGGCAATGCTTATCGACAGTCGAGACTTGTCAATATGCTAATGTTTATGACTTTTTTTTTTTGCTTATGTCGGTGTCAGTTATCACCTCCTGACTTTATTACATTAACTTAGTTACACACTGTATAGTCAGAATGTTCGCTTTACTCTTTTCCCGTCCGAAAGGTTTTGACTGATAAAAAGAGTTTCCTATTTGAAAAATCCTTGAGAAACTCTGATCTGAGAGTAATATTATTCAGGAGAGGAATAGCTCTGTCCCCGTTGTTTCACCTAATGACGATGTCAAGAGCATCTCTTTATAACGGTAGCAATATTAAAACCTCTAGTCTGTACACACCAGTGGGTCAATAGGGAGGGTGGGGTGGGGAATGGCCTGTGGGATGGTCAATGTAGATTCGAGATTTGATATACATAATTTGTATAAGTGGCGCAATATAATTATGCAGGGTGTTAGTGAACTCAGTGTTATAAATTAAGTAGCTAATTCCTTAGACCAAATCAAGGAGAAAAAAGTTCTAACAAACATGGTTCGAAAAACTCTTCTTTTCAGAGTTATCAACTAATGATGATATGAAATCGATGATCGCTTTTCGAAACGCCTGGCTTCAAAATTCCAGGACCTCTCGCAACCGATTTAAGGTATTACACAGGACCTAGTATGCGCTCTAAACAGCTATGTATTGAAGTCTTTAGTACCGGTGTAACGAAGTATAGAAAGCAGGTTAGATACGGGAATATACTATTAAATAGCAATCACTGTTGAGTTGAGTTGATTTTGAGTTTAACGTCCCGTTCAGCAGCGAGGCTATATGAGACATGGACCTACTGATTAACGTGGAATCCGAACCACATGAGCTCCCACCGGGAATCGAAGCTACGTCTTCTACGCCAAAGGCATGTGCGCTAACCGCTTAGCCATGAAGGAGCTCAACAATCACTGTTGAATAGTTAATCTCCATTGTGGGTGACAGAGACTGTGTTGTGAAACATAGATATTTTGATAGAGCGCATACCAATTAGTGTATAATTCTCTCAAATCTCTTGCAAGAGATTGTATAATTTTCCAGGACGTTTAAAAACGTGATATTTCGCATTTTTGGCTGTTTATAATTCAAAACCAAGGCGACTTCCGATTTGTGTTTATTAGGATATTTTCTTCATTTCATAAAAGGAATTACCTTCTAAACTCAAGACACATTTTATTAACATTCTGTATACACAGAATGTTCACAAATAACACTAAGAAAGTTTTTCACGTCTCACGTTTATGTACTGAGACTAAGGGAGTCAATGATGATTATGATGATAATGGTGGAATGGCTACCACAAGGTGGGAGTGAGATCCCATGCGTCAGAAGTGAGCGCTTATTTTCACACGAAAACATCAAGAAAATCATCTATCATGGGTCCACAAATGTATCATTTTGGGATTAAAACCCACCTTTAAATCTTCCTTAAAATATTCTGAAAGATAAGCAAAAACAGTCATTGTACGCATGAAGATGTGAATTTAAGTATAGCCGCAACTTCTTTCTCAAGATTTTTTGCATTATTTACAAACACTAAAAATAAATGCTTCTTATTTATTAAAGCTTTAAATATAAATATTTTTTTTGGTGTTTGTTTGTTTCCGACGATTCATGAACTCGGAAACCAAAACCCTGCATACCATATTTCATATAGACCTAGGTATACACAAATGCTTATCATTAGGGCAACCCAATAGCATAAAAAGTATAATAGCAATTTATGGTTGGTACCTTGAACATGGTTGTGGTCGTCTAAGGATCCAGAAGAAGCTAGTTTTAAAAGCATAATTTCAGAAAATATAATTTAAAATACGAGGGAGGATCAAATGAAAACCTTAAAAGTGTAATAAATGTTAGAACGTAACAATGAAAAGGAAATCTTACCTCTTATTTTTCAACGTAGTCCCCTTGACGTTCAATGCAAGTATTCCATCGTTTCGGAAGTGCATGGATACCTCGGTGGAAGAATTTTGATCGAGATTGTAGCTATTCGTGTACCGCATTTTTCACCTTTTCATCACTATTGAAATGTTTGCCGCCCATCGCTTCTTAGTTAGAGTGGTCTAAACAAATGAAAGTCACTGGGGGCAAGGTCTGGTGAATAGGGTGGATGAATGAGACACTCAGATTTGATGTCATCGATAGTCTCAACGGTCAAACGGGAAGTATGCGATCGGGCGTTGTCATGTTGTAGGAGTATTGCTGAGGACAAACGTCCTCGCCGTTTACGCCTGATTGCAAAGCGAAGTTGATTTTTCAGCATGTTTGAATACGAGGCACTGGTTACTGTCACTTCTTTTTCCATGTATTGTTCCAAAATTATTCCATTAGAATCCCAGAAGAGAATGGGCATGACCTTTCCAGCTGATGGTTTAGTGCGGATTTTTTTTAAGTTTCGGCGAAGAGCTATGCCGCTACTCCTTGCTCGCTTTCTTGGTTTCTGGTTGATAGTGAACCCATGTCTCATCGCCTGTAACAATCCTGTCCAGAAATGCATAATCCTCAGCGTTGAAATGACGCAAAAGTTCTTCACAGGCATCGACGCGACGATCTTTCAATTCAGCAGTCAACTGACGTGGGACCTTATTGAAATGCAGAACATTATGCACAATGTGTTGAGCTGAACCAAAGCTAATCTTCATTATTGTTGCGATTTCTTTCAGGGTAATACGCCTGTTGTCCTTTACAAGCTGTTCTACTATACCTTGGCCGGTGAACGATGATTTCTGACAGATCAGCTCGCGAGGACGACTGAAAAGTGCGGTATTGCCATATGCTTATCGCGCAGAGGAAGAAGCGTCTGCTTCCTCGTCGAGGGTGAGACAGGTGAGTGAAAGTTTGGCAATGTGCGGTGGTTACCATGGAGACGCGACAGGTTCTGAGCCTAAGGTGAGTAACGTGCTGTTTTCTGCTCGCTCGCTGTGGCCTTGTGCAAAACTGTCAGAAATCATCGTTCACCGGCCAGGGTATAGCGCAGTGTTGTCATCGGTCATTACGCGGTGAGCCTGTTCCGGTCGAGGAGCATCCTCCACAGATGTTACGCCACTTTTAAATTTCGTACACCACTCGTATACTTGCTGCAGGGACAAATACAAATCACCATACTTTGCTGCCATCCTGCGATGAATTTCAACTGGTTTCACACCTTCACTACTCAAAAACCGGATCACCGAACGTTGTTCTAATGCAGTGCATGTGGACAATAGGGCGGTCATCTTGAAACTGTTGTGCTGGCGCTTGTTTGATTATACTCTTCTGCCACCTACTGAAGAAAGAGGATGCTGTTAGAAACAATATTGCCACTTTCAAAGCAATAGCAGAACATTTAAAATTTATAATAAACTTTTATGGTTTTCATTTGATACTTCCTCGTAGATAGCACAGTTCTTGGAAAATTCTGTTTAACTGCGAGTTTAACATACTGTATTAATATTTTTAAAACCGATATTTACAATGCAAAATCATTGAGAACATAACAATGCAAGAATGAAAATCTTATTCCGGTGTAATCCTCTGATGTGGAGAAAATAAAGGAAAAGAAAAAACTTTCTGCCAATAATGAATACTACACGAGAACTCCACACTATATTGTTATGTGTACCTCTTGAACTTGAGCACCTTCTGTCAGTGGCGTAGCAGCTGCCCCCGCAACCCCCGCAGTGCGGGGGGGCCCCGAGGTATAGAGGGCCCCGAAATCTTGCGATGAATAAAGGTTTAAAGAAGTAGAACTTCGACCTTACTTCTGTCGGTTTTACAACTAGGGCCCCTTCTCTATACTTTGCGGGGGGGCCCGCAAAAGTGTGCTACGCCACTGCCTTCTGTACTTTTTGATGGCATCTTATACTTTTCCTTTCTGTATATATGCACCTCTGGGGCGCACAGAAGTGAAAAAAAAAAAAAAAACCTGACTAGAGTAAAGCATATCTCTATACACTGCATAAGTAGAAAGATTATTAAATATGAAAGAAACTGGTTACATAAAATATTAATAAATAGATCAAGAAAATTTAAAATATTTAATATATAGTAAATATTATACATTATGCATGATTAATGTAAAACAATGATTGAAATTAACAATAAAGCATAATTTGAAAAAAATAAAGCATAATTTGAAAAAATAAAGCATAATTAAACAAAAAAATAAAGCATAATGTGAGTTGCTCTACTTATTTAATGGAAACAACGAATTGGCAACGGTCAGGCGGCGCCAGGATGTTGGGGGGGGTTAGAGAAAACTCCATACTGCGCGAGGAACAGTAGAACGGCAGTTTGCAAAATTAACTGGTCGTAATCAGACGATGATAGTGTAAATTGGGCCACATTTTATTTCCAAAGAGGCCAGATTTTTGGCGCTGGATTATGTAGCGAAAGCGTGAGGAAGGTGGCAGTTGTGTTGAGCATGGTATTAGAGATGGTGTCGAAGTTGATAACGGCCTACAAAACTCACGGCAAAACCACATTCGGAAGAGGAATAATGGTCAGAAGAAAACTAGGTCTCGCCAAGTATTAAAGCAAATTATCACTTAGAACCTTAGTACAATTGCGGTGCAAATAACTGAGGAAGTCAAGCAGCACTTCCCACAGTGTGTGTCGACAATCACAATCTGGCGTGCGTGAGGTACATAACGGATATATCGGGTCGGGTTGCAAGAGCGAAACCGCAGAAAATGGACCATAGCGCATTAGTATGACGTTAATGGTGCTGCGAACGTGCAATATGTACTGCTGATGATTGGGAACATGGGATATGATCGGACGAGTCATTGTGCTTCTTTTTGTAAACCATGAGACAGGCTTATGTGTACCTGTCGCCGAAGGAAGCCAGCAGTTCTCCCAACAGTGAAACACAACGGTGGCTCTTTGATGCTGTGGGCTGCAATATCCTGGTTTTCAATGTGTTTTGTGCTAACGCTTACCGATTCTTTCGTTGCCCATTATTATGTTGTCATTACAGGGAATCTGCATTCTATGGTCGAGATGCTTCTGGGCAGTGATGCCATATTGCAGGAAGATCATGCGCCTATTCACACAGCTGTATAGGCGGATTTTCATGCCCGCGTTAGAACGGAAGCATCACATGTAGCGTATTCACCGTAAATTATTTTCGTTTTCATACATCCGTGCGTGTATTGCGCCAAATTACTACTCCCTAGCTAATGCGCATGCGTAAAATAGAAAGTTTGCGACTTCCGCCATGTTAGTCAGTGAATACAATAGTGTACGCGCGCTACTTCCGTCAGAATTGAACAAATTTCTACTCTGACGCGAGTGTAGCGCGCCATCTCCGATGCGTGATTTCATTGGCTGTTTAGCACAATCGCTCGCAACTCACGGAGGTAAAGGACACATGAAAATCCGCCTTATCTGTTCGGCATGGGTTGAGAAACATTAGGAGAACGTTGGACATCCACTGACCCACCCAATCTCCGGACCTGTACATTGAACATCTGTTGTCCGTGTTGGAGACAGGAATCCAGCGTAGATTTCCACCTCCATCGTGTCCAACGGAATTGAGCGATGTACTGCACGATGGATGGGTTGATTGATTAACTAAAGTTTATCTTTTTTTGAGCAACGAGACCGTATGAGACGTAGACCTGCAGCTTAACGAGGAATTCGAACCACATGAGCTCTTTACCTTGAATCGAACTCGGGTCTCCCACGCCAAATGCATGCGGAGTGATATAATAGTCCACTTGCTACTATTCAGAAACTTTTTGACTTCATACCTCGTCACATCAGAACTATTCTGAGGGCGAATGCTGTATTAATCTCGGAAGTTCTATTTTTTAAAGTGTTCCTATTAAATTGATAAATATATATCACCATGCTAAATTTGATCCAGATCAGTTGAATACGTATGATATAGGCCTATATACTACCATTGATTTTTCAGGAAAATATCAATGAAGGCATATTTCACTGTACGTTTTCAACCATACAGTCATCACTTATAGAACGCATGCAACACATTATAATATAGTAGGTGACTAATACAGTGATACATACAGTAATTATTTTTGCTGAACTTTCGCAAGCTTTTAAGGAAGAACGTTTTATTTTAAATTACAACAATATGAAGTACACGTAGGAAGTTAGGAAGAATAATTTGCAGTATTCGATTAAGTGGTGGTTAAGTGGCGTTCATTATCTGAGTAGTACCGTTAAGATCACAAGATGGAGTTGATAAAGTCCAACACACTTGTTTCTGCACAGCGAAGTGTTGCAATCTAAATATCCAAAATAATAACTACCAAGCATTGTTTCGTGGCGGACATAAGTCTTTGACCAAGTAATGGCGACTGCTTTGAAACAAATGCAGCGTATGAGAATTAAATCTGTCATATCTGTAGTTTCGTGTGGAGAAGAAACAAACTTGTGAACCAAAGGTTTAAGAACAACTCAAGTTATTAATATAAACTTTGCCGAAGGTTATTCACTTATCATAAAAGAAACACGAAAGATGTTTTTTGAAACGAAGAAAAATATATAACTTTGCAAGCGGATGCAAAGAAACATAACGTAACCAGACAAAAGACGAATCATTTACAGCGTAGTGATCGCGGTTCAGTGGTCAAAGGCGCTTAGCCAGTTATTTGGATCGAATCCACGTCGGGCATTTTTTTCTTAAGGAATTTTGATGGCGATTAATTGGCGATGACACACGTTTTATTATATTCAAATATTTGAATACTCGGATGTGTTAAGGAGTCCCTCCTTGGCTAAGCGGTTAGCGTACGCGCCTTTGGCGTGGGAGACCCGGGTTCAATTCCCGGCGGGAGCTCACGTTCGGATTCAACGTTAATCAGTAGGTCCACGTCACATATAGCCTCGCTCTTGAAGGGGGCGTGAAACTCACAATCAACTCAACTCGGATTTGCCAATACTTGAACTATCAAATCTTCATGAATAATAATAGTAATAATAATAATTATTATTATTTCGTAGAAGATTAAAACTTATTAGAAACTAATTATCGCTCAGGTCATACCATTACAAGCAGAAACGTGATATTAGGCAAAAGATATTTCGGTTTTGTTTAATATTGCCCATAAGTAGAGGAATTTCTCATCTCGTTTACAAAACAAACCAATTAAAATCGGGATGAGACTTAACATTTTACATTCGAGACGGGACAAGGCTAACTCAAATTATCGTCTCGCTTTGGAGATGAGAATCAAGACGAGGCGAAAGGTATCGTAAACATTTCTCGTCTTATCTCGATTCTCGAAATAGTGTATGTCCATTCTTTAAGTAACAATTGCTTTGTAGACTGAATCTTATACGTTATTCTGTTACTTTGTATTTCAGAGCTCACTGAATTATGGTTTGTGTATATATTTTGTAGCAAAGCTTTTATAATTACATCTGCATATTCGACAAGTTAGTTTATTATATGCCTTACTGTTCAATGATATTCATTTATTTTTATTACAGTTATTTTCCGTAAAACGTACAGTAGAATACTTTCTACATGAAACTAGTGGAAAGCTTTCGTTTAAGTTTGGGTAGTTGCAGAGGTGTCTCTTGAAGGTACGAAACCCCTTTCCCAAAATTCCTACGTTTAAGTAAGTTTTGTCAAATTTTAGGGAAACTTTAAAACTTTTAATACCACCACCACCACCATTATTATTATTATTATTATTATTATTATTATTATTATTATTATTATTATTATTATTATTATTATTATTATTATTATTATTATTATTATTATTATTACTGAAGTGTTGTTAATTTAATGGTTCACCCTGTTCCACCCAGCTCCCGCCTAGTGGGTATTGTGCTGAACAAACACCGTGTGTCTAGGTTTTCTCCGGGTTCCGCTTCCTCCCACTTCCTTTATTCCAATATTTCTTTTACTCTCATCATCGACGTCTTCTGTAGCTTAGCTGGCATAACCATTATAACCATTACTTAAAAACAAATTCTCTTACTTCTCTTGTGAGTTCAGTATCCCTACTTTCTACATGAAATTTGCCTGGAAACTTTCCGTTTTAACATTTAGCTAGTTGTAGGAACCTATGCAGAGGGTATGTCCTGATGGTCCTGACACCTCTCCAATCCCGACTATTTTGTAACTTTTGCCTAACGCTATTGGCGATGTTACAGATTTTAATACAATCTGTGCTCATACAGAATGTTTCTTCTATATTATTATTATTATTATTATTATTATTATTATTATTATTATTATTATTATTATTATTATTACTGAATATTTGAGACCTCAATATTACGTCCTATTCCAATGCAAATAAGCATAGTGGTGTAAGAAAAATGATAAATTTTTTGGACACTCTATAAGGGTGAATTGCCTTATAATAGATACTTTGGAAAGAAAAGAAGGGAGAAAAGGAAGTGTCAGCTACTGGACAATACAGAAATCGTACTTTCGGATCCCTTAACAGAAACTAAGTAGGATTTGTCTTCATCATGATACATAGTAACGCTTTTTCTTTGGGTAAAAGACATTGGATTATATATGCGTTATATTGATATTTTAACAAAATATACAAACAAATATAAAAAAGAATAGTTCCTATTTACCAATTTTGATTGAACGAATATATGGAACGTGTTGAAATTGGCGAAAGATAATATTATTATTTCTAGTAAGAATGGAAGAATTTAGTAACAATTCCACAATGACGTTTCAGAGAAATTTATGACTCATACCTTAAGGATGACCTGTTTGTATTCATGAATTGTTTGCGAAACACGCCAAGTTTTCAGACAGTAGGAATCGAGATTGTAGATTGTCACGTCATGTTGTTAGTTCTTTCCCTGTGAAGGAAGTCGTTTCAACTCTTTTAAGTTGTAAGAACGAGAGAAATTGACTATTTTTCATGTTATACATCAGAAATATCAACATTCTAAATTGTATTTTTTTTCTGAATTTCCTCGGAGGGAATCCAATCTCGGACCCCTAACTCACGAAGCGAATGCTGAAGCCACTATCATGAGACTGCTCTTTTAAGTAAGAGTCAAGAACACGCATCTATGTAATAAATTGCAAACGTTTTGGATTCTAATATTTTATTAACGATGAAACACTGATTTTGGTTTAAGTTTAAATTTTAAAAAAGACCGAAAGTATCTCCGTAACTTATCTCTATAATATTCGGTTCTTCTCGTTTTAGTTATTTCTAGTAACCTTGAACGACAGGGACACGAACACACATACATCGAGGACATTTAATATTTCAAAGGCTCTCCTACCGGGAATCGAAACTGAGACACCGCCTACTGAACTATCTGATGGGTGGGTTGCCTGGTTCGTTCCCAAGGCAAGTAAGCTTGAGATGGACATCGTGGTCGTGGGTTTTCTCTTGACACTCTTACTTTCTCATTCCACCAATTCGTCCATCATAATTCACTTGCTCCAATCATAGTCTTCCTCAACCTAACAGGCATAATCGTTGGACACTAAATGTAAAGATTTCATTTTCAAGCTGTTAACGCTAACCAATCCGAATCAAAAAACAGCTGTATTTTCTATTGCTCATTAACGTGTTTTCACAAAAAATGTAGAAAAATGCATGGGGAATCGAAATTCCATTCAAAAGTGAAACAGCAGACTCATAATACCTTAACCTAAAACGAAACAACTACATATGTAGAACTTTTCCAAAATATGTACGAATATTCTGAAAAGTGCCAATCAGAGCTGGAGTGGGGCAGTAAGTTAGTGGGTCAAGTTGGTCGAGTTTTTTTGAGTGTCAGTGGGTCGTGGGTGAACAGTATGACCCACTGCGACCCACCACCCACCGTGACCCACTGCGACGCGCCCAATGACCCACTCTGCTCACTGCATTGTAGACAGCATCTCCTGAAGAGCATATTTCTTTTAACACTCGACCCTAGCCATAGAAACTAAAAACACGTTCCTGATTGATTGTAGTTTGCAATTGTCGAACCAGAACTGCGTATTTAGCTCCTATGAGTAGGGTCAAGCGTGATTTAAAAATACGCTTGTGAACACTGGGGAATTTGTCTACGTTTTACTTTCAAGGCCTCCATTTCCCTTTTTCATTTGTTTCTGTTTACTTACCTGAGATGAGTATCTCTAGGTGAAAAAAGAACTTGAGGCATTTTTGGATATTGATATTTGTGATTGTAATAATAGCAATAGGACTTATACTACTACTTGGCTTTCGAGACTGAGAGTTTTTAGAGGAGGTAACTACAGGAAAAAATACATATTTGAATCACTCTAATGTATAAATTATTATATAAAAATGAATGTAACTATGTGTGCCTAATCATTACCACCAAATTGTAGTCAAATCAAATGCATTTTGGTATATAGTTAGGCCTTAATCCAAACTTGGATGTTATCATATTACTTTCATTATAATAATATCTTAAGGGATAGTGGGGATCCGAATTTTCGCGAAGAAAATTGAGCATCTTATAAGCCGTTTAACTTACGGAGCTGAAATTCAGTATATTAACTCTATTGAAAATAAACAAAACGTCTCCTAGCATTTTTAAACTTCTCCTTTATGGGAAGGGGTTGAACTTTCTATATATGGTAAATTGATAGTGGGTTAGTATGTAAAAATAATCGAAAACGATCGATATTAGTTGAGAAACAAACAATACAGTGCTTCGCATCATATATCCATATATGCTTACCATCAGGAGTGGATCCAGGACGCACTTCTTGGGGCGGTGGGTTGTAATACTGCTTCTTAGAGCTACTTTTAAGAGTTCCGAGGTGGGTTTTATTTATATATAAATAAAACTGTTTCTCTTCTGAGGGGCGACCGCCCCCTGGATCCGCCCCTGCTTACCAATCGCTTTCTACTATAGTAATTGCTGAAGCTTGTTTATTATATGAAGCGCTTAGAGCACAGGGCAATCAACCCATAAAATTGTGAGAAAAAAATTTGTAATGTAAGCTTCTGTACGTTGGTCTGCTTACCTTGATTTGGGACTTTAAAAATTTCATTCGTTTTTCCACTAAAAATTATGGAAAATTCAACAAGGAAATAATTAGACCATGATAATTTAATTGAAATTCATCCTAATTTTACCCATGATAAACACTTTACCATTTTGTATCGTAAAGGTCAGATGCATCGTTATTGTAACAGAGCGGTGCTTGAGCGATTGACTGTAGAAATTGAAACTCCGATTAGCTAGAATTTCACAACGTACAACATATCTGTTCTTATTTAGCGCCGCCCAGGCACTCTGTTGTAAACCAATCTTGATGTTAGGAGCATGATGTGTTCCAATCGCAATTTTCTCCGCCCCACGGAGAAGAACTTTTCTCAGCTGACTTTGTTCTTAGTGTCGTGCGCACATCAATCAGCTTTCTTTTCAGGTTGCTGACTACCATTTGGTTCCTCCCCAGGGAACTTTCAGACTACCATGCATGTCCAACCTCTGACTTCGCGGTCCGAGTACAATGTCTTCACACGACACAAGTATGCACCCGACACATACATTGGTGAAGTTGGCAACGCCGATCGAGCCCCTTAAAAGTTCGCGTTCTTGGCTCGATCGTCGGTCTTGGTTTTTTGTTTCTGGCCTCCTCAAACTCGTGCAATGTAGACGGAGTCTGCAATGTCTTAGGTACGACTTAGTCCAGAAACTCTCCGAGGAATCCTAGTACTCCTTGCCGTCACTCTGCCTCTCACTCTCTCGGCTCTCCGGAGGCCTCCATACTCTCTTGATTACCATCCATATCTTATCCCAGTGGCTAACTTGGCACTCTGCTTTTGAAAGCTTGACGACAGCCAGGGGCCTGCCCATAATTGCTGGTCGTCTTAGGAAACTGACGGTCAAAATTACCTCCCTTGAACTTGGCAGTCTACTTCTGCAAGGTTAGCTCCAGCCGGGACATGTGCACCCAGAAACTGCTGGCGAGCTTAGGAAGTTGACGGTCGAAGTTGTGTCACTCTCCTATTTGATGTGTGTTTTGACACACTCTAGGATCATTGCCTAGCTGGCCTAAACACACTGTTACGATCAAATAGTAACACCTATACAGCTAAACCGTCTCTGGTAAGCTCCCCTATTTATTTGTTTAGACAGACTCTTGGATAGCTGGATAAACAGACCGGTAGTTCAAATAGTTACACCTGTGCACCTACCCTTCGAGTAGGACTGACTCGTGCCCTCCCAGTCTAGTGAAATTTTGTTTTATCTTGTGAGTTTTTCTCTGTGTTATTACTTATAGATTGGAACAAGTCACGTAAGTTGTATAAACACATTTTCTATAGACACATAGTTACACTTAGCACCCCAGCTCGTGGAATTCTAATATCATTAGGACTAATAAACGGCGGACTTACTGCAAGGATCTTTATTTTTGAGTTTTGCTTTCAAGTGATATCCCAAAGGGTTGGTAACTATCAAGTTTTCGTCGAGATAACTAATTCCACCGTTCCCTATTAGAAGTTAATTCTTGGCCGAGGCCAACGCTACTTTGTAAAACTAGAATCTTCAGATTGGTTGTTAGCTGAGTTCCTGTTCCAGTATAACTTTGCCGCTCGAGTTATAATTGGTGATTTTGCCCAAACGTTGTTGACCAATTAGGAGTATTTTGGTTAATTACTTAACTCTCTTGTGTGGGTGCCGGTCTACGCAAACGCATACTGCCGGGCCGCCACAGATAATTTAATAGGCGGGATCTCAGTTTTGATTCCCGGTGGGAGAGCCTTTGAAATATTAAACGTCCTCGATTATGTGGGTTCGTGTCCCTGTCGTTTAAGGTTACTGGAAATAACTGTAAAACGAAAATAACCGAATATAATAGAGGTAAGTTACGGAGATACTTTCGGTGAATCAGAAGAAAGAGTGGTCTGAGTTACTTATTCGAACTACTCTTAAGACCACTTTCTCCTTTATGTTCTTGCGTGTTTGTAAGTCTGTTTTTTTAAAATTTCAATTCTCTGGACTCGTATTTTATCATGAAATCAGTGTTTTATCGTAAATAAAATATTGGAATCGCAAACTTTTGCAATTTTCTAAACTAGTGTTTCTTGACTCTTACTTGAAAGAGCAGTCTTAGGGTAGTAGCTTGAGCATTCGTTTCGTAATTTAAGGGTCCGGGGTTCGATTCCCGCCGAGGAAGTTAAATATTTTATAATTTAGAATGTTGATATTTCTGACGTATAATAACATGAAAAATAGTCAATTTCTTTTCATTTTTCTTAACTTCAGTATGCTTATTTGCATTTTAATAGGACGTAATATTGAGGTCTCAAATATTCAGTAATAATAATGTAGAAAGTATTTTACTGTATGTTTTATGGAAAATAACCAAGGATGTTATATATAGAGGATCTGCCTATATGTATCTTCATCGTATTAAATCGATGAAGCCAAAAAACAACAGAGCATCGGCACTTCTGATTGCCTACTCTCGTTTCTGCCATCGTCTGATTGGCTACTTTCGTTTCCGCCGTGATTGTTGGCTCAATACATTGTGATCCTATTGGCCGGAGTGGACAGAGTAGGGGTGGTGAAATTGTGACGTATGGCTTCAAAATTTTGTTGTAAGGGCAGATCCTCTAATTTATAAGATCCTTCAAAATAACTGTAGTAAAAATAACTGAATATCACTCAACAGTAAGGCACGTAATAAACTAATTTTTAGGATATGTAAAGGTAATTGCAAAAGATTTGTTACAAAAATACCTACACAGTCCATAATTCAATGAGTTAGAAATAAAAAATAACAAAATAGCTCGTAGCATGTAAGATTCAGTCTACAAAGCAGTTGTTACTTAAAAAATGGACATACACTATTTTAGAATCGAGGCAAGACGAGAAATGTTTACGATACTTTTCGTGTCGTCTCGATTCTCATCTCTAAAGCGAGCCGATAATTCAGGTTAGCCTTGTCCCACCTCGAATGTATAATGTTAATTCTGATGTTATTTTGTTTGTTTTTTTTAGAAACGAAATAAAAAATTCCTTTTCTCGTGAGCAACATTAAACAAAACCGAAATATTCTTGCCAAATGTCACGTTTCTGCTTGTAATAGTATGACCTGAGCGATAATTAGATCCTTGCTTTTAATCTTCTATGAGATAATAATTATTATAAGATTATTATTATTCCTATTATTATTCCTGAAGATGTGATAGTTCACGTATTGGAATATTCGAGTATTAAATGTCTGAAGATAATAAAACGTGTGTCATCGCCACCAAAATTTCTAAAGTAAGGAAAGAAGTAAGAAAAAAAGTTATAAGAATTAAGAAAAATACTTCCCCCACGGAGATTCGATCAAAGAAACTCCAGATTACTGGTCGAGCGCCTTTACCACTGAACCACGATCGCTATGCGTTAAACGATTTGTCTTTAGTGTGGTTACGTTAAGTTTCTTTGCGCCCCCTCCCAGAAATTTTCTGGAAGGGGATTGTCCCCCCCAGAAAATTGTACAGCAGGAATTCTTACCCAAATATCTCGGCAAAAATGATGAAATACTGGAATGCGAACGTCGATTGTCAAATAATAATTCCTGGAATTGAAAGGAATTTTAGTTACATTGAAGAAAATTCTGTAACAATTACCAGGGTATATATAAATGAAGTACAGAAAGTAGCGACACTGTATTAGCTACGTCGAAAACTACCATAAAGCGTGCACACATTCATTTGCAGCAAAAAGAAAATTTTGAAATATTTATATATTAAAATGCTATGTTTATATGTTTGTGGTCAAGAAAAGTTTATATGCTTGTGGCATTTTTTTTTAACAATGATATCTCGGAAACTACAAGCTCTGGAAAGATGCCGTTTTCACTGATCGATTGCAAATTTTGTGAAGTTTGTTGAGTTATAATTGAAAATTTTTTAAATGGGCGTTATTTTTTTATTACATATTTTTAGGAGTACGCGGAAGTATTGAAAATTTACAAAGTAAAGCGTCATATCTCAACGAGTTATATGTCCCAACACCGCACATTTCTTTCATGGTCAAATGATAATGAAAAACGAAGCATAACTATTTCTCCAATGTAAGATGAATCTTTAGTGTATGGAGTGTTTGGCCCAATGAACACTATATAGACTATCACTGACATTATAATTAATTCTGTGTGTGAGCTAGTATCTTTATGAAAATAGTAGATTCTAATTGAAAGTAAGCAATTCTTAATGTGTCTTTTCATTTTGAACAGCTACCGCTTTGTAAAAGATTTACAACTTGGTTCCAAGGCAAAAATATTTCGAATTTGACTTAGTAATTATCAAAAGTTTCATGCTCAGTTTCAAATATTTCTGTCTTGAGATTTTATTTTAGTCTTCCAAGAAAGCGGTAGCTGCAAGAAAAGAAATGTCGCTTTCTAAGTATCTAAAAAGATTCCTTTCCCTCTACACTTGTAGCATTACAAAGAGAAAAGAGAATGTGGATTTTTAAAAAATTTAATATACCGACACTTACTGTATCGGCTTCGTGTAAAAATACCACAATTATTGAGCCAAGCTGGACATTGATGGAAGACACAACCAGGGTGGAAAAAAATCATGATTTTTTTAAAAAATAATTTTTGTTGATGTTTTTATTTAAATCGATTTTTTTTGATTTAAATCAAATCTTTCTCCTCGTAAATTACAAGTCGCGAACTGAAGAAAAAGCATTAGGAATTAGTATTAAATGCTAATTATGTCATTTAAATGAAAGTATTAGGGTTGAATTTTGAATTAATCCCCAATTGTCAACCTCTGTTAATCCCAAACAACGTTTCTTAACCCTTTCAAATTATGGCTTTTTTTTAAAAAGGAAAATTATGCTTTTTCAGTCAAGCAGCTACAACATGATCCCTATTTATCCTAGGATCATGGTTCATACCTCATTCTCTTCAGAATAGAACAGCCTTTGAAACGATAACATTCACATTTCCTATCATGTCTTTGAAGCGGGAAATTTTGAGAGAGAATGGGATTTTTCTGATTTTTTTCAAATGTTGATCCCCTCTGGACTCCCTGTGTTAACGCACACATCTCAAAATCAACTGGGAAATACTAAGGGGTGTACTAAATGTGTGTATAAATCTTCGAGCTATCTTGAATACTAAGGGCGGGGACAATATTTAACAATGAACTAAGAATATCCCCAGAATGCCCCAGATAATCCGCATGTAATATAAAAATTTCCTCAGACATCTCTATTTATCCTAGGGTCGTGATTTGTACATTATTCTCTTCAGAATAAAAAAGATTTTCAATCGTACCATTCAAATGTCTCAATCGTGTATCTGGATCGGAAAAATATTTTTTTTTTTTTTACTTTTTACCCCTCTGGACCAACCCCCTGTTTTAAGGTAGAGATCTGAAACACTGAAAAATACTAAGGGGTGCATTGAATAAATGTGCAAAATTTCAATCTTCTAGGTGCAAAAGTAAGCCCGCGAAAAATAATATCCCCAAATACTCCAGATTCCCGTATAAAACAGAATCTCAGGTAACAGTTTCCTGAAACATCCCTATTTATCCTAGGATCATGGTTCGTACGTCATTCTCTTCAGAATAGAACAGACTTTCAAACGGTACCATTCATATGTCTCCATCTGAATCTCGGAAAAAGCTATTTTGTTAAAAATATCCTCTTTTTTTCTTACATTTCCCCTCTGGACCCCCCTGTTTTCACGCAGAGATCTGAAAAATACAAAGGGATGAACTGAAGGAGTGTACAAAATTTCAGTCTTTTCAAGGTGCAAAAGTAAGCCCGCGAAAAATAATATCCCCAAATACTCCAGATTCCCGTATAAAACAGAATCTCAGGTAACAGTTTCCTAAAACATCCCTATTTATCCTAGGATCATGGTTCGTACGTCATTCTCTTCAGAATAGAACAGACTTTCAAACGGTACCATTCATATGTCTCCATCTGAATCTCGGAAAAAGCTATTTTGTTAAAAATATCCTCTTTTTTTCTTACATTTCCCCTCTGGACCCCCCTGTTTTCACGCAGAGATCTGAAAAATACAAAGGGATGAACTGAAGGAGTGTACAAAATTTCAGTCTTTTCAAGGTGCAAAAGTAAGCCCGCGAAAAATAATATCCCCAAATACTCCAGATTCCCGTATAAAACAGAATCTCAGGTAACAGTTTCCTAAAACATCCCTATTTATCCTAGGATCATGGTTCGTACGTCATTCTCTTCAGAATAGAACAGACTTTCAAACGGTACCATTCATATGTCTCCATCTGAATCTCGGAAAAAGCTATTTTGTTAAAAATATCCTCTTTTTTTCTTACATTTCCCCTCTGGACCCCCCTGTTTTCACGCAGAGATCTGAAAAATACAAAGGGATGAACTGAAGGAGTGTACAAAATTTCAGTCTTTTCAAGGTGCAAAAGTAAGCCCGCGAAAAATAATATCCCCAAATACTCCAGATTCCCGTATAAAACAGAATCTCAGGTAACAGTTTCCTAAAACATCCCTATTTATCCTAGGATCATGGTTCGTACGTCATTCTCTTCAGAATAGAACAGACTTTCAAACGGTACCATTCATATGTCTCCATCTGAATCTCGGAAAAAGCTATTTTGTTAAAAATATCCTCTTTTTTTCTTACATTTCCCCTCTGGACCCCCCTGTTTTCACGCAGAGATCTGAAAAATACAAAGGGATGAACTGAAGGAGTGTACAAAATTTCAGTCTTTTCAATGCAAAATGTAAGCCTGCCAAAAAAATAAGAATAATAGGCATAACAAAAAGTATATTTTTAAATTTATGTCATCACACACTATCTCTCGACGCAGAAAGGCGTGAAAGCATATGTAACATGTTCTACAATGCCTTCAGTCTTGAAAAAAGAAAATAAAAAACAGTAAAATACTTGGTACTTTTTTAATCGAATAATGAAGATTCGATTTTTAATAGAATAAAAATAGGTAATATAATTTAAAAAGTTAAGCATTAAGGAAAAAGTATAGCAACGTTTATCAAAATGTCACTTTTTTCACAAAAGTTACTGATATTTGGCAGGGACATATTTTTTTTTTTAAAATGTAACTAGCTTGAGGCACGAAATACATAAATTTCGCCTAAAGTTATAAATCTTTTAAAAAAATCGGAGAGAGGATAACATCCCTCTAAATACGTCCCTAAATCTGGGAACAAACAAGCAGACGCGCACGCGAAAGAATTTTCGTCAAATGTGGGTGGTGATTTCCCCGTTGGATCAGTTAACGATTTAAAAACCCAAACCCGGGGAGAAGAAAGCAGGATTACTCCGTTACCCGTTCAAAACGGGATTTTCCCTAACATCCTCTGAATGACACTTGTTTTCATACTATGCTGTACATATTGTGCATTTGTCTCTCATTGTATTATGATTATTATCTTCCATAATCGAAATAACAGAACAGAAACGGGATTTTACTTATTTTCATTTTAAATTAATTTATTTCAGAATTTAATTTAAGTCAACGATTTTTATTTACAAAATCAAGTGATTTAAATCTTGATTGAAATCGTGATTTAAATCAATCCACCCTGCTTAGAACACTGTGTTTAGCTTCGGAAATAAAACTCAAAAGCTGCCTAAAAAGACCTTTTTCTTCGTATGCGGGTAAGGTACCTGTAGGTCTCTTTCTGTGTTCTTTCTAATGTATTGTTGAACTTGGTCAACTGGGCTGTGCGCAAGTGCGCCACTGTTTTTGAAAGGACATGTTTTGCAGCGTGTTTTCTCCAACAGTAAGGTTATTTAGAAAGCTGTGTTTGTGTGTTTCTGTGAATATAACGTTGATATTAAGTTTTTCATCTCTTGTTTCTGTTTAGTGTTGTTTTATTATTTGAAATTGACAAATTTGTCATAGGAAAAGAAAAGAAGACAGCACGTGGGCCAAAGCAGTGCCATTGTTGAAGAAAAGAAGAGAATGATTAATTCAAATGATAGTTCAGCTGATGGATTACAACCTGAAACTGACAATGGAAATTCAAATCTTGTATCGGTCACCATCACCATCAGTGTCTATAGAAGAAATCTCTCAATCTCCACGTCTAGCAGTGGTTCAGATTTTCCCCACCCTTCGAACCATTCAAAGCCCATTAGACTTTAGTGTTACCTACAAATTTTCCATAACAGTCTCTGAAAGGTCGAACATTGAAATTTGTGCCAACTTGGTTCCTTCCGTGACTGCACGTCGATCCAAACAAAATTAACGTCCTTTTATGTTTTTACTGTGTGGACATCTTGAAAAACAATTTTAAAAACATTTCTTACTACGACCATGGAAGACGCTTTCTCTACTGTAGGATTTTGCAATTGGAAGAAGGCTAAAGAGAAATTCCGTATACACGAAACTTCAGAATGCCATGAACTGGCTGTACTGCACTACACGCAGAGAAAAAAATCCAATAGAAAACCAACTAAACAGACAAATTTTAGATGAACAACTTAAAGCCATAACATTCCTGGAAAAAAATGTAATCTCAAGTATACGTTATCTTGCAAGGCAAGGACTCGCATTTAGAGTACATAACTCCCGGTTCAGGAATTCATTTCAATTGATGAGGCTTTGCTCTGAAGATTTTCCACAATTGAAGAGCGGGGTAAAGGGAAACATGAAGAAATGTAATTTCATGGATGTTAAAATCCAGAACCAAATCTCGAAATCATGAGCCAAGAAATTGCTTTTCATGTATGTAACAAAATCAAATCTCAAAATCCTCCTCTGTTCTCCATCGTGTTTGATGGTTCCCGTGATATGAATGGCGAAGAACAATTAAGTATTTGTGCCAGGTGAGTTGATGTAGATCTCTGTTCTAATGAAAGTTTTCTTGTGTTTCATTATGGAATGTGCCGGTTGTTTCTGTTGCAATGAAGTCGAGAAATTGCTCCTTCTGGCGAGCCGTTCGACTATGAAAATTGATATCCGCCATGATGATGTAGGTACGAAAAGTGTCTGAAATATATTGAAAGAAATTGAGAGGAATGGAGTGTCCAGTCTAGGGCGGATATAAATGGCATGCAAAGTTACATATAATTCTTTATAGTATAGGGTAGTGATTACATATTCCGGTAGATTTCGTGTTGGCAGAGAATGTTAGCGATAACCAATTGTGGGAGAAAACCCAATGGCGACTCCACCATTTGCACGGCACATGGTGTAACAAAATTAATTTTTACGGGGGTATACCCCAATCTTTTATTTTTACTTCCTCGTGAGGCCTCAAAGAGACTAGAGGAAATCCCAATAGGTTCAATGCGGTTATTCAGCTGCAACATGTGTTGGATATAGGTTAAATTAAGTTTCAATATCAAAAAGGAACGTTTCTGCTATAACATTTATTTTAACAAAAGCCATAAATGAATTCAACAACAAAATCACTAAACGAAGATAACAATAACCATGAAAAATTCTCGTAACAAATTCGTCGTCAGAAACGTTGATCTTTCGATGCAGAGTTATCATTACATTTTAATGAACATCGGAGTTTGACAGTCATATTTCAATTTTAATTTTAAAGAATTATATGTCCAAAAGAAGTATTTATACCACTTTCCCAGTTTCACTTAATACGCAATACACTAGCCCATATTGCCATAAATAATAAGGCATCCCCAATCAAACTAAGCATTCAAGTTAACTATGTGAAAAAGAATAAAAAAGAAAGAAAAAAATACAAGAAAAATAACACAAAAAGAATGATTAAAGATTTCTCATTATCCTATGCTAATATGGACTATTACAATTATAACTTACGATACCACGTAACTCCTGTTCTGGGCATCCACACCGAAAGATATGTAATGGAACGATATTCAATCACATTTTAAGTTCAATATTACTGTTCCATTCACTCCGACTTCCTGTCAGCTAATGTACACCTTGTCTCAAAAAGGTTGAGCGCATTCTTTATTGGTGTTTTGAGGCAAAAATTTTCTAAGTCCAGCTTCGGGTATCTTCGGGAAAAAGTAAGCCAGGTTCGAACCTCCAAGCCAGCCTTTCAATCGGGAAAAAGTTTGCAGATGTGTTTTTCTTCTTTTAAATATAATAAGACTTGTTACCAAGTGTTTAAAAAAGCAACATTGATTGAAATACTTAATGATACAATATTTCGAAACCTTTTATTAATGTGACCACATGCTTGTTTGTCATTTAGCTCTCTATACGTAATGGAGCATTTAAATACGTTAAAGAATCTTTCCATATGTAAAAGAATGCTCAAAGTTAAGAAATAGAACATAATTATCGCCTGAGTACTAAAATAAAAGTCAAAGTAGAACAGAAACAGCGTTTGTAATGGATATGAATGTCATAATTATCTTGAGATCGGTTATACATCGCTAGAAGCTTAGTTCTCGAAGTCCTTGTGTTAGCTCATTGGTAAGCTGTCGGATTTCAAATCATAAGGTTGTGAGTTCGAATCCCATCTGGGTCAATACTTTTTTTAAAATTATATTTTCCGCAATGCATGAAAAATTATATAAAATAATTACATTAAAATACATAAGTTGTTTATATATAACATAATAATTGCAGAACATAGTAATTATTATGTTTAAAATATAACATCTGAGATAATTTTCACAGTAGGTCGTTATTATATATGAGAATGTTAAATACAAGTTAGGAAAATCGTTTAATAGCAATAAATAAGTTATGTAGTGTATTTATTTGCAGCTATTTGTCATACAGATTTAACTTCTCAATATTCTCATTACAGTATGTTATTTATATTCGTGAAATACAGTATATTCCTACGGATATAGAAAGTGTATAAACAGAGTATCCAAAGTCGTATCCTGCTTCAAAACATAACTTTTCCCGATCCCCTTAACGTCACGGGAAGAAACACAAATTCTCTTTAGAACGGAATGTCGTTACTTAGAGTCTCATTCGAATACGTTGAATATGCTTTTGTGTATTCATCTCTCTCTCTCTCTCTCTTTCGCTTTGTTTATGTGTGTGTGTGTGTGTGTTGCGGAATATCCCAAGTTGAATACAACATTTGCAAAGTATATCATTGTATCGAATACCAGAAATTGAAAGTCGTGTTTCTTCAGGTTAGGTTTGCGTGTTCATGTTAGCTCATTGGTAGAGTACGGACTTGCCACTGAAGAGGTCTTGAGTTCAAAGCCTACAGCTAATTATCATTCTTTTGTTAGTAAGATTGCACAGAAATCGGATACAAGGAGTGGTTTACTTCTAGAAATATTTTCAGAAGCGTTTAGGTAGCCCTGAAAAGGGTTGTTTTCGGGAGTTAAGGCGGGGACATTAATATTGTGTCCAAGACCCTTCTGAATTTATTACACGCTCCATTCTTCTGGGCATGGAATCTGTTACATGGGTGACAAATCTATCTCCTTCCCCTACCTCCAGCCATGCTTCGGAAACAAGATGCCACAGGTCATCCTGAGTTCTTGGTGGATCTGCCTCAGGCCAACTTTCCCTTAGAGTACGCTTCACTTCTGCTCACATATTTTCCATGAGATTGAGGTCTGCTCCACGAGGCGGCCAGTCGAATAAATCAATCTCAGGGTGCCCTGCGAACCATTCCTGAACCACACGGGAATTATGTATTGGCGACTGGTATTGCTGGAACTGAATTACACCATCAGGCTGAAATGCTCGTACAGATGGCACCATGATATTACTGATAATGTCTAAGTACTGAGCATTGTCCAGATGTCCTTCAATTCTATGAAGCTGTCCTGCTCCGCGACTGGAAATCCAACCCCAACATAAAATTGATACATGGCCTCTGCAATTGCAAGCAGCCACATATCCATGGTCATATCGGGTGCCTCTCGGACGATACACAAAACGGCGTCCCTCCTTTGATGTTGTGAATATGGATTCATCTGAGAAAACTACGTTTTCCCAATTGAGACCCACATTCGCCTGTGCAAACGCGAGACGGTAAATTTTGTGGTCGTCTGAGAGTTTTTCCTTCACGGCAGCAACACGGCCACGTAACCCAGCATGACGAAGCCTTCGCAGAGCTGTATGCTTACTACCAGGAAAGAGAGAAGCTTCCCTTATCTGTCTAGACGTCCTTAGTGGGTCTAACCGGGGTTCGTTTACTAATCTCGCATCTTGGGCTTCGGTTGACACATGCCGACGACCAGGAGATCGTAAATTACCAGTCTGACCTGTAGCACCATATTTCCGAATCCATTGCCTTCCTGTAGAGGCCGGGACACCTACTCGCCTGCTAGCTGCAGTTGCAGAATAACCTTCCAACTCCCATAAAGTAATTACTGCTGTACGTCTATCCATAGTTACCAATGTTCTGAGCTGTGAGAAGAAAGCAATAGATAAAAGCTAGTACCTGACGTGTGATTGGTTACTTGCACGACACGCCTATTGTGGGGAACAGCGTTGCCAGATCTAGCATAATGATGCTAGATCTAGCATAATTTGCATGTCTCTATCACCTAGCATCTTGCTTTTAGCATCCTGCCCAAATCTAGCACAATTTCAGCAAGTTATCAAAAAGCCGTAAAACCTGGAGAAGTTGGTCGTGGGAAGAAAAAGAACGGCAGAAATGTATCCTCTTCCATTGATTCATACACTCGGTAAACCATACAGGCAGTCTTATTTTCCTAAGTAAGTTCGGAACGGCTTTGGGCTTTTTTTTTTTTTGTGGCTCCACCCAGGGTTTTCTAATCCTTTAACTCCGAGGCATGGGCGGAGCTATGGGGGCCATTCTCCCCCCAACTTTTTGACTTCACCATCTTTACTTCTGACTTCATGATCATATTTATTCGGTGACAGCTCCGAGACCGACCAAAAATCTGCCGCCTCCCCCAGCAGACGATTCCCAACTCCGCTTATGCTGCGAAGTAATTTTCTTTCAAAATATGTAAACAAAAACTTTGCATTCATTTATACGATATATACGCCATTGAGTTTGGCAACGACTGCAGTAATTTAGTTGAGTTAAAATTTTGGTGCGTGAAGTATTGAGTTCTATCCATGCATTCTTGCTCTCTGTGTATTTTAAGTTACGTTATCGTATCTCAACTTTGTTTTTTTTTAACTCCTGAATTAGTAATTATGAGGATCTAGCATAATTTGACCGAATCTAGCATAAGTTCGATCAGGTTTTGGAATAATTCCGAGCTGTGAGTCTGGCAACGCTGGTGGCGAACGACTTGGTCAACGACTCGCGAAAGAAATCTGAAAATGGTGCGCCGTAATAATAATAATAAAAACAGTTTTTATAAAGGAATATTAATACATACGAAAAGCTGTTTAAAGAATGAATTGTTATACTGACTTTACACGTATAAAAACATATACCATATACCAAACAGATTGAGCGATATGATTATAGCTGTTTTGAGACGAACACTTTCGAAGTCCAACTTCGGGTGTCTTCGGAAAACAGTAAACTAAAGCTGCTGGTTCGGACCTCCAAAGCCAACCTTAGTAATCGGGAAAAGATGTACAGATATGTTTTTCCTTCTGTTAAATATAATAAGACATGTTGAAATGGTATTAAGTGTAGAAAAAAGTAACATTGATTGAAATACTTAATGATACAATATTTCGAGACTATGTATTCACACTCTCGTTTCGTCATTGTGATCTCCATACGGAAAAGAGCATTTACGTATGAGCTCAGTTATATTTCAGAAGCAGCTTCCGAAAAGCGGTCATGTTAGCTCAGTGGTACACCACCGAGCGTTTAAATCGTGAGTTCGATACCCGTTCAGGTGAGATTCCTTTATGATATTCTACTTTCCTCAATGCATGAAAATTATGTAAAATAGTTACATTACAATTCATCAGTTGTATATATATTTTCATATCATCAGTTGTATATATCAGTTGAATATATATATTCATATCATTTCACGACATAAGTAATTCTTATCTTTAAAATATAACATCTGAGGTATTCACAGAACTTCGGTGTGTTATGTGTGAATATTGAATACAAATTTAAAAAATCGTGTAATAGCAATTAATAAGTTATGTAATACAGTGGACTCTTTTTAATTCGAAGTCCAAGGGGACACGAAAACAACTTCGAATTATCCAAAATTCGAATTACCCAACAACATTTCTTTTCACATATATAACAACAAACAAACCGTGCATCAAAAACATATTCACATGGTGTAGACTATACCTTTAAAGCAGCTTATTATTTGCGTGATCGAATACCGCAAACTAGCCACAAAATAACTGATACAAACGACATTGACTCCACATAATTCAAACTACGTGTATAATGGAAAATATATTTACGTATAACACTACAACATACATTGAATAGCCCAAACAATTAAACACTAGTAACAATTTGAATATTCTGTTCTCACTTTTAAGAAGTCGTAAACCTCATTTGCTTAAATTTCATTGTTTTTGTACGGTCAATAAATCTTGAATTTCATGTATTGCGTGGAATACGATATTAATAACATTTGGTTGACTTTATCAATAATTCGTCTTAAAATGTCAACCAATTCTGAAACAAGATGAGATTGGCACACGTTCTCTATCTTTACTTCTTTTCCAACTCACCTTCATCTTTATCATTACATAAATTTTCTATTTACTTTTTGTATTACTCTTGGGTGCATCTGGATAACTGAAAACACGTTAAAACTGTATTTCTTTGTTTACATCTGTCCAACATTAAAAATTTTCAACTGTATTTACTTCGAATTATCCAAAACATAGGTTCAAAAGTTCGATTTATCCACGATTTTTTATTATTGTTTTCAATACAGTTTTAAAGGGGAATGGACTTTTGTTCGAATTACCCAATATTTCGAATTACCCAAGTTCGAATTAACGAGACTCCACTGTATATTTATTTGCAGCTACTTTCATCGCAGATAACTTCTCAATATTCGCATTACAGCATTTAGGTAGAGCATATCGAAAATCGGATCGTGGTTCAAGACAAAAAACTAGCTAGCCCCAAACTGTCACGTAAGAAATTCACGAATCGCAAAAGTAAAGTGAAGAGATTGAGAGCGGTAATTCCTTAATCGCTCTCTCTCAACTCTCTCTTATCTGCATTTATACATATAAAAGTGTATGTATGTATGTTCCATCATAACTCATGTATGCCTAGAGCAGGGTTTCTCAACCTGGGAGTCGCGGCCCCTAGGGGATCGCGAAGATAGGCGGAAGAGATAAATATAGTTAGAATCTAATACCAGAAATTATTTTTAAATATTATTTTTAATTTTGTTCTGATAGGCATACTTTTATTTTTTATACACACTGTAAAGAACAATAAAAAATAAGTCTACTGAACATTTTCAAAGGGTGTAGAATTCGTGTTACTATTTGGTTCAAAGTCTCTTGTCGTCGCGAATTCTGTCGAGAAATTTGAAGCTTAAAATATACAAAACGATAATCATGCCTGTTGTTCTGTATGGTTGCGAAACATGGTCGCTTACTCTGAGGGAAGAACATAGACTGAAAGTATTTGAGAACAAGATCCTTAGACGAATATTCGGACCCAAGAGGAACGGGAATGGGGAATGGCGGAAACTTCATAACGAGGAACTACATAATTTATACGGTTACCCAACATTGTTAGGGTCGTCAAGTCTAGGAGGCTTAGGTGGGCAGGTCAGGTAGCTAGAATGGAAGAAAGTAGAAACGCTTTGAAAGTCTTGACCGGAAGACCAAACGGAAAACGACCATTAGGAAGACCTAGGGGCAGATGGGAGGACAATATTAAGATGGATCTCGCTGAGATAAGAATACAAAGTAGAAACTGGATCCAATTGGCTAAGGATAGAAGTCAGTGTAGAGCTTTTGTGAACGCGGCATTGAACCTCCGGGTTCCATAGGCCATAGAGTTAGTTAGTTAGTAGAGTTGTTTAAAAATGAATTTAAATCAAAGAGGTATGATATAAAACTAATGAGAACTGTATATACAATTAAATAAATACAATTAAAATTAAAATTAAATACAATTAAAATTAAAACCTAATGAGATACCTAAGCATGGTGTAATTTCACTAGTGCAGCAACGCCCGGTTCAATCTTCATGACGAATATTATCAAGCCATTTTCAACTGATAAGCGATTTCTTATCTTTGTTTTAATGTTTACCATAAAAAAAACACTTTCGCACAAGTACGATATAGCAAATGGAATTATTACTTTTAAAGCAGCAATCACCAGACCAGGATATTTTTCTCTCCTCATCAAGCAGAACTTGTCCAAGTCTTCGTTACAGAAAACCAGTTGCAAAGACTTGTCGCATGATCATTCTATTATTTGGTCAAGAAGTTGTGGGCTTAGATCGGATACGTTAATGGCCTCTTCAATGAAGGAGTTTAACATCCATCTTGAACCAGCACCTTCGTCGTTGGGAATATAGATATTACAGTTACTGTATCCACTGTCAGTGCCGGGCGCCGAAAAGAGGGGCCACACATTTCGGAGGAAGTGTGTTACTCAAGTTAGGAAAGTGCATGTGCACATGTGTAAAATAGAAGGAAAAACGTAATAAAATGTGCTCAAAATTAAGGAAAGGTATTGTTTATTTTGAAAATGTTATTGAGCTTCGTGCCAACCATGGTGGCGCTTCGTAGCTAGTCTGTCGACGT
The DNA here is from genome assembly GCF_964235325.1 of Thermobia domestica. NCBI lineage: Eukaryota > Metazoa > Arthropoda > Insecta > Zygentoma > Lepismatidae > Thermobia > Thermobia domestica. The sequence continues at coordinate 210,512,139 of NC_137460.1, forward strand.
CACTCATATATACGGTGACATCGTACTATACTCTCGCCCCGGGCAATGATTTTCCATGGCACTGTTCACTATAAACAAAAAAATGGATTCTACTATTATAGAAATAGGTATGTTAAAAATCCCACACAAGCTTATTATAAAACAAATTATAAAAGGGTCGCTGGCAAGAGCGTATGATAAAAGGGAATCGTGATAGGAATTAGATTGAGAACCACTGGCCTAGAGTAATTTTAACCACATTTCTTATAGTTTCAAAAAGAGTGCTGTCGGGTTACCTATGGTGAATGGGAGGGGGATACATATAAAAGATTGCTAGAAAATGATCGATATTAGATTCATAGTTTTCGGGGTCGCTTAGATAAATAGTGAGACTTTCAATTACGCTTAACTCCGATTAAGCTCTCATTAGCAGGGATGGGCACGAACGACTTTTCTTTGAAACTCGACTCGACTCGAAACAGACATCTTTGAGGTCTACTCTTGGACTCGGCGCGAAAAATATCTTCCAACTCGACTCGGATTAGAGTCAAGTCCAACCAAAACGAGCCAAATCCTGTGTGTAGTCCTACCTAGACAATAATTATTCTATCATCAATTATACTACTGTTACTACAAATAATAATAATAATAATAATAATAATAATAATAATAATAATAATAATAATAATATTATTATGACAACACCGTGTACAAACATGAACGATAGATGGTTAGTAAAGGAACACTAAAAGCTAGTTGACTGCCGACGTCGGTAGTCATGAAGTTTACAAGGCAAGGACATCGTTCATTACCCTAAGCTGTAAGCGTCGGTGGACTACAGATGGTCAACTATTAACCTCTCGCCAGAAATTGGTGGCTCCGCAGCGACGATCCGTGATGGCCCAAGTTCCATTTTGAAAACTTTACTACCAGCGGCTGAGACGCGATGAAACGCCAACGAACCACAAAATTACTCTCCCAAAATATGTTAAAATGCCTATATGTGTGATTTGTTTATATTTAGGCGAAACAAAAAAAAACACAAAACAAATACCCCGGGGTGGACGCGAACCATCAATATTACGATTACTAGGCACGTGTTCTTCTGACTTCCCCACGGAAACGATCATAAAAAGCTTGGTTGTTGAAGGATAAATAATTGACGTATTAATTTAGCCAATCAGACAAACCCCTACATCTCGAGTTCTAGGAGGTCATACCGTGAACCGTTTCAGATTTATTGCTTTCTGGTGGAGTACTATCCATGCGCAAAATTTGAGCATAATAGCCGACATGCATCTTCGGTGCCTCTTATCTTTAGTACAATTTTAACCAGAGATGGTGTGGGTCAATGAAAATTTGATCCACGACCCACCATGACCCACTATGACCCACCAACCAAATGACCCATTGGCCCACTCTGACCCATCAACCATCGTGATCCACTCTGACCCACCACCAACTATGAACCACTCTGAACCATTGCGACCAACTCCGACCCACCAAAACCCATCGACATCAACTCTGACCGATGACCCACGTCCTCCTCTCCATTGACTAAAGAGATTACACTTGTAATAAAACAAGACTGTGAAATTATCACTTATCGGAGTTTGAATTTCTACCGTCATTGGCTCAAGCACCTCTTTGTTACAATACTGGTGGGTCTGACCTTTACGATATATAATGGCAAAGTGTTTCTCATCTTCCGAATTAAAATGAATTTAAATTTATCATATGTAATTATTTCTTTGTTGCCTTACAGACACATTTCAGTAGAAAATAGGGTGAAATTTAAAAGTTTCGAATCAAGGAAAAGTAGACCAACGTAAAAAAAAAAGAAAAAGAGAGAGAGAGAGAGAGAGAGAAACTAATTTTCTATATAATTAAGCATGCCGTACTAATTGAAAATGCCCATATAATTAAGTTTAGAATACAAATTTTATGGCCATTTTTCTCTAACTTTATGGCTTGATTGCCTTATGCTCGGAACGCTCCATTAAACACCAGCTTCAGCAATTATAAATAGAAAGCAGTGGGTATAAAATTCAATAAGAACTTTAGTTTGCATTACTCAATTTTATTCTCAACTAATATCAATTGTTTTCGATTATTTTTACAAATCAACCCACTACCAATTTCCAATATATAGAAAATGCACCCCCGTCCCCCCGCTCATAAAAGACAATTTTAAAAAATGCTAGGGCATATTCTCTTTATTTTTAATAAAGAGTTATATGCTGAATTTCAGCTCTCAGTTGAACGGCTTGTGAGATACTAAATTTTTCGCAAAAAGTCGGACTTCTACTCCCCCTAAGGATATGTATTATAATGAAAGTGACACGCGTATGACAACTTCCCAGTTGGGATTGGAGCCTGATTATATACCAAACGTCAATTCATTTGACTTTGCAATTTGACCGTGATGATTACGCAGACATAGTTACTTTCAATTTTTTATGATGCATATCCTTATTTCATATGTTACAGATGATTCAAAAATATTTTTTCAAGCAGTTAGCTCCTCTAGAATCTCACAGGCTGCATCCCAAAATCCAACTCCTACTATCCTATGACAATCCAAAAGTGACTGAACTTTTTTATTAGGAACAAATGACAAAAGAAAAATGGAGATCTTGAAAGTAAAATGTAGAAAAGCTCGGTGCCCCCAATAACTCCATATTTCTCCGCCCCTTCATTCCGAACTTAAAAATAAAACTTAATTCGAATATGGTTAATTAGTGAATTTATTACAGTTAAATTCCACTCACTACATGCTACAGCTACAACTATGTAAGAAAAAATAACAACTGTGAAACATGTTCTGAATTACTATTACATTTCTTACGCTATTATTAAACATATTAGAATAGTAAAAGAGGATTGTTCGTGAAATAGTATATTTGCTCATGATTTTTAACTTTTTCATACGGAAAAAATTAAAATATTATTCGTTTTAAAATTTGCACTCTGCAAATATGTTGCCCTCTAGGCAATGGGACTAATGTGGACTAATGGGAAATGCTGCACTGTTAGCGGCGCTGAAAACTTACGATTCGATTCTAATATCGGTTGATTTCGATATCTTTATGTCGCTACCACCCTGGGTGCTAATGGGAGATTAATTGGACTTGAATTGAAAGTAGAGCTATTCACCTAAGCGACCACGAAACTATGGATTCAATAATAATATCGACCCGTTTCTAGCATTTTTGATATGTATCCCGACAGTACTCTTTTTCCAGACTGTAAGAAATATAGTAAAAATTGCTCTAGATATATCAGAATTATGTTGAAACACACACATAAATCCACTTTTATATTCTGTATAAATAGAGAGAGAGTGAGCGAGCGAGCGAGCGAGAGAGGGCGACTCAAGGCATCACAACTCCACATTGCAAAAGCATATATCAGGAATTGAATTGAAAATATATGTAAAGACTTTCTGCTGTGACATGCTTCATAAGGACAATTCCAGTCTGCTCACGTGACCTTTGGGGTTCATGAATTTTTTTGCGAGCGTTCCGACTTTGGATTCTCTGTTTATACCCTCTGTTTATGCATCGAATAACATTTCAAGAACATAAATGACATTCTATATTATGAATGTTGAGAATTACTCTCTATATGACAAATAGCTGCAAATAAATACACTACATGATTTATTTATTGCTATTGAACGAGTTTCTTATGTTGTATTTACATACTGATATATAATACCGACCTACTGTGAAAATTATATCAGATGTTATATTTTAAACATAATAATTACTATGTTCTGCAATTATTATGTTATATATAAACAACTTATGTATTTTAATGTAATTATTTTATATAATTTTTCATGCATTGCGGAAAATATAATTTAAAAAAAAGTATTGATCCAGATTGGATTCGAACTCACAACCTTATGATTTGAAATCCGACAGCTTACCAATGAGCTAACACAAGGACTTCGAGAACTAAGCTTCTAGCGATGTATAACCGATCTCAAGATAATTATGACATTCATATCCATTACAAACGCTGTTTCTGTTCTACTTTGACTTTTATTTTAGTACTCAGGCGATAATTATGTTCTATTTCTTAACTTTGAGCATTCTTTTACATATGGAAAGATTCTTTAACGTATTTAAATGCTCCATTACGTATAGAGAGCTAAATGACAAACAAGCATGTGGTCACATTAATAAAAGGTTTCGAAATATTGTATCATTAAGTATTTCAATCACTGTTGCTTTTTTAAACACTTGGTAACAAGTCTTATTATATTTAAAAGAAGAAAAACACATCTGCAAACTTTTTCCCGATTGCAAAGGCTGGCTTGGAGGTTCGAACCTGGCTTACTTTTTCCCGAAGATACCCGAAGCTGGACTTAGAAAATTTTTGCCTCAAAACACCAATAAAGAATGCGCTCAACCTTTTTGAGACAAGGTGTACCTGACACAAGGTTGAATGCTCTCACATCGGTTCAGCGAGTTCCAACTTTTGCCACTAGATGTCACTATGTCTTTGATGCGTATAGAAAGCATCTATCACTGCCTACCTCTAGCGACTAAACTGATTACTACTTATTCCACTTTCCTACTTCAATCGAGATGCTCATAAACTTAAAGTCCCTTTTTTTTTCAATTCCGTTACAAAATTCCCCCACAAGGGTGTATAAATAATTTAACAGACAACAAGGTAATTGAAAAAAAAAATGATCTGTCTCTGTTGGAATCAGGCATGCCAAAATCGGAAGGATCAACTCACCATGTCCACTCACTTTCCAAAACAAAGATCTTACTTGAAGATGGGCCCACTTAATTCCGGAATATTCAGAGTTCCATGGAGTTCTAATCCTTTCCATAACGAGGATGAAAATGTGACAGCCATCTCGAGGATCCAGAGTATTAACCAAAGGCAACTGATGACGAAGAAAAGAAAGTCTCTACCATTTCTGACGATGTATTCCCAGGGACATGAACAGGCATGGACAAGTACACACATCCTGCAGGATTGAACAAACAAACACAGTATACAAACATAATAAAAATATCTAACATTAAACATGTCTATCTACATATTTACAATATTTAAGGTTATTACATGTGTTTCAGGCAAGCTTTTACTTTTATGAATATGATTTAATTACTAATGAATAGAAATTTCAAATGCAATTTTACAATTTACATTTAAATTCTTTCAATTTTACAAATTATAAAGCTCTAGGAGGATAGTACTTTTTTATATGCATTACATTCCTTTTTATAACAATGTCAGGATTCTCTATAGATTTTAACAAGACAGTGTTTTTGGTCGGATAGCAAAGTATCTGGAATGGGCCATCATAATTCTGACTTAGTTTCGGCATAATTTTCTGCTCGATCGAAGCCTTTAACATACGCTTCACTAAGACAGAATCACCAACAGCAAACGTCACCGGAATATGGCGTTTCTTATAAGCGGATTCTTTCCGACGCCAAGCCTTTTCAATATTTTGAGCTATCCTCTGACTCATCTCTTCCTTATCTTGTGTATTATCCAATACACCAAGATCTATGATCCATCTAACATCAAGAGGATTCCACATTATTCTCCCAAGATATAATTCGCCAGGAGTTTTACGAGTTTCTGAATTCTCTGACGAGTTCAAAGTATATTGCACTTTGTAAATGTGATCAGCCCATTTAGTTTGGTTTTGATTTATATACGCCTTCAATATCAACTTTATATTTTTATTTTGTCTTTCCGTGAAGTTACAAGAAGGCGAATAGGGAGCTGTATAAATATCTTGTATGCCCAAACTAAACAAATATTGGCGGAACTGATCAGATCTAAAGTAGCTCGCATTATCGTGCAATAATCGAGCTGGATATCCGTACATATAAAATATCTTATCCAACTTGACACATATAATCTTAGAAGTTATCTTTCTAAGTGGTTCAATAATAACGAACCTTGAAAAGGCATCCGTGACAACTAACAAATATTTATATCCATGACTAGGTAACCAAGGACCCATTACGTCAATATGTAAGCAAGCATTGGGTTTAGTTTCCTTTTTCGAAAAATACGTACCATAAAGAGGAATATTTCGATCTTTTATCCGCTGGCAGATATCACAGCGTTGAATAAATTGAGCAATATCTTGATATAAATTGTCCCAAGTAAAGCGGCTTGCAATTTTAGCGATGGTCTTGGCCCGACCACCATGACCACCCCCGACGATTTGTTCGTGGAAGAATTTAATGATACTCTCTTTCATACTGTCAGGAATGACAGCCCGAAGTCCCCCATATACCTTGCCATTCGTCCTTTTTAACAAAATATTATTTTGGATAAGATATGGTTCTACTGTAAGTTTATTTTCTATAGATTGGATTATACCTTTCAGCTTTGGATCCATCCTTTGCAGTTCTCCTAAAGGCTTATTAAAAAGAGGTAATTTCCAAAAGTTTATAAAAGATAAGTGCACATTTTGATCGTTAACAGTTTTAATCTCAACAATATCATCGCCCGGAGGCTCGAAATCAACAAAACTATACATACGACTGATATAATCAGCCAAAAAGTTCTTTTTACTCCTAAGATGTATTATATTGAAATTATATTTACTTATCTTTTCTATCATAGAGCCGTATTTTCTTTGTCTTTTATGATTTTTCAAAATCCATGTTAAGCTGGCATTATCACAAAATACTGTAAATTTATTATGATGCAAATACATATCAAACTTATCTAAACAGTAAATTAAAGATTTCATCTCAAGTTCAAAAATATTCTTCGACCAATCAGTTGTTGGAATTAACTTACTAGCAAACATCACCGGTCTTAATAATCCTTGATCATCATACTGACTAAGGATTCCGCTATAACATCGACAAGATGAATCGACATGTACTACAAATGGACTTGAAAAATCCGGGACTTTCAAAATGACATGATTTATTATAGCTTCCTTGATTTGATCTAAGATTTCATCTTCCTCTTTACCCCACTTAAATGTATTTTTAGGACTCTTAAGTTCGTATAAAGGCCCTAACAATTCTCCATAATCTTTCAAGAATCTCAAATAATATGAAAGAAAACCCAACAGTTTCGCTAATGCTCTACGATTTTTAGGCCTAGGAAGTTGTTTAATCACCTTCACTCTTTCTTGATCGATAAACATATTTCCTTCAGAAAATTCATAACCAAGAAATTTTATTTTACTTTTACACAAACGAGTTTTATGAGGGGAAATGGTTACACCATTTTCTCGAAGTCTTTGCAAAACCTTTTCCAGAATCTCGTTATGTTTTTCAATACTATCAGCATGAACTATTATGTCATCGACAAATATGTCTAAATATTCACCTTCCAGGTCCCTAAACATTTTATGCATTAAGCTAGACAATACAAAGCCTGATGTAACAAGACCCATTGGTACCTTGCGAAACTGGAGTAATCTAGTTGGGGTGGCAAAAGCTGTTATTGGTCGAGAGCTAGGATGAAGTTCAATTTGATAATAGCTAAACTTTACGTCAAAACAGCTAAAATAACGATGTCTCCCAATGTTAGCTATGATAGATTCTGCGTGGGGACTCGGAAATCCTGTCATTAACACACGCTTGTTGATTTCTGAGAAGTTGACTACTAACCTCGGCGATTTATCTCTATTTGAAATCATAAAACAGGGAGAAATAAACGGTGAGCTTTTAATCTCTTCAACAACCCCTTTTTCTATCAAAGAATCGATAAATTTATCCATATCTTTCAATTTATGTTTGGGAACAGGATAAGGCTGTGTAATACACGGTGTAGTATCAGTTAATATTATCTCATGTTGATAATCCTTTATCATACCTAAATCATCGGTTATAACATCTTTAAATTCATTAAACAATTTTTCAACATAAGGTATTAAATTTGGAGAAATAATATCAACAGAGAAATCAACATTACCTTTTCCATTTTCTTCCAACTCATTGGGAGAATTCTGGAATTCTGATCTGGTGGGATTGTCAACACTGACCCCAGCTGGAACTTCATCCACAAACTGGACCTCTCTGGAAAAATCTCCCGAATCCATCTGCCTAAATGAAGAACGCCGTGGTATATGAACGTTTGTCTCAACACTGGTTCGGCTGGAACTCCCCCTTCTCCACCTAGATCTGGCACGCTGACGCTGACCGGAAACCATCTCTCTGCTCACACCCGAAACTGTTTGGCCTAGAGAAGATCCATTAGGACCACCACCATTTCTCTCCACACCTGAAGTTGAACGATCTATCTGCAAAATTGACTGTGAATAGTTACTAGTTAATGGGGGTTTTAATGATTGATCAGGTAAATCAATGTCACTACGCATCACTGGAAATCGACGATCACTCATTGGAACTGATACCTCAGGATGTTCTGACCTCTGTGTGATAGGCGACTGAGTATTAACATCACTACTGAACTCCGCCACTGCTGAATGATAACCATCACGTAACGCTGATCGTTCATCCGATGCCGTAAATTGAAATCCGCTCCCATCAGATGTTGTTGACGGTTGACTCAACAAACCATGACTGCTCACCTCCACTGAAGACTCATGACAACTGCGTACCGCAGACGGACGCTGACCTCGACGAATAGTTGACTGTCGTCTAAAATTCCTAGATGGTACTACCTTTTCCTGGTGAGAGACATCTAAATTACGCTCCGCCTCTGAAGCTCCAAGACCTCTTGACATCATGGATGGATGGTGACTACTCTGATGAACAGACGGGCATCTATTTCCCACATCACACGATGTTGTTGATGGACGGGATGAATTGATAACAGAAGTCCCTTGACGAAAACGCCCCGCTGATTCACGACGATTACCAATATTTCCAGCTGACCTATGAAAACATTTTTCCTATACACGCTGCCGCTGAGAAGCTACGCTGCATAGATATAGAACGCGATCCAGGTCTAATACCATTACTCTCATTTCCACTAAACTCCATTTCAACTTGACAACCTTGTCCAGTAGAAGATGAACAACCTACCTGGTCCAGGCATTGCATATCTGTACCAGGAAAGCAATGGATAGAGTTCTGAAGTGAAGCGGTCGTATTACATACTCTAGGACGACATCCGATATTACTGTTCTGTCTATTAACCCCTCTAGAAATTACACTAGAATGTTTTAATTTTGTAGGACAATCAACAAATATATCTGAATGATGAGAATCATGTTGATTAAATTCAGTCAATTTAACTTCTTTGTTGAGTTTTTCAAAAAATAAAGTTTTATTTCGAATGTCAATATGAGCAAAATTTTCGTTTAAAAACGAAATTCCCAATAATAATTTCAAATTAGGGTGATCAATAATTCCAAACCAAGCACTAAAACAAGAATTGTTCACGAAAAATCTTAATTCAACCATTTCTTCGATGTTTACAGACTCATTGTCCAAAACAGTCACTGAATACTTTACAGGTTTAACTTTAGGTCGACATTTCATACTTATTTCCTCAAAAACTGTTCGTTCGCATAAATTCAGAGTTGAGCCTGTATCAATAACAGCCGGATAAGGCGTTCGACAGATGGAAACCATCATTTGTAAAAGATGATATTGTTTCTCATTTTCATTATTCAAATACATAGAGTCTCCCCGAATGTTACTACCTTTATACGGACATCGATTCCAAGCATGATTACTACTACCACATACATTACAAACCAATCCTGCCCCAAAGTTTCTACCACGATTTTGTTTCGTAAGGTTACGTACTACTGTATTCGAAATATATTGATTTTTTACTGTTTTCTGATAATCCAAGGCATATCGCCTATTCATCTCATAACTTTCCGCAAATTCTAAAAATTCATGAACAGTATTAGGCAAACCAGTTAACAATAATAAATCCCGAATCTCAGGTTTGATTAAGTTTGAGACCGTGTGACAAAATTCTACATCTGACATTTCCATATTCAATAGTTGCAACACTGATATTTTTTCACGAAGAAAATTTTGAAGGGATTCATGCTCTTTCATAACTCTAAACATCTTACTATTGTAAAATTCCGTACGAACTAAAGGTGAGATAAATTTTTCCAAAATACATTCAGAAATATACTTCCAATCAGTCGTTATATTAAGTAAACGCTGCATCTCTTCAAACATTTGATTCTTACATTTACTTAAACTAGCTACTAAAACTGCTTCGGAAGGTGCAACCTTCATTTCGATCATTTCGTTTACCTTCAACAAGAACTGACATAAAAGAATACCACTATTTTCATTCACAAGAGGTAGTTCACTAATTTGCATCTCAATAGATTTATAAATGCTTTCTGAGAATATTTTTGTGAAATTACATGTGATAGGTGGTTTATTCAACCCACGATAAGGACGTACTTGTGGCACCGCACAGCCAGCGAAGTCCAACAAATCAGAAACATCCCGATTCTGAGGGGCCCCCCTGGCTCCTGCGGTGGGCACATCGTCAATTTGCACCAGAAAACCAACGGGAACCTCGTTACCCCCTGGTGGATTACACACAGGAGACCAACCTGTGAACTCTCTTCCAAAACGAGCAGCAAAATTCATGATTCAGATTTTTTTTTTTTGAAAAAAAATATTTTCTAATTTATAGGCCGAAAATGGTCATAAGCTATCCCGTACAACACACTAAACTTATTAATTCTGTAACACAGTAGAACCATTTACATATACTACGTATATCGGAACGAATATTCCTTACAACAGATTTTCTCAAAGCCAAATATTCGTATTATTTCCAATGCTGAAACGATTTTTGTTTGTTCCTATTTGTTCTCAACAAGTAAGGGAATGAAACATACACGTACTCTTTACATTCAACCGACCACATATAAATTTGTATAATGGGACATCGAACCAAGTACCACAAATCAGGACTCGAACCGTAATGCACTAACCACTCCTACCTTCCGGGATCGAACCTGCGCTATCTTGATCCGAACCAATATTCAAACATTTCACTAGAACACAGACCAACACAAGTAATAATACCGGGATACGATCCAACACAGCAATAACCGACATTAGCTGACAGGAAGCTTGTAACAAAATTAATTTTTACGGGGGTATACCCCAATCTTTTATTTTTACTTCCTCGTGAGGCCTCAAAGAGACTAGAGGAAATCCCAATAGGTTCAATGCGGTTATTCAGCTGCAACATGTGTTGGATATAGGTTAAATTAAGTTTCAATATCAAAAAGGAACGTTTCTGCTATAACATTTATTTTAACAAAAGCCATAAATGAATTCAACAACAAAATCACTAAACGAAGATAACAATAACCATGAAAAATTCTCGTAACAAATTCGTCGTCAGAAACGTTGATCTTTCGATGCAGAGTTATCATTACATTTTAATGAACATCGGAGTTTGACAGTCATATTTCAATTTTAATTTTAAAGAATTATATGTACAAAAGAAGTATTTATACCACTTTCCCAGTTTCACTTAATACGCAATACACTAGCCCATATTGCCATAAATAATAAGGCATCCCCAATCAAACTAAGCATTCAAGTTAACTATGTGAAAAAGAATAAAAAAGAAAGAAAAAAATACAAGAAAAATAACACAAAAAGAATGATTAAAGATTTCTCATTATCCTATGCTAATATGGACTATTACAATTATAACTTACGATACCACGTAACTCCTGTTCTGGGCATCCACACCGAAAGATATGTAATGGAACGATATTCAATCACATTTTAAGTTCAATATTACTGTTCCATTCACTCCGACTTCCTGTCAGCTAATGTACCTGACACAAGGTTGAATGCTCTCACATCGGTTCAGCGAGTTCCAACTTTTGCCACTAGATGTCACTATGTCTTTGATGCGTATAGAAAGCATCTATCACTGCCTACCTCTAGCGACTAAACTGATTACTACTTATTCCACTTTCCTACTTCAATCGAGATGCTCATAAACTTAAAGTCCCTTTTTTTTTCAATTCCGTTACAATGGGTATGGTACCGTCAGCCTTAAGCAGTGTAAAGCGGAAAAAATTGCAGTTTTGGAATGGCTTCAGATGAGTTGCGTTGAAATGTTCTTCTAGTAATAGTTGTTCGAACAGCGGTTTATGAGAGTGAATAGATCGTATGTTAAGAAACAAGAAAACTAAAGCCATAATGATCGGTAAAGAGTGAAAGAGGTTTCTAAGAGCTAGGTTGAGCGGCTGTAGCATGGAAGTAAGCATATGGACCTGAATATGTAGCATTAAAGGTAACATGAAGAGTTGCCTGAGCTGCAGGTTGGATTTGTTGGAGTACATATTGTCCTTGGAATGGATGAATATTCTGCATTACTACAGTGAAAAATGTAAGAAGCTGTTCAATAGTGATAGGTTGGTACACTGAGGTAATAAGCGGAGATTCAGAAGATTTAGTTTCGGGTGGTCTGATAGGCACAATAAGTTCAGGCTTAGTCTCATGTCTTTGCATTTGTAGCTGAACGTGGGATGTTGCTCAGGACATGCATTGCATTTAGGTGGTTGTTGTGAATTTGGGCAGACCTTTGTATAGTGAGGTCCGGAACAAAACCCACATGTCGGAAGATTTGGACATTTCGATGTCGAATGCAAATTATATTTCTGACATTTCTCACGTCGGAGTGGGAGAGGTTGGGAGTGCGAGATGCCTCAACCCGGTGTCTACGTTTGAAGATGAATGCCCCCTAAGTTAGTAGTTCATCAATGGTTTCTTGATGCGAGGTAAGAACACGCATCATGTAAGTCGGGCCCATGTTGTTTTTAATACGTATGCATGTAGTAATGACATGACCTTCCTGTTTGAGCTCTCTGTAATCTCGTCATCTGTGATCGATGGGTCCATACCGCGTATAATAATGGACAATGTAGGCAATTTCCGTGAAAGTGGTGTCTACTTGGTTCGTTTGTCAGTTAACCGTGTCATGGTAGCTGTTTTGCGGAAGACTTCATAGCTACAGCGGTTGAGAATTTTATAGACCAATCTCTCATCTGGTGATTTGATGATGATGCCATTGCGAGTAGGTATGAGCTCAGAAATTGATGTACGAGGCACGTACTTACAGAATTGCTGGAGAAGAATTTTGAGATTGGTAAACGTGGGATCAAACTGTTGAAGTAGAAAACTGTATATCGGTGTACGTTGCGGTGTCTCTACTGGGGGAAATTGCCGGTCGTCTCCTAGATCTATCTGAAGTTCAGATTCAGAATCGCTAATGGTGTGTGCTTTCGTTGATGGCTGAGACAGAATTGATCGTGAAAGAGGTGGTAAATGTGAGCGAGATCGGCTAGTGCCTTGAACATGTTTATGGCTTTCCCTGCGTTGCCTGTCAAGAACAGCAAACTTGTCCAACTAGTATCCGCCGATGAATATGCGTTATGTTAATAAAATCATAGGGGACAGGAATATGAAGAACATAGTGACTAAGTAATCACCATTTTACAAAACCTGTTTTGCCAGGTTTTCACTGGTAAAAAAAAACCCTTTAACTAGTGTCAAAAATCTCTCATTTTGGAAAAATATCCATACATTTACTATGAAAAGATATGACATAGAAGAATAACGCACGAGGAGAGGGGAGGGACACTGAATCCGGACCCTTCATTCCAAAAGTGCGTACTCTTTTTGAATAATATATCTGTGTTTTGTCTGCACCAGGGATACATTGAAATCGAAGTTTCCATATTATTAAATAACAAGATAGAGCAATTCTCCCCATAATTTTCATCAAAACTATTCCATTTTGATACAATTTGTCGTTAATTTCTTTCAGGCATCCAAGTTATAGACCTATGTATTATGTGCTCTGACTTCGAATATGGTGTATATTTTTCCTGTGACTTTTTAATCATATTCACTGCTTTTTCATATGATAAATAATGAAGAAGTGACTTTAGCTTCCATCGAATTAAAATCCGCTAAAAATTTCTTTTAAATTCTGCGATTTTTATGAAATATGAAATTTACTCCTATCGTTTTACTCTTGTTTTGGATTGGGGTCACGATGACTCAGTGGTAGAGCATTCATTTCTCATCATCACCATCTCCCTTAGCCTCGGTGTGTAACATGGGACATTAAACAATAAATTTCATTTCATTTGTTTTGGATTGAAATTAATCAAAGGAAATTCTCTAATCTTCCGAAAGCATGTTATATATAATTTTAGACTCCCGGTGAGGGCACTCGGTCGAAAAAGTCTGAAGCGCTTTTTCAGGCCAGCCAGCCTGAATGAGGTTTTCCTGATCTTTCCTCATTCATACCAGGCAAATGCCGAGGTAATACCTAACTTATAGGTCCCAGGTCGCTTCGTTCCTTCCCCACTCCTTTCTTCCTTTCCTTTCCCCGGATAGTGTACTCGCCGAGGAACGTCACTCCTTAAAACTTGACGGGCTAAATGGTCTTAGATGTCGAAAGCCCAGAAATCTAAATCCCTAAATATAATTTTAGTTTTTTTTTTCTTAAATAGCCAATTTTCATGAGACATTGTGTGTTTTCTTTCAGATGTCCTAGTGAGATCTATTATTATTGGTTGACCTCAGACGCCAGTTTTAAGATAGTGCTTTACGGTCTCGTTCGTTTTTTTAAAACAATATTGAATCAGGGCGTGTGTTCTCTGAGTTAATTATCCCCTCTGATGGTTGGGTTTAAAATTGGTGAAGGGTATGGTGATAAAAATGTTCTATTGAAAAAATTGCTTTCTTTTATATTTTATTGTGTGATATTGTATTTACTGAGTTCAGTGTATCAAACATAAAAGCAAATTGCACCTTGCTACAGAACATTGAGAAAATATTAACCTGATGAGTGCACATTGTCTAGGTATTTTCACAATGACAGCATCAACTAGATTCAGAGGAGGTTCAAGAATATAAGCTAGTATTACCTATAGAAATAGTAGTAATAATATGCTGCTTCCGCTAACTATTCGAATATATTCATATGTTTTTCAGTAGGAAGCAAAAAAGTAGTACTGTTACACTATTACATATGTGCATAAGAAAGTTACATGCAATACTAGTTGAAAGGCTATATCCAACGAATATTTCTGCTTGCATATAGACAGTACATTTTATGCAGATACTTTAGCAGGTAAATGCTGTTACACTCACAAGAATCTACTCGATACATACAACTTATTTCTAGGATATTTTATGTGTGTTAATGGCAAGGTGCTTAAATGCTCGCTTCAGAGTCTGAGTTCGATTGCGAATTGAATCAGCGTTATCTCATGGTTCACAAGAAGCATGAATGATATTGTATCTTACAACCACGATGGTAAAAGAAGACACATTCATTTAATTGACACCTGAAACACGGAAGGTCATTCATCGTTTCTTTATATTTTATAAAGTATTCTAAATGAAGATCCTAATGGATATGCACCATTTTCTCCAAAGGCATTTCAATAATCGATTACTAAAGAATATAAGAACCTAAATGATTCAGGGTTCAAAACATGATTTCATTTTGTGGACGTTCAAAGTTAATTACTAAACTATACGCTTACGAAAATTATCTAAAATATCCCCCTACAATACTACAGTGTTTAAATTGATTAGATTTCGGGATCATTTTCAAAATCCAATAAATCCATTACGACATGAATATCCTTGCCCCTCCCCCCAAAAAACTGTGTAAATCAATGTCATATTCATATATAAAATATTAGATAAACAAAAAATCAAAACTCGATACACCCCACATAGGAATAAAATTGTATAATAAACTTTCAATTTCTGTTAAATAAATGACAAATTCCCAATTTGAAAATGTTGACAATATTATCTATACATAAGCATCTGTTCTATAGCATAGTGAAATACATCAAGAATACTGAAACTCAAACAAACTATTTGCTGAGCAAAACAATATATTTACATAATAAACTACATACGTGTTACAGTTTCGCCAACTAACACTTTGGCTTCATCAGAGATAGTGTGTTTGCATTTAAGTACATACAAAGCAAAGCTTCTACTTATGGGAAATATTACAAGAATGCTGACATATGTAAAGTGTTGTTACCATCAACATTTCGTACTGTCTGACGAAGTCACGAACCAGGAGTATCATTTCAGATTTTTCTTGGGCAGGGACAAGACTCCTTGATATAAGTAAAATTTCTCGTTTTTCATTGATTTACTACTATTCTATTAATAAAATCTATATAAATCTCAAACTCGGGGGGTGCAACTGCCCCTCCCTGTCCCCTCTAAATGACGCTCCTACCATGAACGAGAAGTTCTTAAGGTAGAAAAAAAAATTCTAGCTTTTCATCCCGTGATAATGTCTTTTAGACAAAAGGGATCGGATGAATTAAGAAAGTGAATGATTATGAAGAGTTGCTGGTATGAGAGTGTGGAACACCCAATAAACCCATGAACACGGTGTTTTCTGCCACAAATTCACATGGCCTGTAATCGAACCAAGGTCCTTTCGCACGAGAGGTGAGCGCTATACCACAGAGCCATCTTTTTTCTCCCTCAGAAATCAATATGAATCATTATATGATATTTAAGATATTGATAAGCACTGAGGAATTGTTTACACCACTTGCGCAAAACTAATCGTGGACATGCTATTGATAATAAACATGCAAGCAGATAAAAAAAATCAAGAATAACAAGGAAATTAATCGTTCTGGGGGAAATTGACAGGCCTACTTGTCCCGCCAAAACAGCAGAATACATATATTATTTCTTTTTTCGTTTGCCTTGGCCCCATATACATTCATTTATTTATATTTCTGTTTGAATCATTTTAACGGAAGTAGTGGAAGGGAAGATAGGTGAATTTTTCTCAATGAATGGTGGGGACAGTCGGTCTAGTGCGTTTGCACACGGCAACGATAATATCGGTGGAACCACCGATAATGTCGGCGGTGAAATCGACTTCAATGTATTCAAATCGTAGCTTGCACACGCCACCGATATTATCGGCCGATCCTCCGACACGCAGATGCTGTCGGCCAAGCCCCCGATACTGTCGGCGATACCGCCGACACCGATTTTGTCGGGGGCAATGTTTTCTTATGTTTGGATGCACACGCCACCGATAATGTCGGCCGGTCAGCGGGTTAGATGAAGAGAGTGAGTGACAAGGTGCTGTGTATTTTTGTTTCGTTTCTTGTCTTTGGAATTTTGTTGTTTCCATTTTCTATTACAATTGTATAATATTATTATTATTATCTTGTCCTATAAACAACTTCGGAACAGCTTATTATTTTTTTACAGTCTCTGTTTTGGTGTAGCTAATTCCCTTTATTAAATAAATATAAAATGTGGGGAGTCTGAAGAGTACTGGCTTCCCTCTAAATAGCTTTTACCAAATAGAATATAGGAAATTTAGATAACCAATTTCTTGATTATTTTCCACTCCTTTTTTATTTTTGTTCTTTCTCTCTCTCACACACACACACACTCTTTGATGGTATATTTTTTAATCTATTAATGCTTTTAAATTTTAATACATTCTGGAAATTAATTTAAGCGTAATTTTCAAAGTTTGATACACTGTGAACATAAGCATATGGAAAAAATCCTGATTATTATTACTTTCTTTCATTTTCATCAGAATTGTGTGCAAATCTCTTTTCCCGGTTCCACTCAATAAGCAATGATTGAATAAAATATTTGTTGACAAGTCAAAGTAGAATTATTATTATTTTGAAACGAAACCAGCACAATCAAACACTCTTTCCAAAGCTCCAAGGACAAGTTACTCATTTGGCATTTTCTTGATTGTGATCTCAACAATAGGGATGTGACTTCATGCTTCACTTGTTGCAGATTTTTTCTCTCATTTCCAAAACTATCCCAAATCCCCCTTTTTAAAAATAATTTGTGAAATGGCAATTGAAAACAAAGACCAAAGCGATGTATCCAAGTTTTCTCTCTCCCCTTTGTACCGGGATCGACCCCCTGATAGAGTTCTGCAGTTTAGCTACAGTGACTGAATGAAAAGGTTGTGTATTATAGCATTCGTATCTTTCTAGTTTTGCTTAGATTTTTAGAGATGACAGGAACTTTTCCATTCGATATTTTAACCCTCATTGAACTTGTGTAATGTAGACCTTGCATATGGGATAAGATAACAGACTCTTTCAAGGACAGAATTGAAAAGCAAAAAGCATGGCGAAAAGTTTATGCAAGCCTTGCCCAGGATTTTGAGTTCATGGACAAAAAGAAACGAGAAACGACAGGTATGTATGCAACAGCGCAAATCTGTCTTCAACATGGGGGGGGGGCGGTAAGATCGTTCCCATATTATATATATATATATATATATATATATAGCGATGTTCAAACTATTTCTGTAGTCGAGAAACAATGCTGTGGAGGACAGGGCCTAAAATTGAGTGGAGTACTCCACACTGAGAAAAAAAAATGTAGGTGGCATACTTAAAAACGTAGGTTACATTCGTAATTCCTGTAGTTTCTGGACTTAACGTACAACCGTATATAACATCCTGCAGCAAACGTATAGCTGAAAAAGTATGTATTATACGTACTGTCTGCACAAGTGCAATGACGTCATTCGTGTGACGTTATCTGCAGTAACAAGTATATACGGAGGTAATATCTAGCTTTGTGACGTCAGGGTCGTATGTAGCATGTGGGTTAATAATGACGACATACACTGACTATCAGGACGGAGCATGATTTCAAGAAGTATGCAATATACGTTCTGTACGTATGTTTCTTGCGTTCAACCCCGAGACAGCATCTATATTGTACTTGTGCCCCATACGTACGACTAGATACAGTATACGTATTGTACGTATGTATTATACAGATTTTCCTTATGTCGCACACAGCTTGTCCAGATACAGCATACAGAATATCCGTATGCACCATACAGAGTGCATATATGTAGCTTACAGACTGTCTGCATGCAGCATATAGATTATACGTATGTCGCGTACAGGTTGGCCATATGTAATGTATAGATTGGATGTATATAGCTAATAGGTTGTCCATATGAAATATACAGATTTTACCTGTATCGAATACGTATTGCCTTCTTGTAATGTATGGATCGGACATATGCAGGATCTAGAGTGTACGTATAGTGCACCATTATTAAAGTGCTGCAACATACTGCAAAGTGCATGATACATTCTTACTGTAATGTTGTCAAATATTGTTTTACTCTGTATGAAAACAAAAATAGCTTAAAATATGGTTGATCTCCTTTGTGCCAATAATAATAAAATTAACAATACTACACTTTTCAAATCTTAGTTTGGAGCAGTGAAACTGTCCAAAGAAATGTATTTACCTGCAGGGTGTCCTATAAGTTTGGGCTTCCTGCTAATTCGTTGGAAAGCTACTGCAAAGTCAAGTGTTGAAAAGTGACACAAGCGTTAATTTTAAAATTATGGGCACAAAGCAGGGGCGGATCCAGGACGGACTTCTGGGGGGGGGGCGGTCGGCGGTAATACTGCTACTTTTAAGAGCTCCAAACTTGTTATGAATGGGTTTATTTATATATAAAATAAGAAAGTTTCCTCTTGTGGGGGGGGGGCGATCGCCCCGATCGCCCCCCTCTGGATCCGCCCCTGGCACAAAGGAGGTTAACCATATATTAAACTATTTTCGTTTCCATACAGAGTAAATCAATATGTGATATATTACTGTAAGAATTTATCATATGGTTTGCAGTTAGTTAGTTGCAGCACCTCAATAATAATGCAAAATGCACAGCCTTATACAATCCTATATTCAAACTCAAACAAGATTTACGTACAATCATTTATTAAGCTGTTATCATCCATTGCTTGTACGATATAAAGATTATTTTACCTCATTCTTTTCCTTAATAGTATCTTCTACTAAAGTGCAGTTGTTACCACAAGAGGCCTGAATAGAATTTTCCAGAAATAACTTCTCTGTACATTTTAATTAACAGGTTTTTTTTTTTTTTTAAATGTCGCAATAATTAAAAGTGTGGTGTCAGCCGGAAACGCATTCGCTTACAATATTATTCCTACTCAGTACTCGCCATTAAAAATGAAACACCAAGAAGGAGACTGGGTAGATGCGCCAAAGTTCCCAGGCCGATACCTAATAGTAAGTGCAGAATACTCTTAAACGTTCGCTGTATTCGCTGTGTGACAACGTGGTGACAGCGGAGGCGTTGTGCAGCCATCGACTAAACATATTTATTCTTCCCTGCTATAGACATTCTGCAAATTTGGACTTTCCTGGATGCATCCTTCTTAGTGTAACATTTTAAGGAAAGAGCAATTTAACAGTCTCATACATTGCTTAAAGAAAGAGCAATGATTTTCAGAATTACTCGGAAGATATATATACACAATAATTTAAAACGGTTATTTCAAACTTTGCAATTCAAAGCACGAAAAGAACTATAGATAAAGGAACACTGATTTTAGCCAAATAGTAATTAGTAAACTCAATCACACTCAGTACCATTAGTTGCTTGGTGTTATCCGTAAGTCAGAGATCACGGTATCTCATTTCGTGTAGATTTTTGCATTTGTTTAACGCTAAAAATGTATTTTATCGCTAATTGAACCCAGTACCATATATATACCGACACGACGTACCTTAGTCACAAGGTGACATGAGTGAAACACTAAACTATTCGATTGACACCTGCGGCCTTGTCAACACTAGAGAAAGTTACAAAGTGATTAAGTAAATACGGAACATAGTTCATACAAAGTATAGCGATGTATGAAGTCTCCGTTTCATACGACTTGGATAAAGGATACATCTGAAATAGCAACAAAGAAATATATAATGATTTCTCTGGATAATTTGGATTAGTCCAGAATTCGAACACACACACGCTGGTAAGTCCAACATTTTTTTTTTTTTTTAACTTCTTTCTTCGGATTCCCAATAAAGTTGACTACTGAAAAGCTGAGTTATAGATTCTGTATTAAAACAACACCTTCGCTAGACATGTTCAGTATACACATTGTCTTACATACAGAACAATACATTAGTTATTAATGCATGTCTGAAATAATAGTGCTTCGTATAGAATTTTACTTCATCCAATCGCAATAGCACAAAGATAAAAAATATTGCTAGGGATAATGTTCTTATTACAGAGAAAAAGAATTAAAATGACTTAACATTAACAATCATTTTCTTTAAACAGAGATAATATTTTATTATAATTTATGGAAGAAAGAAATAATTTGTAGTACAGTATCTTTATTAGGGTTATATATTCGTACAAAATAATGTAAGTACAACTGAGTCTGTCTTCAGAAAGGGCGTACTTTTAGCCACAACCTACACTGCTTCTTTTGACTGTCTTTCAAGCAGAATCCTGGTTTGATGCACGAAATACCTGCAACAAAAATCAGAAAATATTTAAAATGTTATATTCAGTGTGCTTAATTTGGTTGTACTTAACAATACAAAGTATCTTAACATTTTTGAGATTAAATGGACAAAATCTGTTCGGTCAGGTATGGACTTTTGGGTTGCACGTAGAAAAACTATGAAGTGTTTATTGATGCTGAACAACAACTCAAAATGTATTACCATTCAAAAGTAAGTGGGTACCTCAATGGTGTTCGGGCTACCATGGGGTACCTAATGTCTGTATTTTTTAGATATATGAAAATATATGTCTCTAAAATGTAAGGAACTGACATCTGTTTACCGAAAACCTCAACTCGGTAAGCCTTATGGATATCGAGATATGGGAAAATAAAGAGCGACACTACAGAACTGTGGAGTTTGCGTACTAGATGGTGCAGTTTCGGAAACGTAATTACGAGGGCTTACAACAACCTCAAAAGTAGTTTCAATTAAATACACTACACACACGCCCTGATGGGGGTTTTCGGGTACCATGATATTCCCAGAACTCTCATTTCTAAATATTCTAAAATATGTCTTAATAACGTTTTAAAGAACGTTAGAGGTGTGTGTTTACCGAAACCGCAAGTCGGTACGCCTAACAGTTACCGAAATATGGTGAAATAAAAAGCGACACCATAGGTACGTGGAGCTTGCATATTAGACAGTACAATTTAGAAAATTAATTAAAATATGACTATCAAGATATTGTCAAATAAAGGGAGGATCCATATAGTTATGGGGTTTTCGTGTTAGGTGGTAAAATTTCCGAAACCGGTCATGTAAAGTTAATAAGCATCAGTAGCAATTTCATCTTAAAATAATTAGGTATTTCCATGGAGTTTAAGAACATCATGGGGTCTACCAAGATTAAATTTTAAAAGTTTTGTAAAATATATTTTGACATTTGTAAAGAGTATTAGAAATATGTATTTACCTAAAAGTTCCAGCTAGTACATCTAGCAGCTAGAGAGACACCATACAATAAAAGCGTATTAGATCTTGAAATTTCAGAAAACAATTATTGATCCTAACAAAAGTTAAATAAGATGGTACTTATATGGGTTAAGTGTGAACCTCAGACTCGTCAGTACAATTTCGATCGAAAGATTAATTCAGCTCTAAATTTTCTTTGGACAATTCCAAGCGTTCATCGGGCTCTGAAATAAAGTGAACATTTTTTGTCAATATCTAATATAGCAAGCGAGATATAAGGAATTATGTATTTTATGACGTCGTAAAAATAGAGACCCACATGGATTTGTACTTTTGAGTATTTGCTGTAAGAAGAAGAAATTTCAGAAAACAACCGTATATACCTTAATAGACAATTAAATGGGCGGGGGCACAGTGGCTTAGTGGTAGAGTGCTTACCTCTGGTGTATTGGGTTCTTGGTTCGATCCACGGCCAAGTCAGTTTGTAGTGGACATCGTATTCGTGGGTTTTCTCGGGGTACTCGCCTCCCACCTTTGCATTCCATCAATTCTGTCAACAACATTCACTTGCTTTAATCATATTCTCCCTGAGACTAAAATGCATAATCGTGGGTCGCTACACTGAAATATTTCCTTTTATTTAATTTTAAAATTAAATAGGGAGTTAAGTATGATCGTATTTCTATGGGTTAAGTGAATACTCCAATAGTTTCTGCAAAAAAAAAAAAAAGATTAGTTAAATACCCTACCACTAAGCTACTGTGTCCCCGCCCACTGAATTGTCTATTAAGGTATATACAGTAGTTTTCTGAATTTTTTTCTTTTAGGAAAGACCCAAAAGTACAAATCCATAAAGATCTCTATTTTCACGTCATAAAATATATAATTCCTTATATCTTATTTACTATCTTAGATATTGACAGCGAATTTTCATTCTTTTGCACAGCTCGATGAACCCTTGGAATTGCCTGAAGAAAACCTAGGACTGAACTAATCTTTCGATCGAAATTGTACTGAGGTACTGATTTAACCCATAGAAGTACCATCTTATTTAATTTTGTTGCGACCAATAATTGTTTCCGAAATTTCAAGCTTTTATTTCACAGTGTTTCTCCAGATGTTAGATGTACTAGCTGGAAGTTTTGGGTAAATACATATTTCAAATACTGTTTACAAATGTCAGATTATATTTTCAAAAGCTTTTAAAATTTAATTTTGGTAGACTCCATGATGTTCTAACACCCCATGAAGATATCTAATTACTTTAAGATGAAATTGCTACTGGTGTTTATTAACTTTCCATGACCGATTTCGGAAATTTTAGCATCTAACACGAAAACCCCTTAACTGTGTTGGTCCTCCCTTTATTTGACAACATCTTGATAGCCGTTAGTCATATTTTAATTCAATTTCCGAATTGTAGCGTCAAGTATGCAAGCCCCACATACCTATAGTTTATTCCCCCCCCTAAAAAAATCAGTTCTTTACATTTTAGAGACATGTATTTCCATATATCTAAAATGCAGAAATTAGGTACCGCATTGGAACCCCATTGGAGTACTCACTTACTTTTGCATAGCAAGGTAAAAACGCCAGTGGTTCTCACTTTAAGTTTGAAAACATACTATTTTGTCTCTTCTCTGAGCATCGTGAATCTGTCGGAGCTGTACCATAGTTGGAAAGACTCACTGATCCTTCCTATAGTGACCATGTAGTCAGAATTCAAAAAGGAGTAGCCCTTGAAGGAAAAACAATATTTTAAAATCCTTGCACCAGTAGTCGTCACCTTAAAATCAAAATGTTCCAGTAGTAGTCAGGATTTTCTACCAGTGTTCATCACTCAAATAACTTGACAATTTATTCAAAAACGCACTGTGTATCAGTTTAGGGTTGAGAATACAATATAAAGTAGTAAGCTTAATAACTTTGCATCACTTTTAGCACTCAAGAAAGAAAATAAAAACGTTTTTACATACTTTTTAAAGCAATTTCAGAAAGAAAAATGTTAACTGAATACAAAAGTTAACTGTATATCACTTCCACGTTAAGAGTACAATATTAAATACTATGTTTAATAACTATACGTCACTTTAAACTCTCGAGAATGAACATAAACAATTGTACATACATTTTAAAAACAATCTGAGAAACAAAATAAGTTAACTGAATTCAAAATTTAATTATACATCACCTTAAGCTTAAGAATACACTATAAAATGCTGAGATTAATAAAAAATGAAATCTTTAAGTTTAACGTCCCACGGTTATGCCGGTTAGGATAAGGAGACGGTGATAATGAGAAATGAGTGAAATGGTGGAATGAACAAAGTGGGAGGAAACGGGAGAACCCCGAGAAAACCCACGAGCAAGGTGTTTGTCCACCACAAAGTCCACACGGCGCGAGTTGGGATCGAACCAGGGACCCCAAGCACCGGAGGTGAACGCTCTACCACTGAGCCACCGCCCCCCTGAGATTAATAACAATGCATTACTGAAGAATGAAAACAAAAATGTTTTAGCTACCTATATTGTATTTACATGTTATTTCTCATTAACATTTTTTTTTTGATAACTCATGATCAAGTCTAGGGATGCGCAAGAGAAAAGATTTGAGGTTGTCTCCTCTCGAAAAGGTGCCGCGAAAGTTGTCTCGTCTCGAAAACTGGATCCGTTTCTATTGGAAAAGCTCTATCTTGTCTCGAATTTCGTAACAAAAATTGTCTCGTCTTGTCTCGTGCGCATCCCTAATCAGGTCCATAGCCAAAAACTTCATTTCGGAGGGTGCTCGATAGGGCTTTGGGATATCCGAATTTAGATATAGATAATCGATGTCGACAAACTATCGAAACTTGTTCGAAATATCGAAAAATACAGCAATATCGAAATATAAACAATATCAAAAATCGAAAATATAGAAATATGAAAGAGATAAAAAATATGGATATATCGAACAAAAATGGATATATGATCTTGGAATACGATTTGGTGGAATAATGAGGGAGAAAAATAATCATTGATTAAATATTAAATTGAAAAGAAATAAGAGCCTGACGCTCAAATACTTATCTATCCGGCACCCATCTTGATCCCCATAAAATATCATGAAGTGCTTCATTGATTCTAAACCCAATAATAGTAATTTAACAATAAACACAATATATAATTTACTACGCACCTTGAAATGTAGAAATTAATGATTGTAATCCCCAGCTTTCCAATAGACCTTTGATTTCTCCAAATGAAGATTCGGATATCTTGTTTCTTCTCAAGCAATAATGGGTTACAATAATCAGTTGCAGTCCAAAGCCAAGTCACTAAGTTAAGCATAAAAATAAAAGAATTCATTAGTTAGATGCATACAAAATCCTACGCATGTAAATCCGAATCTACTTGTATTAAATTGTAAATTTAAACAAACTAAATTATACTACAGTTATAGTGACATCAAACATACATTAAATAAGGTATACAGGGTGTCTCAAAAGTCCCCTGACATAGGGTAACTCTGTTATTATCAGAGTTACAACAGAATGTAGGAGGGAAAAGCATATCCAATTATGATGTTTTCAATCTAAAGTGAAGGAATTTTTAAAATCGGATGACCCGTTTGCGCTGTACACTCTCTATGCGCCCAATGTGAAATGAAAATGCAACGTTGCCATTTACCTGGACCCACAACAGAAGTGAGTGAAGTTACTGTCTTTTACGCTAACATGTCGATGGCCAGCCCCCGTTTCAAACAGTAACTTCATTCACTTATGTCGTGGGTCCAGGTAAATGACAACGTTGCATTTTCATTTAAAATTGGGTGCATAAAGAGTATACAGCACATTCATCTTGTCCGATTTTTTAAAAAAGTGTTCACTTTAGATTGAAAACGTCATATTTCGAGATGTTTTTCCTCTTACATTTTGTCGTAACTCTGATAATAACAGAGTTACCCTATGTCAGGGAACGTTTGAGACATCCTGTATACATCATAAGAGGTTCCTTTCTTAATTCTACACGGATGTGGTTTCATTGAATGTGAGGTGGGTGATACACATTAGGCCTTTTGGGAGTACGTCACACGGACGACCGTAATTTTGTGTTCAAAATTTTTATGAACTGGTGGGATATGTGATACATATGGCCACGGGCTAGAATTTTCTCAGTATGTCAAATATGCAATCAGATTTCATGCAGCTTAATTTGGTGAAAAGCTATTGCCAATTGAACGTTACATTTACCTCTTTCTTGCAGATGTTGAACCATGCCGTTAGCACGTGAGGAATGGATCGAAATAATCAAACTGTGGGGCGGGAGGAGTATATGTGCAGTGGTTGCCGATTGCAGAGTCATCCACAATGTGACTCTGTGTCACATGTTTCAGTGTCACAGTAATTAACTAAATTTGAGAAGACGGGCACATTCGTGAACATACATCGTAGCGGTTCAAACTCGCGGGACCTTGTTCCTTCCCCATTTTGAACCGGTACATGAAAATGCCATTTACTCCATGTTTGCCTGCGCCGATTTTGAAAATTCCTTCACTAATCGATTTCTCCCGTTGAGTACTACAAGAACCAGTTAAAATCTCGCGGGCCCTTTATTCTTCCCCATTTCGAACCAGTACATGAAAGTGCGATTTTTTTTCATGCTTGCCTGCGCCGATTTTGAAAATTCCTTCACTAGTCGATTTCTCTCGACGAGTACTACAAGAATCAGTTAAAATCTCGCGGTCCTTTTTTCTTCCCATTTTGAACCGGTACCTGAAAATGCGATTTTCTTCATGTTTGCCTGTGCCGATTTTGAAAATTCTTTCAGTAATCTATTTCTGTCTTCGAGTACTACAAGAATCAGTTAAAATCTCGCGGGCCCTTTTTTCTTCCCCATTTTGAACCGGTACATGAAAATGCGATTTTCTTCATGCTTGCCTGCGCCGATTTTGAACATTCCTTCACTAATCGATTTCTCTCGTCGAGTACTACAAGAATCAGTTAAAATCTCGCGGTCCTTTTTTCTTCCCCATTTTGAACCGGTACATGAAAATGCAATTTTCTTCATGCTTGCCTGCGCCGATTTTGAAAATTCCTTCACTAGTCGATTTCTCTCGACGAGTACTACAAGAATCAGTTAAAATCTCGCGGGCCCTTTTTTCTTCCCATTTTGAACCGGTACCTGAAAATGCGATTTTCTTCATGTTTGCCTGTGCCGATTTTGAAAATTCTTTCAGTAATCTATTTCTGTCGTCGAGTACTACAAGAATCAGTTAAAATCTCGCGGGCCCTTTTTTCTTCCCCATTTTGAACCGGTATATGAAAGTGGGATTTTTTTTTCATGCTTGCCTGCGCCGATTTTGAACATTCCTTCACTAATCGATTTCTCTCGTCGAGTACTACAAGAATCAGTTAAAATCTCGCGGTCCTTTTTTCTTCTCATTTTGAACCGGTACCTGAAAATGCGATTTTCTTCATGTTTGCCTGTGCCGATTTTGAAAATTCTTTCAGTAATCTATTTCTGTCGTCGAGTACTACAAGAATCAGTTAAAATCTCGCGGGCCCTTTTTTCTTCCCCAAGCCAATATTTTTTTGTATATTTTGAATGTATTCAAGTATGGAACAAAAGTATTATATAATTCCCTTAGTAGGCTTCTCAACTTAATATTTTTCAACTTAAATTTTATTTATTTTAATTATTTATTTTCTTGTGACTCAATATTTAATTGCAATCGTTCATTGGGGAGAAGGGTGGCCATTCTCAAATATATAAATATAGTATTCTTAAAATTTATGTGTTCTCGTACTATTAGTTTCTTCCACTAGACCTGGAAATTGCAAAATTAATACCTGGAAAACCTGCAAAATTCAGGGAAATTGAGTTCCATATTTATGTATGAACACTGCTATTTACATTTTTTTTTTTCGAATAGGGAGAACTGTACGAAAGGGTGGTTTGAGAATAGTATAACAGTAGGTTTCTGGGAGTGTTGTTCGAAATGAAATCTTTAAGTTTTACGTCCCACTATTATGCTGGCTAGGCTCAAGATGACGGGGTGTTGTTCGGTGGGGGTCAATGTTGCCAATTTTGGGTAAAGTCGCTAAATAAGGGGAATTCGACCTCAACGATAGCGCAGGGTGACCATAAAATTTTCAGTTAAAAACGGGACAGGTTCTTGCAACACTAGACTTTTAGATCTACCTTTGTTCTTATCAGTGCCTTGATATCAGAGTTCCCCCTCTCTCTCTTCGTTACAGAGCGGGTACTTATGAAAAAGGAAAGACACGTTGAAGTTTGTTTAACACACAACCAACTGCTAAAACCTCTGCTGCCTTTCGAGCAGTACTGCGAACTATAGAGTATGTTTAATATAGGGATTTTCAGTTCAATTTTTGCCGCTTTGTTATTATTAATACTTTTAAAAGGAGTAAAGGTACTGGGTTTGTTATTTACTTCTTTCATTTACATAAAACGGGACGAATACTACTTTTTTCCATCTACTGACGGGACGGCCGCGACACGCCCCTAAAACGGGACTGTCCCGGTCAAAACGGGACGTATGGTCGCCCTACGATAACGACAAAAGAAAAAATTCCGATTGGAGACTTTTTTGGGTGATTTTTAAATAACGATTTACCTACTTACACATTTAGCGACTTTTTGCTGCAAACAAAATGTCCATCTGTAGAGAAGCATTATTAGTTCAAAACAGTTTTTACGTTCTTTTTTTCTGTTTGTTTGTTTTAATCAGCGCAAGTGATGAAGAGTTTGGAAATACAGCGTACTCACTACTCCACAATCCTGCATTGTTATGTTACCCTTGCCCTCTAACGAAGAATAACTACAAACTTGATGTCCTTTAGTTCGCAGAGTTTCCGTTGAGAGACACACGTAATACATCATTACCGATAGCAACAAGATTAGCTATAGATGCGTGAAAAAAGGCGAAGAAGGTGTTTGTTATATTTGTCCTCTGGGGTCTTTTAATTATTCTGCACTTTTTCTTTTACAAAAAATTGCTTAACGTAAGTACTGTAGTGTTAATTATTTCGGAACTATTTTGACCACAACATGAACAAAAGTACCCGAAACAACCTGAAATGATCCCTGAATTAAAGGATTGGTTGCGCCCTGTTTACAAAGATGTGAATAGAACCAGCGGCGCAAATCTGTCTTCAACATTGGGGGCGGAGGGGGGGGTAAGACCGTTACCATACTTTTTTGGCGATGTCCAAAATACTTATGAAGTTGAAAAACAATGTTGTGGAGGATCAGAGTTGTCTTTAGCGTTAGGAGGCTGCAGATTTGAGGCTTATTCTGGGGGACATCTATTTTATCTCACGTTCCTTTGTAGCAATCGGACAAAAATCATCAAATTTCTCCCAAAAAACACATTTCAAATCGGATTATTTGGGAGAAGTCCCCCTCAGTTCCAAGATTGAAGGGGACATGTATCCGTCATCCCCCCCCCTGGATTTGCGCCAGTGAGTAGAACATATTGTTTAGTTTACATCTACAACTTTTACAATGCTTATAGACAATGAATTTCTCGATTATTTCTTATAGCGACTTTTCACCCAAAATTGGAGTCGTCACCTCTCGTTTCGCAAACTTATTGCCAACATTTTAGAAACTGGTTGCGGGGAGAGCTACAATGGATGATTCAAGTTATTTCGTCGCTTCCGCTGTGAACCTAAGTACAAGATTCCAAAAGTCACATTTTTTTGGTTCCAAACAATATGTCTGCTGGGTGAAAGCATAGACTGGAATGTGTTGCCTTTCCTACCTTATCTTTAATCCCATAGTAGCTCCTTTCCCAAAGTTAAAAAAATGCAATTCTTCCTTTCTTAATAGTACTTATGACCCAAAGTATTACGTAAGCATTGTATGTTACTTATGTAGCTCACAGAGCCGCAGCTATGGGCGAGCAAGCAAAGCACGTGTCCCGGGCGCGTGGTTGGAGGGGCGCCTAAAAGAGAGGTTATATATTAGTACTTTTCCTGGCGGTATTTAATACTTTTCATCAGAGTGCGAAATCATGAAATCAAAGTGAGAGGAAAAAATGAAATGAAATCTTTGAGTTTTACGTCCCACGGTTATGCCGGTTAGGCTAAAGGAGACGGTGATTATGAGAAATGAATGAAATGGTGGAATGAAGTAAGTGGGAGGAAATGGGAGAACCCCGAGAAAATCCACGCACACGGTGTTTGTCCACCACAAGGTTCACTTGGCGGGGCTAGGATCGAATCCGTGATCCCAAGCACCAGAGGTGAACGCTCTACCACTGAGCCACCGCGGCCCTAAAAGTGAGAGGAGACTGGAGGAGTGAAGAGAGAGAGAGAGAGACAGAGAGAGAGAGAGAGAGAGAGAGAGAGAGAGAGAGAGAGAGAAGAAAACGCTCGCACTTTTACACTTCAAAGTAAATTAAGTCATTTATTTTTTCTGTCCCCCTCCTCCCCCTCCCCTAAGTTCTGTCAAAGTAAATAGCTAAAAACACTCCCAGGCCAGAACCGCATCTACGTTGGAAATTTGATCGAGATCGGTCGGTCGGTGCAAGAGATTAAGAAAAAATGAAATGAAACCTTTGAGTTTTACGTCCCACAGTTATGCCGGTTAGGCTAAGGGAGACGCTGATGATGAGCAATGAATTAAATGGTGGAATGAAGTAAGTGGGAGGAAATGGGAGAACCCCGAGAAAACCCACGCACACGGTGTTTGTCCACCACAAGGTTCACTTGGCGGGGCTAGGATCGAATCCGGGACCCCAAACACCAGAGGTGAACGCTCTACCACTGAGCCACCGCGGCCCCCGGCCGGGAATCGAACCCGGGTGTCCCACGCCAAAGGCGTGTTCATTAACCACTTAGCCACGAGGGAGCTCATCTGTGAGGCAGTGTAAACCCCCCAAAAAAGAAAGAAAATAAACGCACACTGGATGTTTGCGCAATTGAGGATCAAAACATTCTCAATGGAGTATGAGAAATAGTAAACGTCAATCAATGTGTGCTTTTGCTTATTCATTACTTCGTTAATACTTAATTCCTTCTAGAAATAGTGAAACAATACTATGAAGAAACACTAATTAAACTAATAACAATTACGTTGTATTTCTTACCATACCGTTTTTACCACCCATAGAATTTCAATCTAGCACTATACTGCATTAGTCACGCCGTAACGAAAGCTGAAATTCAAAGACCTGGCACTCGTTAACTGTTGAAGCTGTGTTGTATCTACCTGTATATCACGCGGCCTGCGTTGGTACTCCTCAACATAAATACGTCACAGCCCAAAGCCAGGAAACATCACAAACAGAAGACAGGGGCACAAGCAGTGCCTGACACTTCACGAACTCAAACCCACCAAGACTCAACTCAACATGACCTTCAATTACGTTCTAGAAACCAAACCAGTGCTAAGGCACAAACTCACCAACTTCCTATATGAAAACACAAGAAAAAAATCTAACGTTTTGGTTCCAAAGTGATGACATAACAATAATACTAAAAAGGTTTTAATTTTCAGTAACCCAAACATTAATTAACTAGGGAACATAACAAAGCAAAAATAAATAAATAAAAATAAATTAAATTAAAAAATAAAAACCTGACAAGTAAGCTCTCCCTGACTACTTTTTTTTTTAATTTCAGTGAGGCTGTAAAATATGTCAATATCTTCGTTATATATATATATATATATATATATATATATATATATATATATATATATATATATATATATATATATATATATATATATATATTTCATTGTAAACAAGTTCTTTAAACAAAAGAAAGCTCTGAGAGCGCTTACCTCTGACGCGGTAGGTCCCTGGTTCGATTCCTGCTCCCGACAAATAGGCTTTTGGTGAACACTGTAGTTGTGGTTATTCTTAAGACTTTCCAGTTTCCTTATATTTTCTTGATTCCACCATTATCATGTATCTCATCGTCACCTTCTCTCTTACATTGATGTACAATCATGGGGCGTTAAACTAAAAGAAAAAAAAATCTTGCAAATATCCTAGTAAAAATGAGTTTTCTAAACTACACTAGTGGCCCCGCGTAGCGTATTCGCTAACGCTCTCGCCTTCGGTGCGAACGGTCCCGGGTTCGATCCCGGTGGGGGAACTCGGTCGAAAAGGTATCAAAAGATTTTAAGTCCAGCCATCCTGAATGAGGTTTCCTTGGCTTTTCCTCATTCACAGCAGGCAAATGCCGGAGTGGTACCTAACATATAGGTCCCAGGCCGTTTTCTTCCTTTAGTTATGCAATTATGTTAAGCAGCCCTGTAGTAAAACTGCTCCAAGTAATAAATCGTCACATATAAAACGGAATGAATAAACACATAACATTCATTTTGCTACCTTGAAATGTAAAATGTTTCAAAACATTAATATTCAAAGATTTCTCAAAATTCAGATTCACCCATTCCATTGTCCTCAATCATTAACGAGTTTTGCAATAGTAAGAATTGTATTCATAAACTACATTACTTACTTAGTACTATATTAAAGCAAGTTACACTAAAAGAATATATAATTAATGGAATATTTAACTAAAGTAATAGTTAACTAGTGTACTTACCCAAGCACTTGTTTCCTTCCTCTCTTCTTTTCCGTTTGTAAACAACCTCGTTTCGCAAGCAAAAGACGGTAGTTCAATGACGTCAGCAGTGACGACGCTAGCTTTAAGTTCTTAGGGGGGCAAAGGAGGGGCAGATACATTTTCGGGGGGGCGGCTATTTGCCATACCAAAAATGGTATATTTATTACGTTTGACTTATTTTACATTACATTGTGCATTTCGTTGCTGTTTTCATATCAGACCTATATGATTATAAATTAAACTTATTTCAAGTAAAATTTGTAACTGACAAATAAGTAACGTCTGCACATGAAATATTTTTCAATGAAACTTTTGAAGCCTGAGTATAAATTGAATTACTTTCGCGTATGCTACAAGTAACAAATGCGTCCGACATATGCATATATATACAGAGAGAGAGAGAGACAGGGAGAGAATTTACGAGGAGCTGCTGAAAATGTCGTAGTCCAATCCAGAAGGAGTATAGGTACTAGGTAGAAAAATGAAAGTAGTTTAGAAAAACATATCTCTGTATGTATATACAAATTCAAATTTTCATATTAATAATGAAATTCTTATTGTTTTTCAGGTCTCTGAAGTGATTATGCGTGCCCAAACATAATTTTACGAACATCCAGATTCTAACTGTTATAACATGTTTGTTCCACCAAGGGAAGTCACTGAAGTAAATTAATTAGGAAATCAGTGAAACACGACGGGACTTTCGTCCGTTATATACAGTGGTGAAGAAGTAAGTGGTTTAGTATAAACGTGGCGATTTCTCAACAAATTATGCTTTACATCCATAATGATTAAAAGCAATGACTCTTCCCGAAATCATGGATGCAATTTGTGACATTCTTGAAAATTGCAGCATTTCAGCCAGTGGTGGATATAGCCCGGGGCCGGAAGGCCTAGGCCACCCCAGTTTTTGAGTGACAAAAATAATTTAAGCTATTATTTATATGTTTTTTTAAAGTGTATAGTAAACTCACGATATACTTATTATAGTCTCAGGTCTGACTGCAATCTCGCTTTCTCAGAAAAACCTTTCACCTCGTTTTTACCTTCTCAGCAAAACTTGTGTCAGAGATTGTGGGCATTTCTTTGGAACGCGTCGGTAGCATAATTCAGAATGGCTTGGGTATGCGCAAGTTCTCGGCATAATGGGTTCCCAAAAAATCTGTCAGGAGAATAAAAGAGTGACGACATTAAGTGAAGTCTTCTTCCAATTTGACCGTAATGCTGATCAATTTCGCTCACGAATAGTAACCATGGACGAAATATGGTTGTATCACTATGATCCTGAAACGAAACAACAGTCAATGGAGTAGTAGCACTCATTTCTCCCTCGCACCAAGAAGTTCAAGACACAGAAGTAGGTTGAGAAGCTGTTTGCAACATTCTTCTGGGATAAGTATGGAGTCGTACTCGTAGACTACCTCCGCTACGGTCAGATATTTAATCCAGAATCTCTGCATTACTTACAAAACTGAAAGAAAAATTCAAAGTTCAACGCCGCGGAAAATGAAAAGAATGGAATTCTGTTCCTTTAGGAGAATACACCTGTCCATGGAGCCCCTGCGAACACAACTGACATTGCATAATCTAGGATTTCATTGTCTAGATCATCGTTCTTACTCCGCAGATTTAGCTGCGTCTAACTATTACGTGCACTTATTTTCCAAACTTAAATAACACTTGAAAGGACGTCATTTTAAATCTGATAGGGGTAGTGCTACGAACAGTGGTGCGAGGAAATCTTCAGATTTTTTTTAACTTTTCTGCAAAAACTGGAGCACTGTACAAGGTAGTATATTGACTCCGGGGGAAGTGTAGAAGATGTAAAACTTCACCATTCCACGTGCACTCCTGGGTTGGGCTACGAATTTTTCAGCAGTTCCTAGTCAATATGGTAGACGTCACGTCAGTACTTTGAAACAAAATAAGTAAGGGAGCACTAGTATAAACCAATTACTAACAAAAGATCAGCACTCTGACAATACGTTTTATTGGGAATCAATTTAATTCCATAAATTTATTATTATCTCTTGCAGGAATGGAAAACACAACTCTTTTTATCCCCTTCAAAAAATTAAGCCCTGGTAGTTGCAAACTAAGCTGTTTTAAGCACATCCTCTGAATATTGAAAGCCGAGAATACTGTTTCAGAAGAAAAGAAATATAGAACCTTTAAATAAAACAAAATATGAAACTGAAAACTTCAAACCTGGATAAATACAAACAAGTTACGTAACTGTTTTTACCTTTCTTTTCCCTTCGAAGTTGATCCAATGAGAAGAAAACAAATCGACCAAATCTAGTATTGTTCGCTAGGCACAATAATTAAAAATCATAAGAAAGAAGTATACCTAAAATTTACCTCAAAAGCGCTAAATTAGAAAACAGATGCGTGCATACCCAGACGCTCAAAGAAGAAAGCTTGAGGACTAATCTGACACATAGTAAATGCATGGAAAGTAGACTACAATTTGACGATGAGATTGGTTATGATACTGAAATAAAATACTACATGTAGAATGTTTAAAGATTGTAGAAGTCTGGGGGGGCAGTCTAGGTGTCAGTCAGGGGGGCAGAAGTAGCTACTAGGGGGGCGCTCGCCCCCCTTGCCCCCCCTCTGGCGTCGTCACTGGACGTCAGCCATTTCGAAAGAAAGAGTGTCTATAGGCGGTCTGGATCTCACACACAGATGGACGTATATAACATAGCTGAAGTATTTAACATACGTATTCGTATGTAAAATACGGAAGATTGTGAGATGTCAGACATCCTGCAGCGACATGATGTAATATCTAAGCGAGTAAAAGGCAGTACTTATGTAGTATATGGATAAAGTACGCTCCGTACAGATTTCCTTAGTAAACGTAACGAATCCTTGTATTTGTACAATATACCGCTGTCCGGATAATGGATTTTTCTCAGTGCACACTTTGTGGAACTGTAGGAAAAGAATGTGGAACTATAATTCTTAAAGTGTGGAGTGGTATTAATGTGACTTCCTTACTTTTTTCGGATTATGCATTTAAACGCGTTTAGTGTGTCAAACTAAGTCTTACTGTTTCAATACAATCACTATGCAATGGGTTACTCAATTCCATATAACTGCCAGTATATGACATTAAGCCAGAGTTAATACGTATAGGTGTCTCCTAGATGGCAGGGAAAACCTTTGTCAATTTTGAGGTGAAGGAACTTTTTAACTATATTTAGTTTTCAAAGTTTTCGGTGCATTCATATAGTTTTAAAATATGCAACTAACTGCACGTTTATCTGTTGTTACAATAGGACATTACATTTTTCCGATATAATGAAATGTGTTGTTTTGTAGATAAAAATTACACGATCGTTTGAATCCGCTATAGAAATGTGTACTACCAGAGATAACATACATCAATAACTGCCAAATATTTAGCCGAAGCACCGTAGACTCTCAACAACCAATCATAACCCAGGAAATATAATCCGTTTGTAAGTTTCATGGGGAAAAAATCTCGCTAGCCGGCCCGGGTTAATTCTTTTATCTATAGATCAGTGTTTGCTGTTTGGTGACGATGCATTGTTGTCTTTGGTAAAGTAATTTCATTACTTTTATTACTTTAGAAACATTAACGAAAATGGAACAGAGGAAGGAAATAAAGAAACAAAAGGTAAGCCAATGTTCCTTTAGTTCTTCTTTATGCCTGCAGACACGACACCTGACACATGGTTCTCATCTACTGATTTACCGGTATTTTGTGCCTACAAGCAGCATAGGGTATTCAATTTTCCATGTTGCTGGGCGTTGGACATTAGGTCTATTTATTTTTATATGGAACATTGGAATTCAAAGCCTCAGTAAAATTATACGGAGATCCCTCCAGGAATTTCTTAGCGTGGGCACCCACCATGGGCGGCGATTAGGGGGGGGGGCAAGAGGGGGCAGTTGCCCCCCACTTTTTGAAGTGAGCCCCTAATTTATATAGTTTCATTTGGAATTGTAAACAGGGTGTCCACACAATTTAGAGAAAAAATCTCTGACTTTTCCCTGACTTTCCATGACGAAAATTTCATATTTCTCTGACCCCTGAATACCTTAAAAATATAGAAAAAAGAAAGAAACCCCAGCCTCCACACTCCCCACAATAGTTGGCCTTGTTCTCTTCCGCTTCTGTTTCTTTCTTTTTCCAATTTTCTTTCCAAAGGAATGTAAATTTACAAACATGTGCATTAGGCCGATGTTGATTAGGCCTACATATTTAAATGTTACACAAAATGTAAAGTTACAAACGAAAGTGTGCAGTATACCCAGTACTTAAGATAGGGGCCGCGGTGGCTCAGGGGTAGAGCGTTCACCTCTGGTGCTTGGGGTCCCGGGTTCGATCTCAGCCCCCGCCAAGTGAACTTTGTGGTGGACAAACACCGTGGGCGTGGGTTTTCTCGGGGTTCTCCCGTTTCCTCCCACTTTCTTCATTCCACCATTTCATTCATTTCTCATAATCACCGCCTCCTTTAGCCTAACCGGCATAAGCGTGGGACGTAAAACTCAAAGATTTCATTTCATTTCACAGTACTTAAGATATGGAAAAAATTACACATTATATGCTTACACATTATAATACCAATTACACAGCATTATAATATTGCCTATAATAATAAACAGTTCATACGTGATTTTACTGATTATTAAAAAAAACAAACACACACACACACATTATGTAACACATACTTTTGCTGGTGCAGTTGTTAAATACAACCCATTTAGAAACTTTTTTCCATCCTTTCTCGCATAGTTTTCTTCTCATTGATCTGAATATCCTTCTTGTGGTCTCCGCAGTTTAATTTTCATCTTTTCTTCCTCCAGCTCCTTTAGTTTTTGCTGAATCTTCCGTTTCTCTCTCCTCTTCTCGTCTCCAGCATTTATTTCTCTTTTCTTTTTCAAATACACCTGATATTGTCTCATTGAACTTCTCACTGAATTTATCATACCTCATGTAATTATTAATCCTGATGATCCACATATTCTCATCACAGAATCATATATGATCCGTTGAGACACCAGAGATTCTTCTTGTAAGTTGTCAACAATGAGAATTTTATTTATTGTGAAACCACTTTCAAAAAATGCGTTTCCGTGAAAGAAGATAAAACGCATTTGATAACTGACCATTCCTAAGACTAAGTAAAAAACTCATCAAATCCAATACCATCTCTGTCATTGGCTATGAATTCATTCGAGTGTTCCTTAAATTCTTCAGTGTGAGCTTTCACTGTGAGCTGGAGATAATATTTCTTCGCGTCCTCAGCCACTTGTCCAGATATCCTCTTGGCACCATGCAATTCTTCTAGAACAGCATCTACCCTTTTGAGCAAATATGCCAGGGTGCAGTTGGACGTGTTTCTCGCAAAAAAATAGTTTCAACAACTATACCAGAGAACACTGACTCCCTGAATATCATCATTGAGAACACCACATTTTGCATCCAGTAACAGTAAAGAAATCAACCCTTTTTTTTTAAATCCAGTAATTGAACAATGGATCTAAATCGATTTTTCCCTGACTTTCCCTAACCAATCTGCCATCTCCCTCACTTCACCTGATACATTTTTAGTTCTTGATCTTTCCTTGACTTTCACTTATTTTCCAGAATGTGGACACCCTGGTAAAGGTTTTGTATGTATTACTGTTTCATAGAAAAAATGGTGGCATATGCTGTTTGCCGTTGCATGAGTACGTATTGGTTATTTGTCTTCCCGTGGAGTTAAGAAAGCTACAGGAATTGCGTTTTAATTGCAATTCAAAGCAATTAATATTGCAATCGCATATTTCTTTATATGTCATAGCATATGTTTGCACTACTTCATGGCATGTGTGAAATTAAAAGTATAAGTTGTTCATTAATTCCCAGTTTCAATATAACTTCTGCAAAACAAGCGTCATTATTCATTACTATGATTAATACACCGTATTATCCCTTCTATTCATTTGTTTTGCAAATTTATTAAACAATCTGATCACACACTTTTCCAGACAGAATTTTAAGATGTTCATGAGCAAGAACTCAAATCTCTTCTTACACTTTCGTTGTTTTAGAGGATAAATGACTAGTACCTACCTGTATTGCTCTCATGTATTTACTTAATAAAATAGAAATACGATATACGGTATTTTAAGTGAAAAAAGATAGTATCCTATTAGTTATACAACCTTTCATCAAACAGTGTTAGAAACAACCAGGAAATCTAACATTGATATACTTAGGTACAATTGTTCACATCATGTCTTGCCCCCCCCCTTTCAACGTCCAACCGCCGCCACTGGCACCCACTACTGACTAAATATTACCCGGTTTTGAGAAATCGCGCTCACAGTCAGCAGTACAGTAGGCAGCAGTGGCGGCGATAAGGGCCCCGCAGACCCCGCGGTGCGGGGGGCCCCAGACCTGAGGGGGCCCCTACAAAGTACGCTCAGCAAGACTCATTTTACTTGTCATTTATAATTTTAGTGCATTTTGAAAGCGTTTCTACACAGTCTATAACTAATTCTAACAGTTTCATTGCCATTTTGAGCATCGAACATAAAAAAAAAAAAAAAAAAAAAAAAATGGATAAAATTATGGACAAATTCTTGCTCCTGAAGAACTGAAGGTTAGGTAAACAGTTCTTACAAATTTTGTGTTCCATTCCATTTCAAGTGAAATATAGTGATAGTGCCGCTTACAATACCTCTCCTTAGTTTTATCATGTGGGTTTGTGTGTTACGTGTTCCGGTGTGACGATACAAGAAGAGTTTCCATTCCGTTTTATTCTAGGCAATGAGAACACTGTATTTTACGCGAGTACACAAAAAATATTCTACGTTAATTTTCCTCTGTGTGGAATGTAGTTACAGTATAATCCCGGATAACCGAAGCCCGAATTATCCGAAATCGCAAATCCAATAAACATGTACTGTAGTGTACTGTACGGGAATAATCTAGAAGACGGGGACGCGCTAGGCTGTACCTAATCCATATGCTATAGATGTAAACTGTTACAGTACTAACTACATATAGATGTACTGTAGTCCTAAAAATGTTCATTTGACTTACAAAAACTAAAAACTGAAACCACTGGCGTAACAGACCTTAAGTCCTGAGCCGGCCTCAATGCCATATGTTAACGACTGGTGGACCTACAACCAGGTTGGAAAAAAATCATTTTTGTTGATTTTTTTATTTAAATTGATTTTTTAAATTTAAATAAAATCTTTCTCCTCGTGTAGTACAAGTCACAAACTGAAGAAAAACATTAGGAATTAGTATTAAATGTTAGTTATGCCATTTAAGTGAAAGTATTGGGGTTGAATTTTGAATTAATCTCCAGTCGTTAACCTATTTCAATATTTCTTCAGCATTAAGGAAAAAGTACAGCAACATTTATCAGCATGACACTTTTCTTTTCACGAAAGTTACTTACTGATATTTCGCAGGGGCACATTTAAAGAAATCGGAACTAGCTAGCGGCACGAAATGCATATAAAGTATATATATATATCACCTAAAATTAAGTAACTTCTTAGTAACTCTATGGTCTATGGAACCCGGAGCTTCAATGCTACGTTTACAAAAGCTCTCCATTGATTTCTATCCTTAGCCAATTGAGTCCAGTTTCTACTTTATATTCTTATTTCTGCGAGATGCATCTTAATATTGTCCTTCCATCTGCGCCTAGGTCTTTCTAATGGTCGTTTTCCTATCGGTCTTCCAGTGAAGACTTTGAAAGCGTTTCTACTTTCTTCCATTCTAGCTACATGACCCGCCCACCTAAGCCTCCTAGACTTGACGACCCTAACAATGTTGGGTAAACCATATAAATTATGTAGTTCCTCGTTATGAAGTTTCCGCCATTCCCCATTCCCGTTCCCCTTGAGTCCGAATATTCGTCTCAGGATCTTGCTCTCAAATACTTCCAATCTATGTTCTTCCCTCATAGTTAGCGACCGTGTTTCGCAGCTATACAGAACAACAGGCATGATTATCGTT
The DNA here is from genome assembly GCF_964235325.1 of Thermobia domestica. NCBI lineage: Eukaryota > Metazoa > Arthropoda > Insecta > Zygentoma > Lepismatidae > Thermobia > Thermobia domestica. The sequence continues at coordinate 210,552,980 of NC_137460.1, forward strand.
TTATATATTTTAAGCTTCAAATTCCTCGACAGAATTCGCGACGATAAGAGATTTTGAAGTGAATAATAACACGAATTCCCTGCTTTTAGTCGACATTTAAGTTCTTCGTGAATATGGTTTAGGTCTGTTAATATTGATCCTAGATATTTGAAAGTATCCACTTTATCAAAAGTATTATTCAATATTTTAACGCGTATAAAATTTGCCGTATTATGAACCCGAGGAACTTCTATGTATTTAGTCCATAAATTTCGCTTAGTTTTATTTATTTATTTATTTTTAGGAGAGGGGATCGGACCCCTCTAAATGCGCTCCTATTATCTGGAAACAAAGAAATAGACGTGGACAGAAGAAAATTTTCGCTTTAAATGCCCATGGTGATTTCCCCGTTGGAATAGTTAACGATTTAAAAACCGTAAGCAGGATTCACCCGTTATTCGTTCAAAATGGGATTTCTCTAATCATCCTTTGCATGATACTCGTTTCCATACTGTGCTTACATACATTTGAGTCCGATTGTATTATGATTATTATCTTCCATAATTGAAATAACAGAACAGAAACGGGATTTTACTTATTTTCACTTTAAATTAATTTATTTCGGATTTTGATTTAAATCAACGATTTTTATTTTTAAAAAATCAAATGATTTAAATCTTGATTAAAATCGTGATTTAAATCAGACTGATTTAAATCAATCCACCCTGCCTACAACTACTTGGATGACGAACAGGTGGTCAGCCCATTGTGTCACCCTCCACCAAGAGGCGTATCATTCCTCAATTTTCCTCACGACGCTGGGCAGACGTCAAAAATTTGGAGTATTCCAGCGGATGATTGAACCCAGGATCACGTGGATATGAATCCAACGCTGTAACCACTAAATTACGGAACTCCTTAACTTTAATGAAGAACATAAGTGTAGCATACAAAGAGAGTTTTGAAGTTATTTGATCTTCAAAACATTTCAGATAAATAAGAAGTACTGTAGTACAGGCCCGGTAACAGATGTCCATGACTTAACAGACAAACAACAACAAAACATTTCCGAAATAAGCCCCTACTTTAGATCGGTTAACCGTGGTTATACTGTATTATTATTATATATATTATTATTATTATTATTATTATTATTATTATTATTATTATTATTATTATTATTATTATTATTATTATTATTATTCATAGTAGCTGTAATCATAGTGGTAATATTGTTAACATTGTAAAATGGTACATTAGTACGCATATAGAAATTGTAAATGAAGTTCGAGTAAAAAAAGGCCACTCAGTTCAGTTTTTGCGGGGGGGCCCCGAAGCCGGTATCGCCGCCACTGGTAGGCAGTAGCCTATAACGCAGTAAATTTGAGCCAAGTTGGGCATGTTGGCGCAAAGAGTACATGGTTTTGTCAGTGGAGAAGTACTTCACTAACTCGGAGGTTTTTTTAAAATTCTTTTCACGTATTTACGCGGCAATTTTAAGTGCGGGTAAGGTGCGGGGCAGAATTTAAGTGGGGGGCTGCGTCCCGGCGATGTTAAGTGCGGAAAACGGCGCCTCACGTGAAGGGATCCCTGAAAATAGGTACGCCTACTAATATAAGAAACGTAACATCTGTTTCTGTTTCTTCGTCATTACTTTCCATCGTTTTGTGTATGCTGCAGTGATAATGGGGAGTAAGTAGAATGCTGTAGACTAGTACCCCCGCATCGCTTTTATGAACCTATAATACATACATACACACAAACACACACAGATATATATATATATATATATATATATATATATATATATATATATATATATATATATATATATATATATATATATATATAATTTCTTTTTTCAAAATTATAGCCCTATGTTGAGTTTACAAGTGTTGTTAAATATTGTTACATGTTTTTTAATGGTTTTACTTCAAGAAATGCCACTTACTGTGTTTTTATAGGCTGAAAACAACATATGTCAATGTGAGTGCAAAAACACAATAAGTACTAAATTACTAAAATCTATATGATAACAGTTAAAAATCTGAATTTTTAACTGTATAACATACAATCCCAAACAGTATAATACCTGTCAAATCTGAAAACCCATTCCTAAGTCGTCAAACAGAAAATTACATTTCCCCCTTTTAAAAAAAGCAAGAAATAAATACTTTTTGACTATGTGCACGTCACGGGAACTGTGCGAGGGCTTTGCCAGCATTGGCAGGGCTTAACTTTTGAATCAGTTTTACGTCTTTAATACGGTGACCATAATATGGTAATTGGTAAATCACAATATGTTCATCAGGTTGAACAGTATTTGTCAGTTCCCAATCCTATATCAATGATAGTATTATGCGGAATTTACAATGTTTATAGTGAAATACATATACCTGGTTGCGCCAAACGTCAGCTACGTCTAGTTTATTTTACCCAGAGTTTAAGATTTAATCAGCGATGTTCAACACACATACTAGTATTTTAATTTCCATGGTACTTAAGTCATAAAGTTAAACATTTGAACTGGGAACAGTCTCCACAGGGTTTTGGCCTGACTTGTTTAGAAAAATATAATTAGGGATAATTTATGTTTGAAATACCAGTCAGCTGTTATTAATTACCTTTGAAAATTGCCATACCATTTTCGCTATGCATTTTCGCGTTGTCACGGTGATCCTGAGAATTTGAAAGTATCACCACAAAAGGAGGGGAGTGGAAACCAAGATGGGAGAGTTATTAATGTAATTTATAGATAAATAATGAAAGCTGCTAAATCCGATAGTAATAGTAGTACCAGTTGTTAAATTCATGTTCAGATTCGACACTGACGAACCTGTACGGCATATGTATGGCAGTCGGGAGTACGCCTAGCACTGATATACAACAGTTCAACCTTAACCAGACCGCCATATCAGTCTCAATTTAAAATTATTATTTATCTTAGTTCAGAATAAAGATGCGAAGATTATTCATTTTGCTATATGTGAAGAAGAATATAAAGGTTCATAATAGCAGTCATTCCTGGTCCAAAACTCCTCTGGAAATAAATCCTTTAAATTCTGTTTATTTCACTGAGTTCGTCCCAAAAATAAGAGCGATAATTTTGCTACATTAATACTCGATAAAGCGGGGGCTACATGCACTTTAAGCAGATGAAAATAACTTTTTATGTAACATATAAACACAAAGTAACTGCTAACAGATAATTTGCAATCGTGAGTATATTGTCTGTTTTTTTTTGTGTGTGTGTGTGGGGGGAGGATGTGATTTTGGTGATGATGCGAGACTTCTTGTTACGTTTTTTTTTTCTGCAAGAAAACAGATAAGCAGAATAGTACTTTCAGAGATACATAACAAATAAAGTTTGCTATTAGTTCTCATTGTTAGAATTAAATAAAATTAAATATGTAATTATTTTTTATTTAATTCTAACAATACCAGCCTATATAGTAAAATTGATTTGGTATACGTAGATGAAGATAATAATAATAATAATAATAATAATAATAATAATAATAATAATAATAATAATAATAATAATAATAATATTTTGGTCGAAGGTAAACATAATGTACTGGACAGAACACTGATTATATGTCAAAACAAATGCTGATTAAACTAGTTTTTCTATACTATATAAAATTTTTACCAGTGTGGAGCTGTGATTTCGTTGAATTTTAGGCCCTGGTGGAGGATCAAGGTAGCAGAGTTGTCTTCAACATTGGGAGGCGGACAGATTTGAGGCTTATTCTGAGTGGACATTAATTTCATCTCACTTTCCTTTCTGGCGATCGGACACAATCAAATTTCTCTCCCAAAAAAACACATTTCAAATCGGATTATTGGGGGGGACAATCTCCCCAGTTCCAAAATTGGAGGAGACATGTCCCCTTCATCCCCCCGGGATTTGCTCCAGTGTATGTATGGAGCAATGTAAAACAGAATTACTAATTCGAATCTTATCATTTAATCTACTATGACATTAATGTTAATTGCATGGAAAACAAAATAATATACATAAAATATGTAACAGTATTCCAACAAAAATTAAAACTAATATAGTTTGCAATGTACAGCAGCATCAATTCTCATCGAAACGAAAATGATATGTTTACAGCATCTATTTAAAACGGCACTGTTAAATCTAAACATGTTTAGGCATAGGGCTATTTTTTCTAAGTTTCGTACCGTCCTCCACATCTCTTCAGAACAGTTTTTGTAGTCCTTGTTTTAAAAAATAATTTTCCCAATTATTATTTTTTTTTATTTGTTTTCATATATGGAGATTTTTTGTGTGTGTCGCTTACTTCGCTCATCACCGGCAACGATATTGTCGGGTCTTCTACCGATATTGTCGGCGACGTGTGCAAAGTACGCCGACACCGACACCGATATTATCGGGGCTTCCACCGATATTATCGTTGCCGTGTGCAAACGCACTAAGGCAAGGTTAATTGTCTTTGGGGATGCTGGTTTATTACACATACTACTGCCTCCCCTTCTTTTATAGCGAGGAGGAGGGTTAGTGAATCCCACGGGCGGTGTACAGGCCTCACAAACGACCAGAGAGAGGGACAAATAAAAACGAATGTTTGCTTAGAAACCGAAAGCAAAAATAAGGAAACTCAATTTGAAAATTCCTTGAAGTAAAATACACGCATCAAGCTTAAGATAGCCAGAAAATCCCTACATTTCAGACGCCTTACCAGAATCATCCCACAATCCCTACGCCGTGGGATTTATCCCTCAACATGGCAACACTGCCGGAACAAAACACTTTTGAAGCGAGAGCATATATCGCTCATCAACGCTTCTTTAAAAATTATATGATGATACTTTTGTTCTTGCTCAGAGTTACAGAACCGTCCCCCTGGATAATTATAATGATTGTTAAAACACTTATATGCGTACAGTTTTGAGTTCTTGTTTCACGTTTAATAGTAGGCCTACTTTCAAAAAATGCATTTTGAGCATACCATTTAAATAACAATAAAAGCAAACATGAAACACTATACAATATTTCTGTAAATGGTGAAATATTTGAAACATTTTAGGAAATAGCAATGATTTAGTTGTGCTGCCATCTCTCGAGCATAATTTAGACAGAATACAGAAGGTTATCGAAATAATCACTCTCTTGAACACTTAAAGCTTGAAAATTCAAATGTCCTTTCAAACATGGGCGTTAGCAGTAGGCCCATACAAACTTCGGGGGAGGACGGAGGGAGGACAGACTACCGGAAGGATTTTGGTGAACATCACAGAAAAGTAGGGTTCCGGGGGCCTTCCCTCGGAAAATAAAAGGGTAATAGTATACATGAGAACGTCGTGATCTGCGTTTCTTCTGTGTTCTATTACCATTTCTACATGAATACCATAAATTTTCTACGTAGTGCAATAGTAAGAAGTATCCATGTGCACAAGACATGCGATATGCGTTAAATTCCCCCCCCCCCCCTTACACACACAGTCATAGATAAAGTACAAGGGCACTACACATGCAGATATGAAGTACAGGTACCTTCTGTTTTATTTTCGTATCAGTCGATAAGTAAATCAAAGTCGCTTTGTTACCCCCTTGGTAAGTTCGTAGATACTCAATGAATAATCCCTGAAAGTATGAGCGTCCAGCTCCTTCGGGAACTGACGCGGCTTTACGTATACTATATCCAATAAAAGAAGTTCTACATTGTATTTTAAAACATTTTTGACTTTAAAAGCAAACAAAAACTTAAACATTTTTGTGTTTTATTTTTATTCTTGATAGTTTTTTTTAAAAACGTTTTAAACCACACAAGCACGCATACTTTACAGTTTGTTTACTCAAATAGTAAAATTCAACCTTGTTTTACAATTTTAGTTAAATTTAAATGATGCTAAGTGTATGTCAAGAACAAAATAATGATAAATTATAGTGTGAAATGAATACTCACAAACAATAAAGGGGATAATTTTGGAACTGGGGGGCCAAAATCAGGTTAAATCACCATGTTTACAGGAGAAATGAGTTGGTGTTACGTAAGTGTAATTATTCTACTATGTAGATAGGGTGACCAAATCGTCAACTAAAAAAAACGGGACACCTTTTATTTTTGGATAGATTGCTCCCTTAAATATACTTTTTAGCCTCTTCGTTCTCTCTTTTTGTATCTCTCATAAAAGGAGCAAATTTACACTTTTTCGTTTAAAACCTATTGATAAAGTCGTAGAGTTAGTTAAATAACAAATAACTATCAGCAGCTAACAAGAAAAGAAAATATAAAATAATGAAATATTTGAAAATATTACTAAAATATGAAACATTTTATCAATTATTAAAATGAAAAACATGAGGTATGTTCATGAGAATAATGTAATGGAAAACATAAGTTGATTTCATGAGGTAGATTCATGAGAATACTTAGCTGTTGTCATAGCTATCTTTAAAACTTCCTTCTTTTCGAATACAAAGTTATGAAAGTTACAACAGTCCATTTCTAAATTGTATAGAACTTTAAGAATTTCAGAAAGGGTCTTCATTCCCGGTCTGTTTCTTTAGTCTGTCCATTCAATATTCATGAGTTAAAATATTCTTTCAGTATTGCCATTATAAGCAGGGATCGCAAACACATATTGGTATATCTTTAAAGATTCAGTGTGCTGTTCAGACCTAGTATGGGTTTTGTAAAAACAAACCCACTTCTCGTGGCACTGGAGGGATTTTTTAAAATTTTATTTTCTCCACTCCTTTATCTCGTATCATTAACAAAATCCTTCAACGAAGTCACGTGATCGAAAAGGAAAGAATAATTTATTTCAATACTTTTCTCTTTGAAGTAAGCATAGATTTATTTCAACCTGCCCCCAACTGAGGATGTTCAACAGCATCCATTTGAATATTGAAAAAGTAAGGAACAATACACTCCATTTCCTTAGATATTCAATGGAAGCTTCATAAAACTTATTAACTTCATTTTTGAAGTTGATTTTGTCTTGTTGCGTATTTTCATTCCTTTTGAGAAAGGATTTTACATTAAATAAGTAAAACTGTTCCTCTTTTCTCTTAGACATAGCTTTAAGCATGCTTTCCATTATTGACTTCCATAACATTTGTTTTTGCACTTCCTTCCAATTTTCTTAATTCCGTGTTGGAAGATACTAAGCTGGTTATAAACTGTATTTATGCTTCACTTAAAGGATTATTGTCTAGTCAAATCACGGAGACACTGTACTGTACTGATGATAGTGCCTCAATTTTCTACGGCCCAAAGTAAAGAGAAAATCAGTTGAGTTGAGTTGATATTGAGTTTAACGTCCCTTTCAGCAGCGAGGCTATATGAAACGGGACCTACTGACTAACGTGGAATCCGAACATGAGCTCTCGCCGGGAATCGAATCCGGGTCTCCCACGCCAAAGGCGCGTACGCTAACAGTTTAACCACGAGAGCTCGAGAGCAAAAACAGGTTACATTTGTTCTTCATAAGGCTTTAAGCAGAGAATTCTGCCCCCCCCCCCAATCCAAATATCCTATCCTAACCTAACCTAGTCTACCTAAACCATGAAGAAATGTAGAAAATATAGCAAGAAAGCACGAAATATAAGCAAAATATGTACAGTTAAAAAATTAGTTGAAAACTAAGCTTTCTTAGGCTAAACTCGCTTAGCTGTTCGCTATCTATACAAAAACAGTTTGATACTTTATAGTTTGCTCCACCTTCGCCTTCATAGGACCAAAAATTGCTTTTTTTCTTTTTCTTTTTCTTTCTTTTTTTTTTTACAATTGGAAACAAACTTTTGTGCTATTTTTTTCATATCCATTTTGTGTAACAATGTTTTGTCAACGTAATAAACTGCTATATGGTCGAATTTCTTTTGCGTCATAATTGACTTAAGATAGTTTAAATGTTGGGGGGTGACGAAAATCGTTTTACACATATTGGGGGGCAGGTCTCCGGTGGCATTGACGCCTGTGCTTTAAAAAAAATCAATCCGTTTACACAGAATTTCGTTTGTGTGTAAGTATAACTAAAAATTATAGCTGTTACCAAGTGACTGTTTTAATTTCACACCTCAGCTCACAGAAGGAAAGTGAAAGATACAGGATACCTTACCATTGTTGAGCAAACGCTGATGTAGCCACGCGTAGAAAAGGGGTAAGATGGATATAAAATTTCAACCCCTAATATGTTTAAATAACTACAAACCTTTTAAATAAAAGATTTACTGTAATATTGATTAATTACCGTCTTTGATATTTTCACTGAATTCACACAGTTTCAAATTTATTACTATGCATTACTACCTATTGTGTTACAGAGTCTATCTTAGGTCTAACTTTTCTTCTAGATTATTTTGAAACCATATGTACCACCATAAACACAAACCTAACTAAATGAACTTCCATTAATTATTCTAGGTTTCTCACAAACAGTTTCTGAGTACACTTGTTAGAACCTGTGATTCTACTGTTTAAAATAGTGTCTTTTATATTTTATTAGAGATGCAAAAAAGCCGGCTTTTTTGAATCGATGGTTTTTTTTGCACATAAAAAGCCGGCTTTTTTGAAAAAAAAAAACGAGAATTTTGGAAATTTTGGCTTTTTTCATTTTCATGATTTTTCTATTTAAATAGCTTTCTTATAGTATACTCTAAAGTTAAATAAGATTTCATGACCTAAATGCTATATTTCGCTCTGGAATTCACCATTATGATGGATAGAACACATGTTTTATGAATTAAAGTAAACATAAAGTACGTAGTATTTGAGGGCAACTGTAGAAAATATTTAACTTTATTTTAATTTCTGAGTTATCGACATCTTTTTCTTTTCTGCATCATTTCTTTTGTCATCCGTGTTTCATTTCCTAGAGATTAGTAAGTCTACTCTAGCTTCTAACACATGTGTTAAACTTTTGTTATTCAATATATCCGTCAGAGCGTACGTTTGTCAGTATATCTGTCAAAGCGTACTTCCACAGTCTTGTTATACTGTAGCTGTGCAATGATTTAGCAATAATCTTCCGGATACAAACTTGAATACCATTTTATACAAATAATCAGTAGCGGATTCAGAAAAGTATTTTTGGAGGTGTTTCTCTGCTTAATGTTTGTTTTTTCTAAAATGTACTAATTTTTATTTGAAAGTTTATGAATACAAGCATAACTAATATTTCGTTTTGTTTGTACATTCAGCAATAATCTTCCAGATACAACCTTGAAGACCATTTTATACTGATAATCAGTGGCGGATTTTGAAAAGTATTTTGGGAGAGGTTTTTCTTATTAATGTTTAGTTTTTCTAAAAGTACCTAATTTTTATTTGAGAAGAACTTGAAGTTTATGAGTAAAGGCATAACAAATATTTCGTTTGTTTTAGAAATTCTGTAATTTCGGGGTACAAGCCTCACTCGTAGTAAAACATCCCCATCTTAACCCCCTTCGCAAATCCGTCATTGCTGGTAATTAGTAATAATGATTTAAAAACGATAACAAAGGAAGTCGGCCAGAACTCACAGCTCACGCATTATCTCTATATTCACAGATATAATTACAGGGTGTCTACTAAAATTCAAAAATGAAATTTCGTGTCTTTTTCGTGACCTTTTCTTTAAGAAACTACAAAATTTCATAGCACTTTCTAGAGCGAATTTGGATGCGAATTAGTCCGGATTTTCATGCATGCGATAGAAGCGTGCTTTGCTTACAATTTGCTAGCGCCTAAATCTGACGATAGACACTTTTGGCCGAGAATTTCGACGTTTTATAGAACGAAGTGTTTCAGGCAGTATTTATATGTGTACAAATTTTAAAAAATCGTAACCCAAAAGCTGAATTTCATGACTTTTTCTTGACTTTCATGACCGTTTTCTGATTTCGTGACTTTTGCGTGACATTCGTGACTTTCGTGACCGATAGACACCCTGAATTAAGAAAAACTTTTATCAAAATGGTCGAATGCGGGGTTGAATCCCGGACTTCCCGATAGAAGTGTAAAAGCTAATCACTTACTCATGGTTGTTGTGCAGTTGTGCTTAACTTAAATATATTCTCTCTCTCTATGGCCTATGGAATCCGAAGATTCAATACCGCGTTCACAAAAAAAAAAAAAAAAAAAAACCTCTAAAAAACTCTCGACTGACTTCAATCCTTAGCCAACTGGATCCAGTTTTTACTTTGTATTCCTATTTCTGCGACATCCCTTTTAATATTGTCCTCCCATCTGCGCCGAAGTCTTCCTAATGGACGTTTTCCGATTGGATTTCCAGTTAAAATTTCCTTCTTCCATTCTGGCTGCATGACCTGCTCACCTGAGCCTCTTAGACTTGATGACCGTAACGATGTTTGGTAAACCGTATAAATTACGTTCTTCGTTATGAAGTTTCCCTCATTCCTGTCCCTCTTGGGTCCGAATATTCGTGTCAGGATTTTATTTTCAAATACTTTCAGTCTACGTTCTTCCCTCAAGCGACCATGTTTCACAACTATAAAACACAACAGGCATGATTATAGTTTTATATATTTTAAGCTTTAAATTCCTCGACAGAATTCGCGACGACAAAATACTTTAAACTGAATAATAACACGAATTTCCTGATTTCAGTCGACATTTAATTTCTTTGTGGATATGATTTTGGTCTGCTGATATTGATCCCAGATATTTGAAAGTATCCGCTTTGCCGAAAGTATTATTTGACATTTTAACGCAACCATAATTTGCCATATTACGATCCCAATGAACTTCCATGTATTTAGTTTTCTCTGCACTTACTTCTAAACCAATGTCGCAGAAAGAGTTTAATAAGGACTCTGCATTTCTTTCTATTGTTCTCCTATCATCCCCTATTACATTTACATCATCAGCATACGCCGTAACCTGGTGAATACCATTCAGCTCTAGGGCCTGGTTGCTACCTTTAATTTTCCTTATAGCGTACTCCGGAACAAAGCTGAACAATAATGGCGATAACGCATCTCCTTGTTTCAGGCCATTCTCGACGCGGAAGCTCATGGACAAGAATTTTTCTGCTCAGACTTTACTCTGGGATTCATTTAAACACATCTTAATTAATCTAACTAGCTTTTTCGCTATTCCGAATTCTGTAAGAATGTTGTACAATGTTTCCCTCCTATCCGAGTTGTAAGCCTTTTTAAAACCAATAAACAGCTGATGTACTGGGTAATATATTCCATCTGGTCGATAGTTGATCGATTTCCCTAAATCCACACTGATAATCTCCAGTAATTTCATCTGCGTATGGAATCAATCTTGTTAATAGAATGTTAAGAGAAATGTCTCGATAATTATTACATTCAGTTTTGTCGCCTTTCTTGTGAATTGGAACAGTGATTGATTTTTTCCACTCTTCTTAAATGTATTCCATAATTTTTCGATTTTTTTTTTTTTAAAGTTTCGTAATGATATTTTTTTCTATGTTGAATTCCTGTCGTTAAAAATTCAGAAACCTTCAGGACTGGGTAAATCGTGATGGTGGTTATAAGTCTAGGAAACCGCACGATCAGATGAATAGTCTATTACGCATATGATCCATTAACAGAAAATTTGGTACTTTCCCGATTCTGAATAAGCTTAAGAAACAGTCAATGCACTATAGAATTCAGAATTTTACCGATTTTGCATATTCCAAGCACCTAATAGGTGGTAACATTATTACGTATGCGATCAATGAATGAAAAATTTGTTCAAAATATTTATACAATGTATATGAAAGTTAAAACTTAAAAATTTCAAGAATGTACAGAACTACCCGAAACCAAGATTTTGATGTGCAGCTTTTAAGATTATCATATAAATGTATTTCTCTCATGTTTTATTTTTTGTTTGAAAAAAAGGGTGTGATATTTTGAAGTAAAAATGCTACCTACAATTTTGCTAGTTATTTGTGTATCTTTTTAAAAAAGTACTTATTTTTGTGTATAAGAAATTAAAAAATTATTATATATATATATTGGTTAATCCTTTGGAATTCATAATGTAAATATGTTAAGAATTTTTTAAAAATCGTTTCAAAATTCATAGTTTATTTTAGAGGTTCTATATTATTATCTACATCAACCACTAATCAAATGAGTTCTTGTGCTGTAGAGAAGCGAAACAAAGTCTGCTTTATCAATTTAAAGCAAAATTTTGAAAAAAGCCCAAAATTTCCCAAGCAAAAAAGCGAAGCAGAAAAAAACGAGTTTTTTCCCAAAAAGCTGTTTTTTTTTTCGAGCCCTTGCATCTCTATATTTTATATTTTCAGTTGTAGAAAAAAAATTAGGACCCGTAAATCTATTTCCATATAGACCTAAAAATAGAAACTGATTTTCGATTCTGTGAATCAAAGATCTGTAATAAAAAATCTAAATTCAATTTTAGGTTTGAAACACTGAAGTGTTTTCAGATTCCAAAGATCATTTGGTATTTGAAACGAAGAGAATAAGTTATGGAGATGAAAAAATAAGTAAAGGCAATAAATCGATATAGAGGTATAAGATAATAACACAATAAGTAAATGATACACCAGTTGACTGTATTTTCCTAATAACGAATAGAGCGAAAATAATTTAGATTAAAATAACCAGAATTGAATGTGCAACCAAAATTTTGATAGAAGAAAAATGATAAAAACTAAATAAACAATCGGCGAATGGGAAAGTGGTCCAGTTCCTTAGAACTGAATAGCGGTTATTTTAAGAGATTTGACACTAAAAAAAAAAAAAAAAGTAACTTTTGAATTAAGTGGCACCCGCATGTTGTATCAATTAAGTTTGACTCTTCCAGGTTTCCAAAATATTATCATCAAATTCAATTGAAATGATAACATCTCTATGCGAAATTCTCATTTATTCATATAAATCCACTGAAAAGAAAAACAAATTCTATTAAAATATCTCTGATTCCTTGTGAGAAATGGCAGATTAAGATACATTGTTGTATTAAGTATTTACCACAGGAAATATCACTGAAAAGAATAGTGCTTCTTTCAAATAGTAATTTCTGTGTTGACTTTACATATTTCAAATGTTTAATATAACCAGTTTAACAGACTTGTAGAATATATTATTATTATTAAGCTGATGGATTTCGCATCCGAATATTTAGTTGTTGCGATTATAATTTATTCGTTCTTTTCTCAACAGCTGCTCAACCTGGAGCTCTCAGTCAAAACTGCTCTCGACATGACATAAAAATCTAACAAAATTTGAAAATGGACACAGTAAGTTCAAATTACTGTGCGTACTCTAAGCATACATTCCCTTTATTAAACAACGGATAAAATTAGAACAATTACACAGAATAGAAATTATACGTTTATAAGGGAATAATTATCGGACTGACGCCATAATTTACATTTTAGATCTGTGAATAACAGGCTACAGAATACTTCGCGAATAAGGGTACAGAAAGGTGTAATACTTGTCAACAGTTTCTTTAAAGAAAGTCATTACAATGTAATGTATAAAACATATACTAGCACGTAAAATAGAACACACATATTCTCAGAAATTTTAGATATACGCAAATAAATACGAAATTATGGAATGATTCAAATTATTAATAAGCATGATGGAGCAGCTATGGATAAAAGGTATTAAAGCCATTATTTTCTTACTGAATGTTATAATAAGTTATCGAAGATCTCGAAACTTACAATCAATAAAATAGGTTCGAAACAAACTCAAAATAAATTATGGTAACGATATGGAATCTCCAACTAATGAAATCGTGAGTCAACACGTTGCTTAAATACTGTAAATGCATAACTGTCGAGTTATGAAGAATATGTAAATATTAGGTATAAAAATATTAATAATTTATATAAGTGATTATAATCAAGGAGAACGAGAAACTAAGATATTGCGTTGTAATTTAAAAATGGCGTAATATTAAATTCTGATAGCCATAATGCCGTTAATAAATAATGAGTTGATTTTAGTTTAGCGTCCCATTCAGCAGCGAGGCTATATGAGACGTGGACCTACTGATTAACGTGGAGTCCGAACCACATGAGCTCCCGCCCGTTAATAAATAAATTAATGTAAACAACTTTTGTTGGGAAGAATATAAATTTTGCAAAACGCCTGTCACTACTTCATAATTTACATCTTTAGTTTTAATTATAGAAAACATGAATAAACAAATGTAAATGAAGTAAGAAAGAATACTAGAATAATTACAATAATTTATTGAATATATATATAAAAAACTCAATATAAAAACATTAATTAATTGAAACGACAAAAGTAAAATTTAAATGTTAGACATTTCCAATTACATGGTAAGAATCTTGAACATTTCCTATTGAAAAATCACAAGCAGACATTTATCCATATTCTAGGATAATAGAAGAATTGTCTCTTATTAGTGTATTGAGTTTCTCCTGTCCAGACCATTCGGGCAACCAGTCATCATTTAGAGAACACCTGCTATGCACAGTCCAACATCCTAGGTGTTAGATATTGTCCTAGCGCTAAATCGATAAAACAGCCAGGAGTTGTCGTTCACTTCGAGCGGGTCCTTACCATGTGATCAGTTCTTTAGGAATTAACCCAGTACACTAATGCCAAGATTCGGGAGACTTCAACCGTTAGACGGTCTTATGGTAAGGTATATCATAGTAAGCTTAGTGGAAGCTTATCCTAATTCTTATGCAAATTTCAAAAGAAGATAACATCTACTAAATGTTGTAAATAGAAAAACTCTGCTTCTTAAGCTTTAGTTAAATAATAAAATAACATACCTGAATCTGTGTACAAAAGCATTAACACTTATGACTATATTTCCTTGTTTTGTATCCTCGTCGCCAAAAGTGCCTTTACATCGCCGTGACGGGTATGTGACAGCGCAGTACTCCAAGGAAGGGATGTTTGTATAAGAATTAGTGATTAATTATGAAGAGTTTTTATTTTAACTAGGGAATTAACATAGGTGAAGGGAATAAAGAGACAGATTTGAAGCATCAGTGGACTGTTATTGAAGCATCAGTGCACGAAAAGATTCGTACTCTCAGCTTTTCTATTTATTGTTTTATATGTCAAGTTAAACACCACAATAGGTATTACTGATATCTCAGATCGTATTATTTTTTAAAATCGTGTTTGTAACCTATTATCAAAACATTCATCTCCAGACATGATGTAGAGAGAAGAGAAAGAGATACGACATCTGTAATATATGTATATGTGATTCACTAAGTAACTGTAGAAATTAGTTAAAGGACACATAAGAGAGCGAAAAGGAGGTCTAGAAGTCTGAACTTTTTAGAAACGTCCTAGATAGGTGAAAATATAGTTAAAAATTGCAAAAGGTATCAAGTAATTTACCTTTCTTTTCTTATATTCTAGTATACTTTTTCTTTCACATCCAAACTTAATGGGAAACTTATATTGAGCGTAGAGTGGATTGTGTAGAAAAATGAAATTCATTTGTTCCATACTTTCCTTTTTCAAATTTTAAAGGTTTTTTGACACATCGTAACACTAGAAAATTGTTGTTTCCGTAAGTACCGGATATGGAAGTGGAGATACAATTTTAACAACCTTTTCCAAGAACCTGAGAAATTTTAATAACCGGTTCGGGCGAACTAGGTGAATGACACCATTGAGTAAAGCAATAGGCCCGTATGCGCTGTTAACGATCAGGCCATGAGCGTCCGCAGCGGAGGCAAGGGGACAATCGCTTTACCCTGCATTTTCGAAAGGAGATTGGTTGTTTCAAAACAGCTTTTATCCAGAAACACATGAAGGATTTTTCCAAGGTCGGGGAAGCGGCAAAAGCCCGATACACCTTGATCGCATAATGCATGATGCAAAAGAGTTATTATGCCTTAATAATAACTCTTTTGCATCATGCATTATGCGCATCAAGGTGTATCGGGCTTTTGCCGCTTCCCCGACCTTGGAAAAATCCTGCGGGTGTTTCTGGATAAAAGTGTTCCTATTCGGAACTGTTATTATCTTCAGGTGTGCATAGTATCAAGTATGAACCAGTACTAAAAAATAGCTTGAAATTGTTTTGAATATATGCCACTATAAACAAGAATTACAGAATTCATACTTGAGTTTATTATTGTTGAAGATCATATGATATATTAAGGACAGCAATCAAGGCGCAAAAGCAAGTACTTTCAAAACACTTGGAGAAATGAAGTAGGTTGAATATACTAACAGATTTTAATAAAATTTGCTGTAAATAGCTTGGTAGATAGATTACCTTTGGAGCACGAGATCGTTGGTTCGATCCCACTTTTCACCAGGAAGACTTTCTGTAGGACCCATAGTGTGTGTGGATTTTCTCGGTGTTTTTCCACTTCCTGCAGTCCACCATTTCGATAATCAGCACCACTGCTCCTTTCGGATTATAATCGTGGAATATTAAACTAGAAAATATCAAATAGCGCCTTCGGCACCCTAACACCCGTGCTAATCGCGTAGTTTTACTTGCTGCGGGAACTTATGCAGAGTCGTTCTGACGCGTGATTACTAGAGTTCGACTAACATATGTTTCCTGCAGTAGTCAGACCTTTAGTATGACGCTAATCATACGTCAAAACGACTTCATAAAGCCCTATCTCAGATTTCTGATTGCACCTGGATTGTGGAACAAATCTGTGTATGTAAGTAAACAACCTAGTAAAAGTTGGTGATAGTTTTCATTAACGTAGCCATGTTTGGTCCAGAAAATGTTGGAATTTTAGCCATAATGATTATCATCCCGGTATCTACTACAAAATTGTAGGGGGGCCCGTCTGAAGTTAGAGGGGGCTCGATGCAACAATATTATAGTTCATCTGCAAGCCTACCGTGTAAAATTTAGGGGGCCAGCCAAAATTTAGTGGGGCCCGGCCCGCCTAGACCCCCCTGGATACGGGCCTGATGATAATGCATCTAAAGTAAAGTTACACTAAGACATTCAACTTACAAAATATATGCACTGAGGAACACAACTTACAAAATACCTGCACGGGAATACAACAGACAAAATACCACGCTTGAAAGAACTAAGTCTGTTTTGTTGAAAAGATCGGATTTGTGTAATGGTTTTGTATTTGTATACTTATTTTTTATTTGCACCTTTGAGACATCTAGTTATAGATAAACGTATATCTTTGTAATTTGCAGAGAAAATTTCACTATAAAAGTAGTTTTCGTTACCCCTAAATGCAATTTGAGTCGAATTTTGTCCAGAAAACGCTGGAATGTTAGCCATTTCTCTTTGTTAAACCCCTAAAGTAAAGCTGCTCCAAGGATTGCAACTTCGCCTATAAAATAACATTTTTGAACATACTAAGAATCTGTTTTGTCCTATCTACCTAGGTAATGATTTTGTATTTGTACACGTATCCTTAATCTGCACCGTAGAGGCATCTAATTATAAATAAATGTATAACTTTTAACTGCCGTTTTCTAAGAAACTATTACCATAGAAATGATATAATTTTCCCCTAAATGCAAATTGAGTTGCCCTTTGACCAGAAAACAATGGAATTTTAGCCATGATATATTAAATCTCTAAAGTAGAGATAAGTTTTACACCAAGGATTACAACTACGCTTATAAAACATCATTTTTGAGCGTACTGAGAGTCTGTTTTGTCCAAAAGATGAAATTAATGTAATGATTTTGTATTAGTATAGGCATTCCTTATCTGCCCCATAAAGACATCTAGTTTGAGAGATACGCATAACGTTTCATGAGTTAAAAAATCTCTTTTGATCAAAGAATATAATTAATTCATATTTTAAAGCAGGCAGTATTGAGTAAAATGGAAATAAAAGCTCTCATTTCTCTTTGTTGTAAATCATGTATAAAATGCGACCGTGTCTAAACAATCTTCTACCTGTAACTCATGTGGCAACATCGCGTGTATCGCAATGTGCTCTGCCATCTAGTGAGAAAGTTTTACCCTAATGGTGACTAGCGATCCAGCTTAACATATTAATTTATATAAGTGATTATAATCAAAGAGAACGAGAAACTAAGATATTGCGTTGTAATTTAAAAATGGCGTAATATTAAATTCTGATAGCCATAATGCCGTTAATAAATAATGAGTTGATTTTAGTTTAGCGTCCCGTTCAGCAGCGAGGCTATATGAGACGTGGACCTACTGATTAACGTGGAGTCCGAACCACATGAGCTCCCGCCCGTTAATAAATAAATTAATGTAAACAACTTTTGTTGGGAAGAATATAAATTTTGCAAAACGCCTGTCACTACTTCTAGTCTGGTCTATTAAGGATAGGATCGTGACAGGCCGGACACAAATATGAAACTTGGCAGACTGAAAGTACTTCGGTATTCAATTCGTTTTAGAGTCGGGTGCCAAAATTTTCTGGCCGCCATTTTGAAATATGCCGCCATATTGGATTTTATGTAATGTTCTCTTAAAGCCGGGGGATCCACTACGTAGTTTGTATCAGTGTCAACAGAGGTCACCTGCGTAGGTCGCTTCAAGCGTTTGTAGTGAGCTCAGTTGGAACTAGCTTCTCAATGTAAAGTAGGGTGTTTCCATCCCAACATACCAAATGGTTTCGTTTCGTTTCAGGAAAATACAGGGTAAATCAACCTGAAATTGGCACAGACCAGTTTTTTTTTTTTTTTTTTTTTTTAGATTTTTTCAGATTTATTATATTAAGTGGCAATATCGGCGTTATCTACTTTTTCCCCTGTCTTTCGTCGATGACATTTCCAAGTGGCGTCTGTTTATTTTATTTTTTTTAATTTATTGTAAAAAATTCGCGTTTAAGTGAAAGGCTTTCATGATATTCAAGTTTTCTGCTCGATTCTAGGCAATAGGTTAAGGAATATGCTTTCAGTGTTTTTGCGTTATTTATTGTTCTAATGGAAATGTTGCACATATTGTATGTTGATCGCTTCGTTAAACCGTAAAGAATGTGCATTTATGTCATACTGTTAAAAATTGTACATTCGTCGCATGCTTACAACGGTGCCAGGAACGTAGCTAGGAGAGAACATGGGGCCCCACGTACCTCCTAAAAGTTGACTTAGCCCTCCAAATATTTATTTAACGTTATTTATATGAAGGAGCCCATTTGCTAATATGGCTTCCCAAAATCAGAACTCTAGTTACGTTCCTGAACGGTATCAAAAATTAGGATTTCTAATGTACACTCATATCCAAAATTATTGTCGCATGTCTATAAATATGTTGTTCTAGAAATAAAATTTGATAACGAATCCGCCCAGTATTTCTTACAATGTTAGTATGTGTGTATGTGGCAAATTTCAAATGACATGTGGCAAAGACATAGACTATATGTGGCAAATTTCATGTCAAAAGAGCAGTAAATAGGTACAATAAAACGAAAATAATATTGCCTTGTCCATTTAGCAACATTTTATTTTACTAATTATAATTTTCGTATTTATAATTCTTTTCCTTTGAAATTTGCCACAAACATACATTTCCCGATTATACACATAGTATCAGTATTAAAAGCAACCTGCAAAATCATTATCAAATTATATTCTTACAAGAAAACAGTTATAGATATGCGACAATAATTTTGGGCATGAGTGTACATAAACCCCCTTTGCTTGGCACAAGGATATAAAGCAGTTCTAGAGATATTAATTTGATACTATTCAAGGTAACAGTCTACTAGAGATTAATTTGATTTTAAGGTCTTCTACTTTGTCTAGTATCTAGCACACTTGCCTTCGGAGCTCGCTATCCAGGGTTCAATTCCGATAAGAGATAGGGTACAGTAGAACAATAAAAAAATGTTCAGATACCACTAAAGGTAGTAGATCTCCTGCAGCCACCATGGAATAAGAGTAAAGCGTTAAAATAAAAAAAAATACTGATTTTCTTGATTTTTAATTTAAAAAAGATTATCCCAACTGGTCACTAACTGCCTTGTAGAATTTTATGCCTTAGCCACTAAGCTTATTTCTGAGCACGAGCGCACCCACGGGTTACTCCGCTTACACCAGACCCTCAAAAACAATAATTCAAAAGATTCCGTACACTTCCGTAATAAAACCACAATTCCTTAGCAGATAAATTGTTGGTGTATTCTCATAATTTGATTTTACACTTCATCTGTACTATAAATCCTAATTAAAAAAAAATCTAATTCTATCATAGGGAAGTTTGGTAAAATTTTAAATAAGTATATTTTTTTCAAGTGCAGAATCGTTTCAATATTACATACAAGCACTGTCTTGTAGTACTGGACACCTCTCAATACAAAAAATTCTGGCTGCGCGTCTGTGTCCGAGTAAGTGAAGGTAAATATTTTTTTTTAGATGTATATAGTACTATTTATAAATGAATTCAGGGAAATCCCACACCATGAACAGTGTACCTAAGTAGCAATTTGTACCAACTACAGATCGCCAGTGGAATATTTTACCGCCACAAACCCGACTGTTCCCCTCTCGCCACCTCCGAAGTCCGTCCTGGATCCACCCCTGGCCCTATTTTACAGGATGTTTTAAAACAACACTGACAACGTTTCGGAGGTGACCAAAATAAAAATTATATACCAACCTACGGTCAAAAGTGCACAGTTTTGGAGTTACAAGTTGCCGAAAACGTGAAAAAATAAATTAAAAGTCAATCCCTCCACTACTATGGGACCGATTGGAGTCGGGCCAAAACATCACTTAGAAACTAACACGTGTTCTATCCAAATATCCATGTTTCAGAACCTCCCGGAATTTGCACAAGAATTTTTGGAGAAGCAGCTGAACAGTACTCAAAAGGTTTGAAGTACTTTCAAACTGCCCCTGTAAAAACTGTTGCGCAAGTACCGGGGAATTCTGAAACATAGATATTTAGATAGAACGCATATTAATTCCTAAAAGATGTATTGACCCAACTCCGATCAGTCTCCGATCAGTCTCAAAGCAGTGTAGCAATGGACCTTTTAAGTTAATTTTATCACGTTTTCAGCAGCCTGTAACTCCCAAACTATGCACTTTTGACCATAGGCTGATCAATACTTTTTTGTCTTATTTTGGTGTTAGGAATCACCTCTCAAACGTTGCCGGTCTTGTTCTAAAACACCATGTATAACAAAGTTACTCCTTACCAAAACATTTGATGAAATCTAAAAATTGGTTTATTTCTTCATGATCTTTAGCAAAAAAAAAAAAAAAAAAAAAAAAAAAAAGTGGGAGAAATATCCATTTCATTCCGCACGCAAATGTGTACATTTCTAGGACTAACATATAAGTTAAATATAAAGCGCAAAATGACTGGTAAGTACCAACAACTACTCATTTTCGGGTTCTCATTAAAAGATAAATAAATAAATACATTCTGATTTTACTATGTCTAAATAGACTTCCTTTCAGGAAAAATTTATTTGTTCATGAAATAAAGAAACTCACAAAATTTAGTGATACAATGTGTGAAATACATATTTTTTTTAACTTCCTCCGGGCCCATAACTGGGTAATTTACCCTAGCCATTTAAATACAGTGCGTCTCAAAACTTCCTTGACATAGCGTAACTCTGTTATTATCAACAAAATGTAAGAGGGGAACCGGTCTCCAAATATGTTTTCAATCTAAAGTGAAGGAATATTTTAAATCGGACTAGCCGTTTGGGCTGTAGTCTTTATGTGCATAATGTTAAATGAAAATGCAACGTTTCCATTAATAGAGGGACTGGAGGAGGGAAGGGCGGGTCAGGAGGTGAATAAATTTTGTAACAGTATGGTGAATGCTGTTTTCAATGGAGGCTGACCATCGACACGTTAGCGTAAAAGACAGTAACTTCATTCACTTATGTTGTTGATCCAGATAAATGGCAAGGTTGAATTTTCATTATTGGACGCATAAAGAGTGTACAGCCCAAATAGTAGTCCGATTTAAAAATTCCTTCACTTTTGGATGGAAAACATCATATTTGGTGACGGTTTCCCCTCTTACATTTTGTTGAAAAACCGATAATATTTACCCTATGTTAGGGGACTTCTGGAACACCGTGTATATATACAATATACAGTGATGTAATGCTAATTTTTTAGGTGGGTATACGCTCCATCCCTTGTCACACACACACATATTATATATATATACATCGGGTGTTTCAATACTATTGGTCTTTGCACTAAAGTTCAACGTTCATAAGAAAGTTATGAAATATCCTTGCTTATACGGAACTCACACTGGCTCTCTGCGCGTATCGGTTGCATAATAAGCAGGATATGTATATGAAGTAACAAGAGAAGTCTGAATGGAGAGCTATGTTTTTGAGAGCAGCTACCGAACCACTTAACCTATCAACCAGAGACTAAGAAAAAGATTACCTATAATGTTATAGATTAATGTAAGACCTTATTTAGCTCTCAGCGTTAACTAGATCAGGCTGTAGAAGTGGCTGTACTTGTATGACTGATAACTATAAGAAGAAAACAATGACTTTGACCAATGTTGTTTCCGCCATGTTGCTCATTCCTTTGGCCCTATCTATCACTATGACACTTTCAAAGGATGTATTTAATGTATACATATCTCGTTTGAGTTAAAATGTTGAGTACATTTGGAGTAATTTAAGATTGACATTTTGAATTTTAACATTGTAGATCGGTCGCGAGCCACAGCCTACTGGCTGCTGTAATAATCAGGGCCATAACCAAGAAGAAATTAATCGCCCTCAATCTGTAGTTTGTCCGTCCTACAGCTTATAACCTCTCTCTCTCCCAAATTGTGTTTAGTTGGACCAGTAAGGATGGCTGGCTCGATTTTTTAAGAGTAGAATTACTCGAACAGTTATTTCCAGCGAAATTTGACCCTGGGGCCATTCACGCAAATGATTCCAATAATAATAATAATAATAATAATAATAATAATAATAATAATAATAATAATAATAATAATAATAATACGAGGGACATTCAATAAGTAAAGAGACAAATTGCTATAGCTCAATAAAGATTTATTTTAATCTATCAAAACTAAGGCTATTTTTTAATATAATCACCCTTTACAGTTATGCATTTGTCCCATCTTTCTTGCAGCTTCCTAATTCCCTTGGCGAAGAAATCTTTCGATTTACCCCGAAGCCACCTTTGCACCGTCTGGGAACCCATCTGGCACACGTTTTTCTGTACTTTAAAATGTTCCTAATGACATTGTGAACAGTTCCAACACTTACTTGAACTTCCTCAGCTATCATTTCAGCAGTAATTCTTCTGTTATCACGAATAAGTCCGTCAATCCTCGATTCCAACGAAGAACCAGAAACTTCCACTGGACGTCCATATCGGGGTTCATCACTTTGTACACATTCGCCATATCGGGGTTCATCACCTTCAACCCACTTGTACACATTCGCACGGTTCATACAACTGTTACCGTACTGTCTCAACATTCTAGAAAAAAATTCACTTGGTTTTACACCTTCTGCGACTAAAAACCTAATGACTGAGCGCTGTTCTTCTAAGGTGCAATCTTCTAGAGGACTTGCCATGATGAATTGATATTTTTGAAGTTATGTTGACATAAAATTACGAAACAGCAGATCAGAGCATATCCCAAGGTTGCCAGCTAACAACCCTGAAACAAAAAAAAAAAAAAAAAAATGATTAGTGTTAAAAATATAGACTTTGTCTCTTTACTTATTGAATGACCCTCGTAATAATAATAATAATAATAATAATAATAATAATAATAATAATAATAATAATAATAATAATAATAATAATAATAATAATAATAATAATAATAATCGGTCAAGAATGTGTGAAAAAGATTTTGCAGGTCAGCTATCCCAAGAGAGGTTTTTCTTCATTCACATCAGGCAAATGTTGGAATAGTACCTAACAGGCCCCAAGTACTCTCCTATCCAATGCCGAGAAGGACGTTATCCATATGACATCACCATCAAGCCGGAGATGTAATAACAACCGTTATAATGTGAAATAAATAAATAAATATACTTTCTCTGAAGTAGCTGGCAAATTAACGTGTTCTTTTGGATTTTTCTTCACTATTTCCCGATGTATTTTTTCACATTTTCGTCAATGGAATTTACACAGCTATTGTCTCTTTTCCTTTTTAACTAATTTTCTAACATCTTGCAAATTGCGAAGGAACTCTTAATTAGTCAATCCACAAAGAAAGTTTAAACCTTTTGGGATTTCCACTTCGTGAGGTAAATTTAGACTTTCACTGAAACAGTCACTGCTTCCTTACTATTTATCGTAGGATCGTTCGTACTTTTTTTTTTTTTTTTTTTTTTTTTCAGAATAGAGCATCATCTTTTCCTACGGTAGCACTCGCTTGTCCGTATTATACACCAGAAACGAGAAAAGGGTGGAAAACCGGGAGCTTTTTCGATTTTTTTTCAAAATGTTTGGGCCCATTTATATATATATATATATATATATATATATATATATATATATATATATATATATATATATATATATACAAAAATTTACTGCGTCATTATTTACTTGGCCTAGCATCATGGTTCAAACGCCATTTTCTTCGTATTACGCGCTCTTTCAAACGCTACCATCACATGTCCGTATCTGCATCTGAACCGGGATATCGTTTCTTTTTCGAAGAGTCACCCACCTCGGAACTCTGGCCGGCCTGGGTTCACGTAGGGATCTGAAAATTTCTTGAAAAATATGCTGTTATGTACACAGTACGTGTGCAAAATTTCAGTTCGATATCTTGAAAACAAAGAACAGATTTTTTTTTTTTTGAAAATCTGAAGGTGATCCATTTATAGATATACAGGATGGCCCAAAAGTAGGTATACAACCCTGCATTGATTAAATATGACCGTTTATTAAGATAGTGAGGTTATTTGCTTCGTTCTATTTCCACTTTAACGTATAAGTGAAAATAAATCAAATAAACTAGCATAAGTAAATCCTGTCTGGATAATAATAAGTAAATTATATATAATGTCATAAGTCAATCAGTACACTAGACTGTATTCCTACTTTTGGGCTACCCTGTATATACATATATTCTAAAAATTCATATAACATTACTATTTGGCCTAGAATTATGGTTCAAACTTCATTTTCTTCAGTATTACGTGTCCTTTCCAACAGTACCACCCACATGTCTGTATCGTACATATGAATCCGAAAGTTCGGTAAAAACCGGACTTTTTTCTGAAAAACCAACCTCTCGGAATATTTGCGCCCCTTGGGTCCGGGTTCAGATAGGAATCTCAAAAGAAATGAGAAATAATTAAAGATGCACACAATCCGCATGCAAAATTTTAATTTTGATATCTTGAAAATTAAGGTGCGAACTTTTTTGAAATTTTCCTAAAAAAAAAAAAAAAAAAGTCACACTCCTGCCCCTCCTTGGCACCGCCAACTTTACCATCCGGTTGCAAAACGAATCTGGGGTGTTCTTTGATCCATGCTTGACTTGAACAATAAAAAGAACCGGGTTCAATACGTGTTCAAGCGTTTAAATACAACACTACTCCATGGTACTGATTCGTACTATAAATCCCCTAAAGGGTTAAACACTACTAAGGAAATATTTTCGAAGTGACGGCTGTATCAAAATGAGCAAAGATTGCTGTGACATGCTCATACGCTACAAGTCTTTCCTGACTTGTTTTCTACCCATTCCTGTTAAAAATTTTCTTCAATTTTATTTTTTTACCTAAAAGAAAATGAAACAGCAAAGAAAAATGTTTATTTTTACCCCGCCCTTTTGTGTGTGTGTGTGTGTGTGTGTGTGTGTGTGTGTGTTCGGTAGGTTGAGGAGAAACTACTACTAGTACTAGCTTGGGATCGGCGAAAATGCTAGCTGCTAAGTATTTATCGAAATCAATCGCTCCTTTCTTTTATGTCAATTGCGGCTACAAATGAGCAGTATTAATCCCAGGTTCGCTGTTGTAATTGGTGGTATTGGGAACGACGGTGAATGCTTGAAACAAGACCGACGACAGGTCATGTGTTTTGTTATTTTTGTGGAGGCCAACGATTTCTTGGAGCAAATATATTCATTTAATTTCTCTTAACTTTTAAGTAAAGACCACATTTTTCGGAACCTCCTTCCGAGATTAGAAGGGAACTGATTCCATCCCATATTGCCTTGTTCAAATTGTATCCAATCGACAGAATGTGAATTTGAATTTGGAAGGTAGGGACAACGCATGTGACATCTTGGGGAAAAATCACTGCATGTTCAGAGGGCTGTTTGCTTTTTTTTTTTTTTTTTTTTTTTTTTTTTTTTTTTTTTACATTCGCTCAGTCGAGTTACTCTTAGTCGGTTACCTAGAGCATTCGAAAACCGACGAGTTATCATCACTGCGAATGATTTCTATGGTAGTTTTTTTCTTTATTTCCATAAGTGAAAAAAGAAAAAAAGTAGGAAAATTTGGGAGGGAAAGGATGGGGAAGGAAAAGAGACCAAAAAAGGGAAAATTTACAAAAACGAAACAAAACAACAACAAAAAAAAAAAAAAACTAAAAATTTAGGAAAAAAGTTTGAATCTAGTTTGCTTGTTTATTGTGTATTTCTGTATGTGTGTTTGGTATCTGTGTTCTCTGCGTATTTATGTTTTTACCTTTTGGCTTCTTCTTCTTTTTACCTTAGGCTTCTTCTTGTTTCTTGCAGGTTTTCCCTGTGTGTTTAGGTTTTTTCGCCCACATGTTTTATATATATATATATATATATATATATATATATATATATATATATATATATATATATATATATATATATATATATATATATTTAAATATATTTATTTGGTATTCACCTATTTCTTTCACTGCACTAATGGTTTTCACCTGTGTTTACCACACTAACACTTGTGCACCAAAACTAATATTCTTAACACTACACTACACTGTATGCTTTTGCTGTCACTAATACTAATAATCACTGACACTTGTTTTTCACCTATATGACTTTCTATTTACATATACACTTACATATATATATATAACTTCATCTTTTTGCATTATAGAAAAGATCCTAGAAAGTTAGATTCCCACGCCCCCAAAACGCAAATATTTTAAAATAATTGTAATCCTTTGTTTTAAAAAATAATTTTCCCGATTATTATTATTCTTTTTATTTCTTTTCATATATGGAGAAGAGTTTTAGAAAAACAGTGCAGAATATACATTGTGTGTCCCTTACTTCGCTCATCACCGGCAACGATATTGTCGGGGCTTCCACCGATTTTGACGGTATCGTGTGCAAACACGCTTACGTGTTCCTACCTAAATATACAATTGACAATTTTGTTCCACGAAATCTATTACGTTTTCAGAACGTTATTACTAACATTATTATTATTATTATTTTAAACACATTTGTCTTGAAAATTATTAATTATGTTGTACGTAAAGCAGGACTGTTCTATGCAGGTGGACGCTAGAAAGAGCAAAGCCAACGAGAATAGCATCAAACCCGCTATGGTATGTTCCAAAATCAATCAAGGTTGCAAGTGTTTGTTGTTTGTAATGGCTATATGTAGCTATATATTTTATGGATTTATTAGAATGCCACGTGACTTTGTAACTATCTGTAGAGCCACTACCCTTTTTTTAAACTTTGGAGTCTTTAGTCGCTACAGTTCTTTACTTAGTGCGTTATCTTGCTTTTAAAAATGTCCAAAATATTACGAGAACTAAATTATTAAAGCAACATTTCAAAATAATAATAATAATGATAATAATAATAATAATAATAATAATAATAATAATAATAATAATAATAATAATAATAATAATAATAATAATAATAATAATAATAATAATGACAACATAAATACATATATTGAACACACACTGACGATATTGATAAAAAAAATAATGTTTACATTTACTGTAACAACAAAACAGCACAATATAGGGATACAAATAATAATAATATAAAGAAGAAGAAGAATACTTGTTGGAATTACAAATAGTAATGTTTGAGAATAGGTCGTTCCAAACATGTAAAACATATTTCGCCTTTCTCACTTTTTCCCTTTTTTATTTGTACTATTTTCTTTGCTTTCCTTTCTTCTCTGGATTTCCTCCTGGGCTTTCACTATGTAGTCGGGATCTCTACATTTCATTCCACGTGGGATTAATGGATCGACAATCTCTGGTAGCATGCATTGTTTAAAAAAACGACAGAGTTTAGGAAGCATAATATTCTTCCATAAATCTTCATTCCTTACTACCTTTTCAATATACAGAGGTGTTTTGTCGTCAATATACACTACCAAATAGCATTTATTTAGTTCGGCAATGTTTAGCTGTCCCTGAATTTGGTAGTAGTAATCACTATTTTGTTTTAGTTTCAAGCTTCCATCCGGCTGGACAAGTAAGAAAAATGTCCCTTTCCTCTTTCTTATTTCTTCTTGAATATCTTTGTTCCTAAGGGAAGGAACGCACTTGACTTCCACTAGTGCATTCTCTTCAACTACATACCCTGTAAATATGCAGATAATACCAATTATAATATTAATTATTACTTTGTGACGATTAAGGTGTTGCATATGAAAAATTAGTATCCTCCCTATTTCAAATTTAGTCAAAAAGTAAAATTTGTTCGACACTGGTTCAGGAGAAAAGACATAACTAAAGGCAAACTGCAAATCTTCAATCAAATTAAACTCTCGTGAATTACAAATTATGGGCAATATCTTTCCCTTGCAGTTCCAAAATCATAACTATTTGAAGTCATATTGGTACGAGAACTGGGTGTGAACGTTTGCACACAATCACATACGTAAGTCAATGTGTGTTATTGAAGAATGGAATACTAAATTATTTGTTGTATAAGTATAACTACGCGTATTATAAAAATCGCATTGTAAACGTTGAAGTTTATTCAGGAAAAACAATATTTACGAAGGAAGGCGCCGGGTAAATACGGTTGGGAACCTCTGGAAAACAGTCATGATAAACAGGAATAGTAAACTGGTTAACATTTTCTGAAAGGCGTAAGTTAGGCCACCTAACTGTTCCTTCCAGGGACATATTTAGGGGAGCTATTGGGCTCAAGGCCCTCCCTAAATAAATTCGTTATCATTTTTTCGCATTGCACATATACTGCTACTTACAGGCCCCTCAGTCGGCTACGAATAAACGGAAATCAGAATTACGAATATTTTACAGCAGCTGTAACTTTTGCTTCTAGTTTTTATTATGAAAGCAGTAATTTTTGCTTTCCCAAACTTTTTAAATATCAATATCAAAAATTTACAAAGAAACGGAGCCATAAAAAACGAAACTACGAACAAAACTTCAGAGAACAAAATCCACCAGAAATTTTATAGGATAGGACGATAGCCCATCAAACAGGAAAAACCTTTGGTCAGGGTTATAATGGCGAAGGAGCGACCGCGTTGTGAATTCAAAATTTATTGTACTTAATTATTCAATTTTATATAGAAAAAATAACATTCGATTTTTTAAAAGAAGTAAAACGCACATTATATTTGGAAAAAATTTTCAACAAAAGCAACATTTCTCATTTTTTCTTTGAACCGACTATAGTAGATAATAAATACATGTCAGGTAAATTGTATTTGTTCATATGGGCTACTGTTGAATCCAATACTGGAATCGATACTGAAAGTACACAAAATACTTTAGAGTAAATAACCTATATCTATAGGTTCTTAGTTCTCCCATGTCCACGCATTGAAGTGAAGTAAATTGATAGTAGGCTTTATCTCATCTATTTCCGACATGAAAAGTATGGGGCAGGTTTCTAAGTACGAGATGGTTGTATACAGAAAATAAATAAAAATAATTTTCATTCGGAAAGATTTACTAATGAAAAAATGTTCTTACCATCAGGACTAGCGGCCAAAAATCCGTGTGTGAGATCTATGTACAGTCCTCTCTTTTGTATTGTCCAGCCTTTCTCAGCCGCAAGCCTTCGGAGAGCCACATGTTCATAATTCCTCCCATATTCCATGGCTGGTGTACATACATTTCTTTTGTAAAGTACATCCTTTACCAATGAATGACAGGCGGTGTTATCTTTACGCTTAATTATCCTACCAAACATAGACGCTGTTAGTCTGTTACGACGCTGCTCCTCGTAAACTAAGTTACCGTGCTGTCCTCTAGAAGAAACTTCTATATTTGTTCTCTGTTCTGTTGTAACATAATAATAATAATAATAATAATAATAATAATAATAATAATAATAATAATAATAATAATAATAATAAGTTAGTTTCGTTTCACAGTGTGAAACTATGGCAGACTTACAAGCTATGCAAATTCAAAGCAAAATCAAACAAATTCGAGATTGAATCGATTCCCGGAAACCACTTTTCGATATCTCTTACCGTTTTGGCTTATAAAAATCAAGTTTAGCCGGAAGTAGTAGTAAATACCTACCACTTCCAGTTTTGGCTTAAAAAGGATTGACATAGTAAGATGCTAAATCAGTTAACGAAAGCTGCTATTCGCTATCTACTTCCGTTTTTGATTTATGCGCAATTATAATTTTGGCTCCACAAAAATTCAATTGAAACCTGAAGTAATATAAATTTGTACCAGTTCTAGTTTTAGTAGAGAGAAATAAGTGGGCCTATTATTCTTTCTTGAAACGGTGAATCATTTGTTGAAAACAGTTTATAAAATATTAAAATTTCATTGTTTTGAATTTATAGAATTTTTAAAAAGGCCTATTTTTGACCGCCCATTGCGTATTTATTGAATATTAAAATTATATTACATGAGTATTTATTAAACCAAAAATTCATAAAAAAAAATAAAAAAATAGTATAGCATAAAATTTTTTAAACATTACTTTTCAAACATTCATTGAATCACTAATATGAAATATTTACACTTTTTATGCTTGTTATTCAATGGATATTTAAGAAAAAAAAATATTTATGCTTTATTATTATTATTATTTTGTTTGTTTTTTTGAATAAGTATTCATAGTAACATAATTTCAGTATTCAATAAACATGCAATGGGCGGTAAGAAATAGGCCTTTTTACTATTTTATAAGTATTAGAAATCAAACAATAATGCAATTTCAATATTGAGTATAAAATAAATATTCCAAAAATATTGTTTCAACTTTCAGTGCTATTAAAGGTATAAAATAAATGATAAAACGAACTTAAAGTAAACTTTAAAAAAAATTCAAATAATTTAATATGGTTTAAGAAATGAAAACTTACGTCGTATGTTTTGAGCTCGGCTTCACAGGCTGATTGAAGCGAAGTCGGAGACAGCGGTGGTTTATCCGGGTTCGGCCCATAATCTCTGTCCTTTTCTGGTGGAAGTTCTAATTTTCTTCTTACTCGTCGTGAACAAGAGTGAGAACGCTTGCGGCTTCTCTTGTTCATAAATCTCCTGAAATACATTCCAGGACTATTTTCTATCACAGATTTCCAAGGACTACGGTGCCATGTTGCTTTTTTGTTATATGATAGTCCTGTAACATAGCATCGGCGCTGGAAGGCACCGCGATTTGTCAAATTAAGCCTCTTACCAGCATTGAACTTTGACAGAAGGCTCATATACAGCTCAACCCGATTAGTTGTTTCGTTTGGAACTAATCGGTCTGCCTTTCTTATTAACTGGTCTACAGCAGCCATAATGTGGTAATACAATCCGGCCTTTTCTAAATCTGGAACTAAGTTTCTATCTTCTTTCTTTGTACAAAAGTACTGTTTGCACTTCTCGTGGTTCCCAAATACGTGCGATGGACCATTTCGCAGGTCATCTCTAAGATCCTGCACTGAACACTTCTGTTTTGCATTATAGGATATAGCTCCCCGAGCAGCAGCGGTTAGACGTGGAATTCTATCTCGCAAAATTGTTCTGGCTTGCAAGGGAAAACTATTTTGCATACGCAGCTTGTGGAGCGCACATGTATAATTCCGCACACAATGATTTGCGCATTCAACTTTCGTGACTTGACGTCCATACGGCACCTTTTCGATTATCCTGGAGTGAACGCTGGAGTCGCCATCTGCCACAAATCGTTTGTAGCGAAGCGTATGCATTTCTTGGCTCTTGCAAAAGCCTTCTACGATTATGTCAGCTTCCATCGACGAAGATGAGGATGACCAGTTGCGGTAGCATCGATGGTCGCTTGGTTTTTTATTTCTTGATGACGCTGCAGCGCACACTGAACAATATTTGTTTCTCACTCCCAAAAATAATAGCTTGTTAGTTTCTTGACCAATAATACATGCCTGGAAAAGATAATATATACAACAATGTAAGTAAAATTTAAGTATTAGCAACATTATGCACGATAAAACGTAAAACGTATTCAATTTTAACAAAACACAGTGTAGACCTTAGAGCGTTTGCACACGTCCACGGCAATGCTGGCCCAGTACCGATAATGCCGGAACCGGAACCGAGGATGCTTTGCACACGCGGCCGGCAAAACCGGATCCGGCGCTGCTTTGCCCACACATCCCGGTAATGCCGGTGCCAAGAAGTAGTTAGAATTTGAACGTGAAGGATAGAACATGAGTCCAGCAATAAACAAACGACATCTCCTTGCCTTGATGTACGTACGGCGAAGAAAAAGGAAACAAAGCAGTACTAGAAAGATTTGGATCCATCCATTGTTGACAGTGCGTCATGTGAAAGGTTCGTTTTATACATTATATGAAAAGATGCGGAAATATATTGAAACAGGCTGAGATCACGGTATTTAAAATACTACTACTACTACTACTACTACTACTACTACTACTACTACTACTACTACTACTACTACTACTACTACTAATAATAATAATAATAATAATAATAATAATAGGAGGTTCTGAAAAGGCAGCATTGCGGTTGCATATTCACTCAGTCCACAATCGTTCTATGGAACATATGCCAGACTAGACACAGAGTACATGAATACTTTTATAATGATCTATAGGGTAAAGCAGCATGCAACCACAAGACTGGAAGTTTTCTTGTTCTGCTGGTGCTTTTTCAGTTCTTTCTGTAGTTGTGTTGTAGTTTTTATTTACTTTAATTGTATTGGGATGCTTTACTTGGGATGCCTCTCGTAAGCCTCTGTAAAATCATGATACCCTTTCCCCGTAATATATTATGTTCCTTACTACAAACTTTTTTTCATGCTTACACTGTTCGTTTCATGCAAAAGGTTTATGACAGAAAAATAAATGTGGAAAACTTAGTAAATAAAAAAATAACTAAAAATCAATGGTAAAATGGAAAAACATCCCTAAGAGCAAGGAATCGTGAAATAATATTTATAAAGTATTGAAATTTCATTTGTTTCAGGATGTCAAATATTTATTGAATATTGAAAACCGGCCTATTTTTGACCACAGATTGAACATTTATGTTATTATAAATGACACTTTTCTCTTTGGATTTTAACCGCTTCAGCAGACAAAGCTCAGGCCAGGAAGTTGACCATAAAATCGCAATGAAACTGGATTCTCTCTCTCTCGCCTTTTTTTTTTTTTTTTTTTTTTTGTGCGAAGGGAACATATGTAGCGTTGTTCTTTCCTGTACCTCTGCACAAGAAACAGAGCAGGCTTTCTGCTAAATTGAATAGAACAGCGGTACTTCAAATATTGCGAATGGACGTTTCTAACTGCTCTTTCACTTTCTCGAATGATTACCGACGAACTGTACATATCCCTACGCAAGTTTTGTGTGTGTGCCACTACTCTGAAATCTTTCGGGCTGTTTATCACAATGGAAACAGGGAACGCGGCGTATAATGTGTAGTACTGTATGTTGTACGTATTATTGTAAGTGACCTGCTAGGAGTAAGATTGTAATTCCTGGAATAAACTAGACGATGGAATATGACAGCTATTGTAACGGTCGAGATGTAAGAGTATAAAAATAGTTCGTGCCGGCAGGGTCAGAAACAAGAGATTGTCTTTTTTTTCCCCACCTATCCCAGTTGGGGAAGGAGGTGTTTGGAATCTTGGCTAAGATAATTGCCGCTAGTCTAAATTGTAAATCTGCTAGTACAAACAATGTACTGGAAAAGGAAAAGGTATTGTGGTTATAAAATTTCATCCCTTCACTTCAGCTGTTGCTTCTGGCAATGAGATAATATCGAGTTCGCAGAAGGAAGGCTGCAAATGGGAACAGCTCTTCAATCTTCTCTTTCGTGGTCAATAAACCCCCACCCCTATTTGCAGTGACCTTCACAAAAGACTATTTCTGCTTCAGAAGAAAAATAATATCCATTCATCTGTGAAAGCTTTCAGGAATGTTTCGGAGCTTATTTGGGTGTTTCATATGAACATACGTATTTCGCGAAAAATTCACACAGCCAGGAGTGGAAGCGGAAACTATTGAAAGCCTGTTGTTGGCGGAAGGTGTTTCCAATCTCCACAGAATGTATACTAACAAAAATTATATTACTTGTGCTCATAAAAGAATGCCAAGTTGAACTTTTGATTTTATGTTTAGCGTTCCTTTGAGCAGCGAGGCTACATAAGACGTAGATATACAACTCCTGAAATCCGAAGATTATCGTTCAATGCACTCCCACTGGGAATCGAACACGGGATCCCGTTCACCAAAGTCGCGCATAATAGCCATTAGACCAGCAGGGAGGGTCACCCCAAATAGAACGTGGATAGCAAACAAAACAATTCATTTCCCATCTTCACAATGATTGGTAGGGTGAAATTACAACTTACAAACATTATTTTAAAAAGAATGTGGTTAGTTGAATATATAGACAAAATATTCGTCGGCTTCACCCCTAGATCTCCTAGTTTGCTCGGTTTACGGCCTCTCAGTTCATGAACCTAGAACCATATTTAATTTCATTTGGGGCTTCGCCCACAACCTCCCTTATCCCTTTTGATCGGCCAACGGCCTTGCATCTGATAAACTTGCAAGCACACCGAATTTCATTTCAGATCCGGAAAATCGCTCCGTGTACGGCCTCGCATCTCATTAGGCGTTTACTCGACCTATGGCATCGTACCTCATAATCCTGCAAGCATATTGAATTTCAGTTGAAGTTGTCAAAGGATTAGCTCCAACCCAGGTTTGCAGGTTGAGTCAGGTTCAGTACGCGGGGGCTTCGCCCTCAGATCCAGGGGCGTAAATAAGGGCCCCGTAGACCCTGTATTGCGGGGGGCCTCAAGCCATCAGGGGCCCCGAAATCGTGAAGTGGGAAGTAGGGAAGGGGGCTCACTCCACGCTGTCTGCGGGAGCAGTGTTGAATTCAGACATTTTCTCCCGGGGGGGAATGTCAACTCCTCGGGGGGGGGTTGTTTTTATGTATCTTTGCAAGAAAGCAGCATATTTAACAATTCCATCCACATGCACATCTTACCTAATATTGACAAGGTACATTCGCGAAGTGTCCCCTCGGGATTCGTCTAAAATTGATTTAAATGCAAAGTTTTCCGCGACCCAAAGTATATTGTACTAATTTTAGCGGCCCATACGGGTACTTTGCATATTTATGGGCCTTCATATATCCGGAATTCATACACTACTATAACGCTTGGTCACAAAATTGCTTTTAGTTTCTTTAGATGTAACTGAATATAAATGTGGGCATATGCAAAACAAATTGGATCAAGTACTGCTTCTCTGACAGGTTTTTTCCACACCGACTGTCATATTGGATTCAACTTTCGGTTTTTCAAATGGGAATAGGTGCATGTGATACATCAAATTCATACAAAATTTTCTCGGAAATTCATTGGTGTAGTGAGATTTACGGTAGCTTGTACCATTTGCAAGATATTGCTTGCACCATTTGTTAAATGTGAGGTACTTCACAAATTCAACCATTAAAAAGTTGTGCAGGGCCTCGTATGAATATGTGATCTTTTACGTGATTCATTGTTGACGAAATGTCTTCTGAACGTACATACATACAGACACACAGACGTAAATAGGATATGGTAGATCTTCACCGAAATCTGGTCGCATCTAGATTTACATTAGGCATAATGTTCGTAATACAATACTTCCTTGTTCGTAGAATAACATGGAATTAATAACAATTACTCACAGAAATGTTGTAGAGAGTTTGTATTACAGTATTGT
The DNA here is from genome assembly GCF_964235325.1 of Thermobia domestica. Classification (NCBI taxonomy): domain Eukaryota; kingdom Metazoa; phylum Arthropoda; class Insecta; order Zygentoma; family Lepismatidae; genus Thermobia; species Thermobia domestica. The sequence goes on from NC_137460.1 coordinate 210,588,921, forward strand.
TTGTACCTACAGTTTTTTCCAGTTAGAAATTTGTTTTGATTTGTCAACATCAAAAACGTAAGCGTAACTCACATTACTCTATAATGTCTATTCGCGAAGTGCCTAGAGGGATTTAACATGTAATATCTCGCAAATGGTACAAGCTACCGTAAAACTCACTACACCAATGAATTTCCGAGAAAATTTTATATGAATTTGATGTATCACATGCACCTATTCCCATTTAAAAAAACGAAAGTTGAACTCAATATTGCGGATCCAAGATGGCGGCCGGTGTGGATAACACGTGCCAGAGAAGCAGTACTTGATCTTATTTGTTTTCCATATGCCCACATTCATGTTCAGTTATATCTAAAGAAACTAAAAGCAATTTTGTGACCGAGCGTTATAGTAGTGTGTGATTGAATTCCGGGTAGATGAAGGCTCATAAATATGCAAATTACCCATATGGGCTGCTAAAATTAGTAGAATACACATTAGGCCATGGAGAACTTTGCATTTAAATCAGTTTTACATGAATCCCGAGGGGACGCTTCGCGAATGTACCTTGTAAGATTAATTGCTGATAAATATTCTATGTGAGATTACAATTGAAAAAAAAAAAAAACAATCCTTTAATTTTATCTAAAACATTAAATAAAGACTGGCAAAAATATTTTAGACTAAACTTTAACTGCTATTTACAGTAGCTATTTTTGTTATTATTTCCTATATTCAGTAGTTACTGTTTGCTACTAATGTAGAAGTTTTTAAAAAGATTTAAATTAACCCAAATATTTTTTGTCCTAAAACAAACATACATAGGAATATCTTAACAAAAAGTTATCATTCTTTCTCACACTTCTGATTCTAAATCAAGCATATTAGCCTTGGTTTCTTCACTGCATACACATCAATAGCTTAGTTTACGAAATCTTCAGTAGGATTAGTGCCGTGTCGTGGAAAATCAGTGCTTGGCGCGAGTGTATACGAAGGCACCCCCGTATATATGAGTGAGGTCGACGGACCAGCCGCGAAAGGTAAGAACATTTTAAAAAGTAAACCCTGCTTTTCCTTGATTTTGAGCACTTTTCATTACTTTTTTCCTTTCATTTTATATATGTGCACATGACCACATCGCACTTACTTCGGCGCCCGGGGCCGTCGCCCCGCTTGCCTCTCCCACATGGCACGGCATTGAGCAGGATCTTCATCACCTTCAATAGCAATCTTTCACTTAGAAATATATACTACTATTATATTGATAAATTCTATATAAATCTTTAACCCAGGAAGGATAACTGTTCCTCCCTGATCCCCTAAATGACGCCCTCTGAATCTCACCCTTTAACTGACTTATTTTTAATTAAAGAAAAGTGTGTTTAATTTAACAATCGTAAAACACATTACGTCTGTTACTTCCGATGCGAGAAATGGGATTTAGGCGCTCTATTTGAGATAATGCAAAAACTGTACATTTTCAAGAACTGAAGTCTGCTGACATCAGAGATTATATAGAATGATCGAAAGATCTTCTCTATCTTTCCTTTCCTATCTCAATCTGTGCTAGTGCTACCTACTAATATATAATATAGGGCAAGAGTATAGTACCTACTAAAATACAGAACTTTCTTCAACAGTTAACAATTTCATGTTTTGCCAAACTCGGTCATAGCGTTAAGAAATACAAGTTTTATTCACTATTTGGTATCCTATCTTAGATGTTACATGGGGGGCGCGGTGGCTCAGTGGTAGAGCGTTCACCTCTGGTGCTTGGGGTCCCGGGTTCGATCCCAGCCCCCGCCAAGTGAACTTTGTGGTGAACAAACACTGTGCTCGTGGGTTTACTCGGGGTTCTCCCGTTTCCTCCCACTTTCTTCAATCCACCATTTCACTCATCTCTCATCATCACCGTCTCCTTTAGCCTAACCGGCATAACCGTGGGACGTAAAACTAAAAGATTTAGATGTTACATGTTTAATATTTATGTAGAATGGGTCTGCGTCGCGTCATTTATATGTATATTGAGAGATCGGATTTCGTCTGCACGTGCACGGAAAGAAAAGCAAATAATTGCGTGAAGTAATTTCTACATTTTGTGACTGAAATTTTTTGAGTTTCTTCGGGGGGGAATTAATTTTCTTCGGGGGGGAGATTCCCTCCCGGGCTACCCCCTGAATTCAACCCTGTGCGGGAGGGCCCCCAAGCCTTTAGTTACGCTACTGCTCAGATCCCCTACATTTGCTCTTCATATCATACACCTGCACATTTCCCGAATTTTTGTTCAAATTCCAAGTTTCATGTCTCTAACATGCCGGGGTTCCGAGATTTGAACATCTTTTCTTCCCGCCTCTTTTCTTTCCTTCTAGGATATACACCGGTGTACATAAAAACGCTTAATAAGTATCTAATAATCTTCATTGAAAAGTATAAATACCACATCCATGTTCCTAACCTTCAAAGATTCCAAGATATCGACATCTTATTATAAGAATTACAATGTAGCTCTTTTCTTCTACTTTCACTAAAATATCAAAAAATGCTGAAACATGTGTTAATTTATTTTAAATGGGAAATCCCAATACCAAATTTCAAGTCTCTAACCCGGAGTGAACATCTTATTATAGTAATTATAATCCACGTCCATTTTTCTTCCCTTCTGGGCCATATTAAAAAAAAGGCACTGAAATACGTGCTACATTATTTTAAATGAAAAGTCCAAATACGAAATTCTATGTTTCTAACCGTCAGAGTTTCCGAGATATTGGCAAGATACGAATTGCAACTCCCATTGCATTTTCCTTTTCTCCCCTTCCTATTTTCCTTTCCCTTTCGCCATTTTCCTTTTCTTCCCTCCTCTTCGTCCCATCTAATTAAAACATCACAAAACGCTAAAAACATGTCAAATGATTTTCAATGAGAAATGCAAATATCAAATTTAAAGTATCTAACGTCACGAGATTCGGAAATAATTCCATTTTATTAAAATATTTCAGACACCATTTTCATTCTATCCCTGTCGCATTACCAAAAATCATTCCTTAGTGGTACTCTACGTCACAAATCCTATGTATTGTCCTAATTTTTTATTTTGACTTCTATATGGTTTAGTTTTTAATTCCTTCCTATATAAGTCATTAAATTTGTATAATTATACTCACCACTCCAGAAGCTGCATTGTATCCATGTCCATAACTTCTTTTGCTCCACCCTCCGTCCACGTATACAGTTATCCATGGTATACCATCTGGATCTACATGGCCCTTTTCAATTGCTAATCTTCTTTCTTCCTCTCCAGCTTCTTTCATCTGACTCCAAAGAGAATCTGTCCACACCTATAAAAGATATACATTGTTTTAGAAAACATGGCATATCGTTATTTTGTTCTAATTTTGATTCATTACAAATCTCATTACCCATTTACTTTCTACTTTGAGTGATATCAATAACGAACAAGATAAATTTCCCTAGTCATCGAGAATGTGACTCAGTTTCTCTATGATTGTGCAGAAATTATACGGATAAATAGTTATTATTTGTCTCTGCATGCTTTGTCTGGTATACATTGCAAATACTAGCAGCGTTCAGAAAATATCAGTTTGAATTTTACTTTGTATAAAATGTAGATAGCGACTGAGGCTTCACCTCTTGAATCCCACATATGCTCACTCTCCGATCTCGCATCTCATAAACATAAAATCATCAATGTTTGGTTAGCCTACGGCCCCGCACCCCTGCAAGAGTGCTGAATTACAGTCGAAATACCGGAGGATTTGTTGCAGAAAGGTTTCTAAAACTATTTCCTTGTGGCCAAATAGCGTTCTCGCTTGCTGTGTGGGAGATTCGGGTAATATTTCGTGAAAGATCAATGGTTTGGATTTCACGTTAATTTACAGATTAAAGTCTCGTATGGCTCCGGTGCGCAACCATCTCATCACACACACCATAAAGTATTCTTGACAACATCAATATGAAAATTCCACGAGAGCAGCAAAACGAGTGTGATCCACAATTCGTTATATGGCGGGTTACGGAAGCTGAGGATCATAGCGAGACTACGCTTGGGTCGCAGAGTGGTGCAAACTCCGAAAACGTAATCAAAAACCCCTAAATCAAAGTCTCAACTTTGATACTTCTCCAAATAGATAGGTTAGGTTAGTATTTTAACCATTAGGAACCCGGTTTTGTGGGTCAGATGCATATACTGGCTTTATATATATATATATATATATATATATATATATATATAAGCGCCGAACTCCTCACATCAAGGTCTCGCTCGCTCAATTTCCTTGTGATTAAAGTTATTTTATCATTTTCTCCAATGGAGTCAGCGATTGAAAATAAGTAGATTTTAACTACGTACGTTAATTGTAATAAAATTTGCTTGTTAATATATTATTGAACCATTTATAACATCTTTTTTCCATTATTTTGAGTTGAAATTGCAAAGTTAAAAATGTGGTGAGTTCAAAAATCTTACTACACCCCACCCTTCAACAGCTGCCCATGTTGACCCCATTTTGTTTAACCCAAATTTATCCTGCATTCGCATTTAGATATGAAATTTATGCACCGATCCTGAAGGAGACGCTGATGATGATAATGAATGAAATGGTTGAATGAAGAAAGTGGACGAAAGAAAAGAACCCCCAAGTAAACCCACGCAATGATATCTGTCCGTTTGGCGCGAGATGGGATCAAATCAGGAAACCCACGTACCAGGTGAACGCTCTACCATCCACCACGACTCAAATATTCGCAGTTAGGCGGCGAATTCATGCTTTCTTTCAGACTCCCCCGTTCAATATGAAGTGGTGATAAATTTATTTGTCATTAATTTATTTACAATTCAAAATTAGCCGCTTGGGAGACCCATTTATATATTTTTTCTTATGAGGTCGCGTTAGTTCAGTGGTGGAACGGACCCTGCTTCGATCTCGGTCCCACCAATGTGGACTTTATGGTGGACAAACACCGCGTAAGTGTTTTCTTTGGAGTTCTCTAATTTCCTTCCACTTCCTTCATTCCACCATTATCGCTTATTTCATCATTACCGTCTTTCTTAGTCGCGGTGCAGAAAAAAAAAGATTTTCTCAAAAGCAAAAGTAATTTATTATAAATCCGTCATATTTGATCGCTATCAAAGCTGAAATCACCGATTTATGTGCTTTATGTGTTTTTTCTTTTTCTTTTTTTAACGATTAATTTACGTTTTCGAATTTTCCACATTTTTGGCAATTGAAACTACTACGTTGCCCTTGTAACCAGGTCAGCAACTAGAAGGGGGCAAGGGGCCAGACCTCCCTAAATTTTTCATGGCTCGCAGATCTCAATGCATCATATACTATATTAACACAAAAAATCATGAATTTATATATTTGTAACAATTATTTTAAGACTTGGGCCGCCCTAACATGTTTATGGCACCCCCAGACTTCTATGGCTGGCTGCGGGCCTGCTTGTAACTAAGATTACTTTCATTCCGCAAGTGCTATTATGATAAAATCTTCTATACAGAACTATATCAATACAACTATTATATTAGCCACTTGTGATATTGTTGATAAGTAGGAAAGTATATTTGTCAGTTTTTTTTTTTTAAGATCAAACGGATTTGTCAATTATTACTTACCGGTTCCAGATCTTGTTCAATCTTGTTGAAAAGTTTGAAGCTCATACATGGGATATCCATAATACTGAGAAATTCCTCTAGATGAGAATACCCACTTCCAATGGAAACAGTACCCCAAACAGCTGCAGTATTGATTACAGATCTTTTCGACTGTTGTTCCTCCTCTGTAGAGTGACATACTTCGCGTTTGCACACGCGGCACTTGAAATAGAGGTAAGACACTAGTCCTGAACGTCTCTCTCTATGAAAATCCATTTTTCCTAAGACACATATCTTTCTGTGGTTTTCTTGGAGCTTTATGGACCACTTGAGAATGTGGCCCAAATTTACAATTCGGTAGCCATTTGGAAAGTCATTGCGACTAACAATCTCTGTTTCGGGCTCCACTACAAGAGATGGTAGAGACTCAGTGTCAGAGCTGAAATGACATATAAAAATAATAATAATAATAATAATAATAATAATAATAATAATAATAATAATAATAATAATAATAATAATAATAATAATAATAATAATAATAATAATAATAATAATAATAAATTATAGAAATGAAAATGAAATTTATAGAAATTTAGTGCTTATATGTTGAACGATATGGCTTATATGAATAGGGTGAATAATTGAAGGACAGATGGTCAAAAATTACTTTTTTCCTGTATGTAGGACTGCGAAATGTGTTTATCTTTTTAAACATTTGAATTAGATTTTCTTCTCTATGACTATTATATTATCTCCTATTGTCGCTCGAAAATTAAAACCAAAAAAGTAACTTTTATATGAAGTTCAAATGTGAAACTGGTTTTGTTCTTTGGTTTGCAATTTAGATAGATTAAAACAGTGCAATTTTAGACTCGGTTTCATGACTTTTCGGGGAATAACCAAGAGTAGAAAATCATATGGAGCAAAAGCCACGACGAAAAAAAAAAAAAGTTGAGGGCGAAAATCACGCTGCCGGAATCTTTGATGTAAACAAACAACTGAATGTTGTTGTAGGAGGCTGAGTCCCCTTCAGGTGTGAGTTGACCAAGGATTTCTAAAAATTATTTAGTAGGAATAATCTGTAAATTAAGCATGATTTTTTAAATAGCTTTCCACTAATAAATTACGTATAGATTTAAAGTTTGAATTTCAGACTTTTTTTTAAAGTAACATTTCGATACATAAAGAAAATATGTATTGTTGAAATTAAATGAGAGAAATAAATCACACGAAAAAAAAGCCTTTTAAGTTAGTGAACAATGTATATATATATATATATATATATATATATATATATATATATATATATATATATATATATATATATATATATATATATACAAGGGCGGATCCAAAGGGAGGCTAAGGGGCTATAGCCCCCCCTTGACGCTCAGGTTTACATTGGATAAAATGGGCTTCAATTCTGCTTTACACTGGATAAAACGACAAATTATGGTTTAGCCCCTCCCTTGATCATATCCTGGATCCGCCACTATATATATATATATATATATATATATATATATATATATATATATATATATATATATATATATATATAATTACTTTTTCCTCTAAACCTTCAGTTACAATGAACAATTTAGCAGGTGATTTTCCTCGAAGTGTACATATTTTAGCAGTAAACCATTATAAAATGTGTGATAGAATGAGTCGAGTAAAGTACATTTCTTCAAGTCTGAAATATTAATAGTCCTAAAGTAAAATAATCGTTTAATCCTTATTGTAATTCTATATGTTGTCAGTTAAATTAATTCCTATTTTTTATTTTAGCTGTATATTATAACAAGTTTTTGTAAAGCATCTAATTCAGGTGAATTCTAAACAGTATCAAAGAAGATGGCAAGTGTATTAGGGTATATATATTATTGAACCAATAAAAGTAAACACTTAATAAATAAGGTAGAATACATTTCCTAAAATACCTACATATACAAACACATAATATTCAGACATAAGATGCAATATATATATATATATATATATATATATATATATATATATATATATATATATATATATATATATATATATATATATATATGTCGCTGGTCTAGTGGCTAGCACGTGCGCTTCTCTGCAAGGGGTCCTGGGTTCGAGTCCCGAAGGGAGAGCATAGAACGATTGTGGTTCGGATTCCATGTTAACCAGTAGGTCCATGTTTCATATAGCCTCGCTGCTGACAAGGGACTCTAAACTAATATATATTTATGATCCGAGAGAAAAGTGAAATTTGCCATTGCATCATAAAAAAGTAATTTAAACAAGAATACTTACTATATCTACTGATCCTAATTTCGATTTTTGCAAACTTGTCAAGATCAACGGGTTATCAGTGGTCGATTTGGAGGAAATACGGAGAACGTCGTTCTCCATTTACCAGAAAATCAAATATCCGTTCCCCTACTTTATTTCGTTCTGGAACGCGTTACCCCGGAATCTTACAAAATAATTTTGTTATTCAATGTATTAGAGCATTTTATATTAATACATAGAGAGTGTTCCCCCACTTCTTTAAAGCCAAATCGACTACTGCAGGTCGTAAGATATGCAAGGTCCTAAAAATAGTGATTTTTTTTTAAAATGTGGCATATTGTTCCAAGCCCTTCATATATAACATTGCGCATAATACTATTATTATATGTATCGCTGTATAAAATTAAACACGCAAATGATTCACGTAATTGTATTTTAAAAAAATAATACACCTAGCAATATTATAATAATCCACTAAAAGATTAGTGAAACATGTGAAGGGTACAGGGAAAGAACATGGTAAGTACATTTTTTTTCTTCGATTTTGAGATTGCACCCAACCGTAAAAGTATGCGTTGCACACGATGTTTTGGACTACTCAAAGTGGTAAAAAATTTTGATCATTCCTCTGTAAATTGGATGTTAAAAGCAGCTATATGCGTAAAGAACACGCTCAGTCAGACTACAAAAATGAGTTTTGGTATAAAATCAATAAAACTGGATTTACAATGTTCTTTCCCTGTATACATTTAGATAGAATGATAACAATTTTATAAAAGAATCATTTTATGTTGGTTCAAAGTAATTAATAATCAAGATGGAAAGTAAAATAAATCTCACCTTTCTTTATCATTTGATTCATCCCTTGCAATTGGAACCTCCATAGAACTTCCACTTGTTTCTTCCAAAGATACACAAACAGAAGTGTCACACTTGGAGCTATCTTCTATTTTACGCCTTTTTATCCAAGATAAACGAATAGCCTTAGAATGCTTATTTCTCTTCCTACTTCTGGAAGGACATCGCCGCGTACGACCCATTTCTAAAACACTAGCTGAATAAAACTGTGCGTTGGTAACTCTGTCAAGACTTATCCAGACTGCAAGAAGTTCCGAAAAAAAACGTCGCCTGAAGTGGGAGGCGCCACCTCACAAACCAAGAGGGTGGCATTTTACATATTACGAAATTGTTTCATGTTTTACTTTGAAATGCATATGTCTATATCCAAAACTGTGGTACCAATCAAAAGACAAATATATAGGGATTTGCCTGATATGCCATATATAGGAATAAATAAAGTATTTTTGACAAAAATAGTGCTCAAAACTGAAAGTTTGTTCCTCATACGGAATTCAGTAGTATCAGCAATGCGCTTTTCCATTTTCAATTAATAATAATTTAATATCTGTCACGATATTGACGTGTATTATTATTTTATGTCAATGAGAAATGTGTAAAGAATCATATACTTTTTTACAAAAATATTTCTGACAATTGATTACAGAGAAAAACACGTAATAAAAATGCATAATTAATAATTAATTATGCAGTAATTAATTATCTAATTTTGTATAAAATCACTTTACATCACTGATATAGTCAATGTAATAGTGTTTTCATACAGACAGAACATGAGTAATGCATTAATATTAGTAAATCTCAAAATGGCAAATGTCCCCTTAAAAGATCATTATCTCAGTAACCAATGGTTCGATTTTGATTATTCGTTTTCTAAATTATAAGTTAAACAAGAATGTAATCGATTATAACAGTAACGAAGTCAAGGAAATATGATAAAAACGAGAAAATTAGAAATATTGAAGATTTTATGAAACATATTTACATATGAATGAGTTTTTCTCCAAAATGGCCCATTTTATGAAAGTATGAACCCCATAACGTTTGCAAGAGCATAAAGAGAGGTTTAATTTGATGTGCAATACGTTAAAATGCGATAAAAAATAGTCGAAATATGCCAAATAGGAAGACTGCGTAAGCGGTCAATTTTGTGAAATTTAGCGGTGTCTGGCAGAAATCTTTTTTATCATTAAATTATCTAGTTATTATTCTTGTCATGATTACTTAATAATAACTACGTTTAATCATTACTTAGTATAGATATGGGAGTTTTCATTGCAGCAATTCTATGTAAGCATGAACAGCTAGTTTCTTTTCATAATATTGGTTATTATAATGTAACTGTGAACACATTAAACGTGTATTGTGCCTTTTAGTTGAAAAATATAATTCCTTGCAGTATTTGAAATAATGTGTTTATTAAATGCTTTCAAGGCGATTCGTGTTCAGAGTTCCTGAGGTTCTATAAAGATTTCGATAACTTAGTAGATATCTGTGAAATTTGTCACTGTAAAAGAAGAATTAGTAAACACACTAATTGACAATGCAGCGAAGTGATATAAACAGTGCAGACTGAAGTTTGTTGCCTCAAAACTAAAAAGAGAAATCGCAAAAGAATAAAAAACAAAGAGTAAACAGAATCAACAGAAAATAATGAACCAAAGCGTAAGAGGAGAAATGAAAGTAGAGGAAACGTAATTCCACCGGTTTATATTTTTTGTAATTCTTAAAAAGGGGTTAGAAGAAACTGTCACTTACATTTGACAAAAATCTTAAGGAAATGGCATAATAATAGCAGGATATATTTCTGCTTTCTAAAAGTTTTGAAGGAGACTTGGTAGCAATGGAGGTTATATACTTCATACAGTGCTTATGCACGTATAAAAATAGGTACATAAGTTGGAAAACGGAAAACAGATCTTTAAATGAAACCGAAAGTCAAGATGATGATGTTTTAGAATTCCGTGTATATGCTGAACTCATAGATTACTTGGGATCTAAAATAGAAGATGGTCATTTCATTTTGAATTTGTCAGAGCTGTGCAGTCTGTATGAAAACAAGTTGAAAGCGGTAGGTTTATCAAAAGCAGTGAATAAAACAAGACTAAAGAACAAAATTCTCCTTCATTTTATTTCTGATTGTACTAAACAGAGTGATGGCAAAATATGTTATTGGTATTTAAAGAAAGGACACTAGAAATTACTCAAGGATTTCATGTCTAAACGATCAAATGAAGAGGAGATTTTTGCCTTCTCAATGTGTTCAAAGTCTTTAAGAAGAAATATGATAAACTGTGAGTGCCAAACATTTTCAGGATACTTTACAGAAAATTGTAAAGATTAAAGTGTTACAAAAAGTCTGAAGAATTTCGTTCAATTGCTGCTGTATGGACCTAACATAGGAGAAATTTCTATAACATATTTTCAAGGTGCCCTAGCAATAAGTCAATTAATATATTTTAATTTTAAGAACAGAAGATTAGCACCATGAAAAAAAGGCACAACATATCTCATGAACCACCGCTCCCACTGTATGTAGGTTTACAGGTACACACTCTTACTCGCTAGAAAAAAGATCGTCAGTAATTTACATAACTTAGACATTTTTGCAACATATAATCGTATGATCCAAATTGAAGATCAGATAGCAGCAGTGACATGCAGACGTTACAAATTAGAGGGTCTTGTGTGCCCCTTTCAATTAAGGACTAATGTGTACACCATCGGTGCATTGGACAATTTTGACCTCAACACATCATCAACTACTTCGACAGGATCTTTCCATGGAACAAGTATTAGCGTATTCCAATTGCCTTCCGATTCCAACCCTGTTTACCCCCAATGCAAATTGAAGTTTCTTCATCAGTAGAAGATCACTTATTACCAGATATCTATGCTATTGTGCCATCAGCATCATCATGTGATTTAGACAAACTCCAAGTTCCTATTACTTTTCAAGGACAAATACGGTCAGGGCTCGAAGAAGCACTTTAGACAGAGAGACAGTGGATTGAAAGAAATTCTCCGCCAGGTATAAATAAATGCTTGTGGGCAGAGTATAATTTGACTCAATCAGAAAGTGTATGTTCTACTAAAGGTACCAACGTCATGTTGCCAATTTTTACTGAAAAGTGGCGTCTCTTACAATGGTGAAGCATGGTATGTCTATCATAAAGAAAATTACTGATCGATGTAATTCTAATCAAATACAGGTTATTTTCCTTGACCAACCTCTCTTTGCAATACCAAAACAAATAAAGTGGAGATGGTCCGATTCATACTATGGAGAAGTTCTATCGTTATATTTGGTGGACTACACATAGAAATGGCCCTTTGAAGGGTGTTAGGTTACACACTAAATGGCACTGGATGGACATCGTCCTTAGCCGAGGCCGGAGTAGCAGGTTCAGAGTCAGCTGATTCATTCCTGAACTGCTCATACCTAACCGGAACCAGAAGAGCATACCAAAACCAGCTGTACATGCTTTCTTCAAATGGCAGGGTTCCATACAGAACAAGAGTCCAGAAACTGTAAACACGAATTCCAACAGCGGCGGGAAGGAATGATATAGAAAAGATCTATGTTTTCATATTGAGATTTTGTACTGGAATTGGAACTTCTAATTTTGATATTTGTTGGAGCTCACCGACAAAGTAACTTCCTATTATATGTAACTGTGTTGGAGTGTCTTCTACCTCTATCTGTGCATCTCAGTGACATGAAGAGTTTAAATGAAGGAAAGGCATAATTTAAGAAGAACTGAGTGTTTTGAAAGACTAACCAAAAGTTTTGTTTCATGCCAAGTTCATGAAAAAAAAAAATAACAGAAGTGTTAGAGACTCCAGTGCAGCCATTAACTTAACAAAAAATCCACGCTCACCGCTCCTGAGTTATGCTGACCCACAAAAGAATTTGAAGATGCTGCACACATTGAGGAAATAATTAACGAAAATTATGTTAGAAGTGATGTAAGCTTTAACAATCTTTGTCAAACATTGCATGACACAATTTCTACTGCAGGAAATACTATTTTAGGTACCTAACAAGTAATGAATCTATCATCACATGCTATGCCTTAGAGGATGGTTCAAAATTTGTTGCAGAAATAAAAGTAATTCGTAAAAACCAATATGAAGATTTTGTTGACTCGGTGTTTGTAAAACGAAGTAAGTCAATTTAGTCTCCTATAAAATGTAATAGTTTTTCGTTTTCTTAAGAAATGCTTAAAGAATGGTAGAAGATCATCTGAACAGAAGATAGATGAATTAACCTCCTGAGACCCAAGACAAGACTAAAATCAATTTTGTCATCAAAAATGCATTTCTTAGATGAAAATCAGATGTAGAAGTCAATTCAAGAAAAAAATTATCAACTCAGATTTTTTATGATGTCATAATTGAATGTTCCCTATAGGGAACATTGGGCCTCCAGCTCATGTTTTGTGAGAGTATTTGTTAAAGAATAAGTCAATGTTCATTTAAACTATTTTACTATTCTTTGTCAATTATAAGTACAATATGTCATTACAAGGATTAAGAATAGAGTGTAAATTTTATACATACATACATAGTTAGAGATACACACTTAAAATACGTACAATAAACTACCTTTTTATGATATCGTTGAAATTTAACCTTTTCGTCTACTTTTATATATATTGTTCTCAATAATTACAGCATGTTGTGGTACTCTTTGAAGCAATTCCTATTAGCTACCAGACACAAGTGAACATTACATGCCTTGCACAGAACTCTGGCTTTATTGCTCTTACATCCAGGAAGTCGAAATCTATGTGCTTCGCTATCCATAATTTCGGGCATATGAAGAGAACCTTTCTTTCTGAACTCAGCTGAGGGATGGGGACTTGTTGCTTGTCGTTTACGTGGATTTCTTGTCATTTCACTTTCTTCGTCGGTTTCGTTCTCTGTCTCTGACTCTCCATAGTCCTTCATTTTCGTTGTATCGTGGAGGAGGGATTCTCCAAAAGACATTTGGAAGTCAAGAAACTGGAATCTGTTCTTTCTAGGTGTGCCTCTTACTATTTCATCTCGCCTCTTTTCTAACTAGCTGGCTGCAATGGCAAAGTCATAGAGATACATAATAACTCTGACTGTTCATTTCCTCGTTCGTGTTTCAATTCTGTAGTATGAGATAACTCTGTCCAAAAGATCAACACCTCCTATTTCGGAATTGGAACTTTTTACAATTATTGGCCTCTGGACAGTCACATACTTTTTTTCTTTCTTACACCATCTCTTACACTCATCGAATGGTAAGCAACCATCTACGGAAGATGCCAAGAGCACAGGCTTATTATCAAACCATTTGGCTATGCATATTGTCCATCATTTCTAACCACCTGATCAATTGATCCCCTACCTGGGGACTGCATCTCCCTGTCAGATTTCAAATGTACAGCTTGGGGAGTATTTCATTTTCTTATGGTACCAGTTCCCTGCATCTTGGCTTCCGAATGAAGTAAATCAAGGAGTGTAATGGACGTAAAAAATAGATCCGTATATATTGTACAACCTTCTAGAAGAGATGAAGTCAGTTTCATAAAGAGCCTTTTCATCGATGGTCAGATTCTTCATTTCAGGTTTATCTAATTTTAAAATTGTGTTCAGTGAAGGATACTTCAAATATGACATCATAACTATAACTCCAAATAATTTTTTATCTCCATAGGCGTAGCGTTTAAGATTTTACCACTCTTAACATGATATATTTTGTTAGTTGCTTTACTAACGTCTTCGTAAAAAAACACCAGGAAAGTACTTTTCAAAATGTTGGATCGGGCGACATTTTCTTACATCGGAGACGCCTTGTTGAAAATCAGGAGCAGGGGGCAAAGGTTGGAAAACATCTATATGCTTCCACCGTGTAGGACGTCCTATACCTTCTAGGTGAACTGGAGAGTCTTGTTGCAGATTGAGTCTTGCAAATCTTGATTTACAAATTGAATGTTGTCCTCTACATAATTCCGTGGAATCAAGTCCAAGTACTCCTCTTCATCTTCATCAGAGAGATCCAAATTTGAGTAATTTCCATCGAACAATAGTACCTCTTAAATTTCTTTGTCTCTCAGACCTACAAAATAAAATAAAATTACAATATATTAGGTCTGATATACTAGAAACGCGTTACATTAATTTGCAAAATAAATTTTTCAAATCCTAGGAGCTCAGTTTCCATTTAGTTTGGGTGAAGATACTATGCATCTTAATTTGAATTCATTGTGTATTTTCTTAGCTGCGTAAAGACAAAATACGGAAAAATAAGCCTTGAATTATAATCAAAGAGTAAGTAACGCCGAATTGACTAGAATAGGGATTTCCGCTCAGATATGGATTTTGAAGCCAATTTTAAAAAATATCCTAAAACAATAATACAAAATGTCTCAAAAAATATTTATTTCACGTTCGAAGAAATAAGTGATATTGGAATTTTGAAACAACGTATGCAACAAACACTAAAAACGTCCCCTCACCAATTTGATTGGTGTGGTATCAAGATCAGCTTCTGCATATATGCAAGTTGTATGAGAATTGAGTGATCCATTTATGATTTTCTAGTTAGATGTCAAATGTGATAGTTGAATTCCGATTCAGCTATTGCATATATACAGAAGCTAAGTAAGGCAATTTTGAAGACAATCGAACCAAATTGGCGCGGATTCGTTTCTGGTATTTTTAGCTTATGTCATTTTCAAATTCTTATATCACTGTTATTTGTGTGAACTTAAAAATATCGATATATTTATTTATTCCATAGACTTTCAGATTGAAATAAATTTTTAAAAATAGCGGAAATCACCATTTTAGGTTAACCTTATGCACCATATTTTATCATCATTTCTGTCAATTCATGCACTAAGCTTGCTTATCCAAAATAGGGGGACATTTCTCTTGGTTGCAATCGTCGTCTCTGGTTACAGAATTAGACCATGTGAAAACAGTGGAAATTTACCATTTACCAGAAAGGAATTTTGGCTACAATAGTTCTTTAATTAGATAAATTTTAAATAGTTTAAAACATAGCATGAATTTAGACCATTACTTACGTAAATTAACGTATTGCACAGAGGTAGGCTAAATATTTATCAAGGACATACACATTACTTTCAGAAAATGTACTCTACCATCTATAGGTACTTTCGTCAATTTGGTGACCCAATGTTCCCTATAGGGAACATCGAAAATAAGGACTCGTTTTTTACATTTTGGTAAGTCGTAAGAAATGACTGTTACGATAATTCAACAATACACTACCTATGCGTACATAAAACAACAATACACAAAATCAAATGAAAGAATCGTATTTCTAAACAAATATTTACCTTTACGAGATGCAGCTGCGAAGTTTTCTGCCATCTTCGTTGACTTTCCACTGTCTGATGTCCTAAGAAAACAAATGAACATCGATATTCGCTATGCTGTCACATAGTTGCCAGCTTCTAGTACCCGTTCAAGAAAAATACCCGCCTTCCTATTACTGTTATAAAGAATAACACCAAACATATAGATGTTCCCTACAGGGAACGCTGGGTCTCAGGAGGTTAAGAAATGATTACAGTTTGTTCAGTGGGCTGTATATGTCATGCAAACCGCCTGAGAGTGATCTGCAAGACTTTTTTCCTCACGAAAATCATAGTTGGCTATCATCATTGATCACGAGCAACTTTTACTGTCGTCAAACAAATCTGAACTACTGAATATTTTCAAGTCGAGGAAACTTCGGCTGGGTGAAAGAAGGCGGATCGTGGAAGCCCTTATGGATGACCAAACCAGAAGTTTCTTAAAGTTTAAGGAAATTGCTAAAATATGGCCGCAAACCTCTTCCTTTTTGCTCAAAACAGTGCGTATGTTCAACAAACGTTGTTCAGATCTTTGCTGCTGCGGGAGCTTCTGTGATGAACAGTAATGTGACTAAGAAGGGTTTTTTTTAAATTTTTTTTGTGGAATAGGCGTTTGGATGTTATCAATTTTTGTCACTTTTTTAGCATTTTGATTTGGAATATTCAGTTTTTCAGTAGCTATTTATTATGTTTGAAAAAGTTAAGTTTAAAAATTGACATATATGCAAAGAGGTATTTATGATGTGGCTTTTTAGTGTCTTAAATAATAAAATTTATATGAACAGTATAATATTCATTTAATAACAATAGCAATAATGTAAATAAAATTGATTTGAATAACAATTTACAAAAGTGGAGAAAAAAATATTAATTTGTCAGGTTCCGAGCATGCTTGTTATCACACAACACCAAGTTTCGTCTAATTGACTCTCTGCACACTCCTTGTATTCTACTGTACTGATTTCTTAATTTAACTATATTTCAGTTATTTTTCATCGCTTTTTAACGTATTATACATCAAATTGAAGCTCTTTATATGCTCCTTCAAATGGTATAAGATGCATGCTTTAATAAAATGAACCATTTTGGAGAAAAATTCATTCATATGTAAATATATTTCATAAAATCTTAAATATTTCTGATTTTCTCGTTTTTATCATATTTCCTTGTCTTCATTGCTGGAATAATCGATTACATTCTTGTTTAACTTATAATTTAGAAAAATAATAATCAAAATCTGACCATTGGTTACCGAGATAATGATCTTTTAAGAGAACATTACATAAAATCCAATATGGCGGCATATTTCAAAATGGCGGCCAGAAAATTTTGGCACCCGACCCTAAAACAAATTGAATACTGAAGTACTTTCAATCTGCCAAGTTTCATACTTGTGTCCAGTCTGTCATGATCCGAGCCTTTTTTGTTTTTAAGGGACCAGACTATTCATAATTTACATCTTTAGTTTTAATTATAGAAAACATGAATAAACAAATGTAAATGAAGTAAGAAAGAATACTAGAATAATTACAATAATTTATTGAATATATATATAAAAACTCAATATAAAAACATTAATTAATTGAAACGACAAAAGTAAAATTTAAATGTTAGATATTTCCAATTACATGGTAAGAATCTTGAACATTTCCTATTGAAAAATCACAAGCAGACATTTATCCATATTCTAGGATAATAGAAGAATTGTCTCTTATTAGTGTATTGAGTTTCTCCTGTCCAGACCATTCGGGCAACCAGTCATCATTTAGAGAACACCTGCTATGCACAGTCCAACATCCTAGGTGTTAGATATTGTCCTAGCGCTAAATCGATAAAACAGCCAGGAATTGTCGTTCACTTCGAGCGGGTCCTTACCATGTGATCAGTTTTTTAGGAATTAACCAAGTACACTAATGCCAAGATTCGGGAGACTTCAACCGTTAGACGGTCTTATGGTAAGGTATATCATAGTAAGCTTAGTGGAAGCTTATCCTAATTCTTATGCAAATTTCAAAAGAAGATAACATCTACTAAATGTAAATGGAAAAAACTCTGCTTCTTTGTGTTAGCTTAGTTAAGTAATAAAATAACATACCTGAATCTGTGTACAAAAGCATTAACACTTATGACTATATTTCCTTGTTTTGTACATACGTAATTGGCCCCAATATTTCTCAGTCCGTGACATCGCGAGCGGACGTTTCGAAAAACAAAATTATTACGGCAATTTCCATTTCAACTTCTAAAGTGTCCTTCATTCATTAGTCTGTAATTCACATGGGAACTGCGCTGCATGTCACTAAATGCTTTGTCTTTTTAGTAACAGTTTGATGCTTTTTGTCTTCTTTCAGCAAATTTTGGTGTTATTTTACGTGCTTCGATTAGTATATCATTTCACTGCACTGTTCAATACGTCTTGTTAAACTGTTCGATGACACTGGTTTACATGTCGACAAAAAACAGCCACCTTCGGACTAGAAAAACTATATGTACGATCAGTGGCGTATTTACGATTTTGTTTCGGGGGGTTGCTAACTTTATTCCTCGAAATGTAAAAATTCTGCAAGATATTTCATTTACTTTAAAATAGTAAATAAAATTTCTGGGTCTTAAGCCCGGAAGCCCCCCTTAAATACGCCACTGTGTCCGATACTTAAAAAAAGTTGGTGACGTATTCACTGTGAGAGTGCGCCAAAAGCTTGACCTCCCATACCTTTTGGTGATAAGAAGGGGCGTGTTCTTGCAAACAAAGTAATAACAGATTGACTAAGTTTCAAAGTTTCACTAATCGTTTATTTTCATTAATGAGTAACGATACTTCATCAATTGTGGTTAACTTGTATTTGACAACAGAGATTAAACAGAAGAATTTCTGATGACGAGTGTAACGTTGCTAAGCCACGTCATCTTTCGAATTTTGATGTGTCATGTCCATCCACTGGGTTTACCTCTACATACACACCATCACACACAATCTTCGGAGAGGTTAGAACTATCTTCCTCTTCCTTTTTCTAGTTCAACTTTTTGTCACTAGGTGACATTATTATCGAAACAAAACACAAATGAAAAACAATACTTCGAAAGACTTCATAGAAATTCAATAAAGATCACCGAATGTTATTCCAGTATACGAAAAAAAAAGTCACAAAGTTGGAACGGTTACATTGACGCTCAACGGGATGAATGCACACTATGTAATAAAAGTAAGCGTTCAAGTGATATGCTTATTCACTTTCGACAAAATAAACAATACGACGCTAGTAACAGAGACAACTTGCAAATCGCTTGCTGTAAGCTTGAATTGCAAGTCGGCCAAGTTTGCATTCAGCTTGATTGGAAAACGTGGAAGCATACCGCAAAATGGATTCCAGTAACGAAGTTACATGGCGGCAACCTTGCATTCAGTGTTCCATTCAAGCTTGACGCAAGCGTTTTACAAGTCAAGTCAATAGCCAATGAACGGCCAGTGATGCTATGACTCTCTGCGAAGGGTCTAAAGCGTCGCTTGCAAGTACAACAAAAGGCAAATTGTATGAAAGCATGCATTTGAAGTGCAAGCGTAGAAACCCAGAAGCCAAGCACGGGCCAACTAGCCGAAAGCTTTCTTGCTACTAGGGGATATGCACGAACTTTTATGTACCTTTCCCATGATATGCTATTTCGATTAAATTTACTAGTATTACTATGATATGCGCTTGTTAAAGTGAATAAACATATTGAAATATTATGAAAAGACAAATAAAATAATAAACGAAGGGTGTGATGCAAGAACATGGTAACCCACAAATTTTCAATTTCTGACTTATGCAGCACCCGATAAAGAACAAAGCATATTGCTTCGTTTAATGTTGTCCGCGATCAAATTGTGTCCTATAGATCGTAGTAATATTCACTTATGGTAAGCCTCTTTCTAACGTTTTGGAATGCATATGATGGTAATCCACAGTTAAGATGGCGGGCAATTAGGAGCTGTGTAACACTTTCCCATCTATAAAGAAAAGAATTAACACATTAGATGTTTCTTACAGCCAACTCAATGAAGATAATTATTGTTGAGTGACTCAGGAAGTGAATATTGTCGCGAAGATGACACCACTGGGTCGTCGTTTGGAAATAATGAGGTAAATTGCACTGACGTGGCTTACCATGTTCTGTTTTCATGATTTTGCAGAATTTCATCTGGTACTTTCCATTCGCTTTTGAATAATCCATTATCGTTTTCGGATAAAGGTTACCAACTGGTGCAATTGTGTTGAGTGAATCATGCTGTATTTTCAATAATAAATGGTTAATGTGCTATATTAAGTTTTGCATTGCAGTAGTTGCTGTGGGATATCAAGTATTGCATTTTAGTAATTTCAGTATAACTCACCCAGATTTTTTTTTTTGCTGAACCACCTAGAATCCAGTATGTATATTTCCAGCATCACTGTGTGTATTTTAAAAATTTACGAGGATCCGTTTCTGGTCCAATAAAAATCCAGGAAAACAATTTTTCGCACCAGCAAGCTTCCATTAGCATAGTATGTATTCGCAAACATTCTTCCGGAATCCGCACTACGCTGCTGGAAATTCATGCCAGATTGTGACTGGTCCAGCAAGATTTTGTAACTTTGGCAAACAAGTGAACACGTGGTCCTCGTACTTCAAAAACCGAAAGAACTATTATTGTTACGTCGCCTGACGTGATTTTCTTTTATTAATACTGCTTTACTTTAGTGAAGTACAAGGGCCTATATCCCACTTTGCGAATTCTAAGTAACTATAGTTTTCGTTTGATGTAGAAAGCAAACCTAATTGTGACAAATATCAAGGCTGGTAGAGTGGAACTGGACTCCCGTTAGGGTTGGGTTAGGTTAGGTTAGAAATAGCTCTTTGGGGTGAAAAACGGAAATAGCGCCACCTAATATGCTAACGTGTGTATCAAATTGACATAGAACTTGATAATACAGAGGAGGAACAACACGTCATAGAGTAAAAGCAATATACTCCAAGATTTATTTCAGTCTCCTGTAGCCTCGCCGGCATAACTATGGGACGTAAAACTTAAGGATTTCCAAGATTCATTTTTGTGTAAACTTCTGTGAAAACAATTCGTTCTTATATTAAATTTTGTTCTTAATTTAGAATCGATTTCTTTAGATAATTTCTTTATGTCGTTAGGTACATTTCTGTAATACTCATGTTTTGTATTAATGTATCAATTATGGCTTAAATGTTAAAACATGGTAACCCATACTGCAGCATACAAAATTAGAAATTCGCTATATTGATTTGATACAATTATTTTAATCCTTCATGTATAGTCTTATGTGAAAAATCAGCTTTCTAACTTTTAAAATTGTACAGCACAAAGCCTCTAATTTCTTAAAATAGGTAAAATTGTAGGTTACCATGTTCTTGCCTCACACCCTTCAAATAACAATATAAATAATGCAACTGTATTTAGTAATTGAAAGGCTCCGCCGAACCACGTTGCAAGTGACAACAATCCAAGTTTACAGAAATCGAAAAAAAAAATATGTTGATTATGTATAGGCTTTAAACTTACTTTTTCCAGTTTCAAACCATGCTTTTATGTCAAATAATGTTACATAGAATTGGAACTTCTATTACAATACCGTTGTTCTGTTAAAATCTCAATGTGACAGAAATTGTTGCTTGGAATTTTGTTCGGTTGAGCTATTGAATTACTTTAAAATACTCGTTTTTTCGACAAGAGCATTTCAATAACCTTTACTTTTCTTTTTTTTTTTAATAGATACCGGTATCATTAAAACACTTGATAAAACATTTGTTTATTCTTTAATTCAGAACACATTGTTTGGCAAAATAAAATATTCTTTCAAACATATTTAGAAACGAAGTACAAACATTTGAAATTACACATGAAATATATCTTATACCAGTTGTTATCAAACTTTCTGATAACGCGGACCCCTGTTCATTCGGAAAGTGATCTGCGGACCTACTTGTAATGCTGTCTGAAATTTCAGATGGTATTAAAAAATATACTAATTAGAATTACCACGGACAAGAAAAAGACCAAGAATGCAATAAGTAATTTATTCTAAAGATACATGATTGTCCACTAGTGAACGAAATTTCAATTGAAAATACAGTAACTTTCATTACTGAAAATCAATGTCTTTTTATTAATTTAAAAAAAGGAAATCCACTTGATAAACAATGTGGGCAGGGCCGGTGCTAGAAGTTTTGCCGCCCTGGGCGGTTCTTTCACATGCCGTCCCTTTATTTTCTTTCTCAAATTTTGCCGCCCCTGTATTCTTTTCTTTTTTTTCAAATTTTACCGCCCATCAGACTTGCCGCCCTGGGCGGTAGCACGGCTGGAACCCCCTCGCGCCGGCCCTGAATGTGGGGTCACTAATGTGAGGAATGAAATTCTTTGTTTTTCCATAATTGCATAGAAATCTGGAATAAGTTTTGTCAGCATCAATCTTAGGTCCGATTCCACATTAAGACGATTTTGCTTTTCGGTTTTAATACTGTAAAGAGTAAAAAAGGTCTGCTCACGTAAGTAAGTAGTAGGGAAAGGCATCAAATATTGCAATACCTTTTTAGACTGCTCTTCATACTCATACGGCAGAAATTTAGTAAAGTAGGAAAACATTTAAATTTAGAAACGTAGGTATAATTTCTAATGCTTTCTTTTTAGTAACTGAAAAAAATACTTCTTGTATAACAACTGTGAGTTTCATTTTATTAGAACACATTTCAATTTTTTACCCCACTTTGAGAACCACTGCTTTATACCATATAATAATATGGTAACATCTTTACATAAACCAGTAAGATATACATTGGTTAAACGAATACTTCAATGTACCGTACAAACAAAAAGGAAATAAGTAAATATATTTTCCTTTCCAATATTTAGGATAAATTATTAATAGCGCTGCATTTTTAAGCATTTTACTATACATTGGATACAATAATCACAATATAATGGCAATTTTAATATATATATATATATATATATATATATATATATTTCTCTAACATGTATACATGATTCTGCAACATGATATACATATATAAACTTTTTCAATAACCACTCTTTCCTACTGTTACAATAAGAGTGAGGCACGATGGAAGATGCGCATCTGCGCCTATCCTCTTAAATTTTCAAATCAACCTCCCATACACATATTCAGAGTTTCATGCCACCCCCTCTGAATTTCAAACAAGACCTTCTAGTGAGGTAGAATTGTAAAATGAAAATGGAAATTGAACCCCTAAGGTTAAAGATAATGTTAGAGACAGTTGCCATTCTTTTCCACACAGTAATCTTAAAGTGTTTTCAATAACTCATGAAAAACTTATTAATATCTTATTCAACAAACTAAATATTACGATATATAACAATAATATTACATAAAACACTAGGCGACTCTTCTCGTATAGAGGGATTAAGTTCTAAATGCCGGCTGCAATAAGCTGTCGCAAAGGCACTAGTGAGAGAGTATGGCCACTTACATAAATGAAAGTTTTCGGCTTATGTCTCTTTTTGTGCAATACAATTCAATAGTAAACTCTCATCTATTAACGTGAGATCTCATACAAGAACAATGATGACGAATAATGATTTTTTTACCTGTCAGATCTACTTAATTTTGGATTCAACAAATTGTTAAGAGATAACATGAAAACACGTCTTTAGCAGTTGAATTTATCGTTCAAATACTGCAAATACAAATCGTACATTAAAAGTTCTTCCTGTAATAATTGGATATTAAATTTGTTACTTTCACTCGTGTCGAAAATAGACAGACTTACTTCGGTTACATTTGAAAAATTTACATTTACTGAAGTTTCTATTTACAGCTGAACTGAAATGTGACTGCAACAAAAATACTTTTTATTTGTATTACAAACTACCAATTTTGAAATATTAATCGTCAACTATGAAATTATTGTAAAAGGAATTTTAAATTTCGATAATACCAAAATAATCCCACGTGTCAGTTTCTCAAAATAAAAGCTATCCGGCTTAAGGCAATATTCTATTTAGCTTACAACAGCATTGAGGTTTCTCTAATGCAGAAACAATTAAATGTAACGAATGTGACATCACAAGTGACTAGATAGCTTCTACTAATAACATTTCTTTTAGAACACAATGTATTGAAATATGCACGTTTTTTTTTTTTAACATTGCAGATTGGATTTTCAATTTACCTGTATGCTTGGATTTTTTCATGGCAACAGCACGATTAGCAGATAGTTTAACACGGACAAATATTCGTGATCTGTATTTAATTTTGCATCTATTTTTATTTTTGTTTTTTTTACAAGTATACGTGTTTAACTCACTGCACTACTGAACCTTTTCTGAAAAAGATTAATATGTTTACTATTTACTAGTGATCTGTCTGCAGCACTTGACGTAACAGCTGATTCGTTATTCAATGAACTACTCTGAAGGCTAGATTCAAAATTACTATCATATCATTCATACATGAATCAACAAGGAACTGTTTATGGACATGTGTCAAACTACTTTTACGTTAACAATTATCTATCATCACACTACGTTGAACGTGCGAAATCGGATGAAAACCAAATTTGGTCAGTTCATTCATATTACAAATTCGATCAGTCATACTGTTTCAAAATAGAGGCCATTTGAAAACTTTAAAACTTCATAATTTCGAGTCATATGATTAAAAAAATCAAGTGATTTTTTTTGTTTGTTTAAAAAACTTGCACAGTTGTTAAAAACGTTGTTGATTATTTTAATTTTCGAGAGGCTGGCACTTTGAGTTACCTCGTATTGTTGTAAATTTGGTACATTGTTGTGTATATGTTCAGTATTATCAAAAACTATTATATGCAACTTGTTTCCATTTAAAATTTAGGAGACAAATAAGACACCCACGCCAAAAAAATTCTACCTTCATTGAGGCCAGCTTGCTGGATAAAAGATTATTCGCTCACACACATACATGTACAATTCTGCAAAGAACAACAAAGGATCATAAATTTTTATTACCGGTGACATGTTAGCCCCCCTGTAAGCAAATTTGATTGGAATTGAGCCAAATCGTTTGATGTCGTTTGATCGCCAATAATTATCGTTTGATCGCCACGCGTATTGACGTAATACAACATTGAAAAAAAATTCCTGGAAAATTCTACGTATTTTACTACTAATTTTTGCGACAGTAAGAAGTCAAGTAGAAATTTCCGTTCTGCTTCATGTAAAATCTGGCATGAAA
Organism: Thermobia domestica; assembly: GCF_964235325.1. Lineage (NCBI taxonomy): Eukaryota > Metazoa > Arthropoda > Insecta > Zygentoma > Lepismatidae > Thermobia > Thermobia domestica. The sequence goes on from NC_137460.1 coordinate 210,614,247, forward strand.
AAAAGAAAACATTACAGTTCTGAGCGAGTTGATGACGTCACAAACCAATGACGTCATAACGAATAGGCAAATACCATTATAAGGGTGTTAATGAATTATACCGACACACTTTAAGAGGTGATTACATCAAAATAAGAGAAAAGGTTCATATGGACCTATGGCAAAAAGTGCATACTTTCAGAGCTAGGCCTGTCCAAAATCAAGAAAGAGCCAAATTTCAAGAGGCCCTATTTCAAATTCGAGAGACCGCGGATGGTGGTTCTTATCAGCGTAAAGAAAGACACGCATACACAATTCAAAAATGCATATTTCATTAATGTTCAATGGGTGTACAGAGTATTCCATACAGGGTGAATTTCCCAGACATGCCATCAACCGAATTTTGAGATAAGCTCTGATTTTTTAAGATTGGTCTAAAGTAGACAAACGATAAGCCTTGATAGCAGTGAACACGGAATCCTTTAGCGCGATGTCGGAAGTGTTACAGATCGCCAGCATTACGGTCTCTTGTACTCCGTTAAACGCATGGTGCGATGTTTTCTTTCACGCTTATAAGTGAAGAAAACGTGAAATATACTGTGACGAAATGCATATCATCACACGTTATTCCGAACACAAAGAAAGATGGAGCTGCCGGTTCATAACACTTCCGACTTCCCTCCGAAGCATTGGATGTACAGTCAGCGACAGTAGAAAATGGAGGTTGGATACATAAAAAATGATAGCTTTTTCCAGTAGCAGAATAGTTTCACTGTATGTCTGATAGTTGGACAACCAACATGACAGCAAATACGTACCAGAAAACATAAAATGCCAGGATATTCCTCCATTTGGAGGAAAAAGTATTACTATCTGAGAGCATCACTTAGAGAAACAACCACGAGATAAATCTACAGAAATTCCATTTACTTTAAGATCAAAGAGATAGGAATTAATGCAAAGGAAACGAAAACAATAATACGCATCATGCAGAGACCGAAAAAGTATGGAAAGCTAAACAAAATGAGAAAAGAAGGAAAGAGGGAAAGGAAAGAGCAAAAGACATGGGAATAAATTAAATTTTAACACTTAAGGATAAACAGTGTCCGTCTTTTCCCCTGCCCCCATCGTGGGTTTTCTCCCTTCATAGGATAAATCTCTTTCAGTATCAAACGCGAACATCATTTATAGTGTTGAATTCCTTGAAAAAAATTTAACTCAGTCTAGGTCGAGACTCGAACCCCCGACCCTTAGAATGACAGTCTCACACGGTATCCACTTACCTACACAGGCTCTATCTATAAATCAGCTATTACCCGCGCTGTTATCAAACGTGTTAAATCAGCCATTGTCGGTGAGCCACCGCAGTTCCATTTGAAGTTTAAATTTTATTTACCTCACTTAGCCATCTATGGGTAGCAGTCCCCTTGCTTTCATAAAAAGCATTTGTTCTGTAGATTAAAATCGAGAATGAATTAATCTGTATTCTTGGGAGCTTACTGGTGCACCAACATATCTATCTATCTATCTATCTATCTATCTATCTATCTATCTATCTATCTATCTATCTATCTATATATATATATATATATATATATATATATATATATATATATATATATATATATATATATATGCGTGTGTGTGTGTGTGTCGGATTGATTGAGGATTAAAAGAGCGACTTCGTAAATTTACGGAACACAACAGTAAGGACATCTCGTAACGTTGTTACGTAACACACGCAGTGTAAATAAAGTTTCAAAACCAGAAGTCGGAAGATATGCCGTGGGTAAGTCGGTAAGACGTCTGCTTGCTGAGTGGAGAAATCCGGGTTCAAATCTGGGCTGTTACGTTTTTTTCTGTTCCGTTGAAAATACATTTCTATATTTTTGCGTTTGAAATTGCTTTCTTTCATTTTTTGTAGATTATCTTAAATTAGTGAAGGCCAACTAAGGTCAGATTACATATATGTCTGCTTTATCTGTGTGTACAGTCCAGAGATGGAGTGAGTCAATTGGGTCAAGATTTGTGAGTAGGTCAGTGGATCGTGGGTCAACAGGACGTGACTCACTGTGACACACCACCCACCGTGATCTCTCTGACTCACACTGACCCTACGTTTTAAATTTTAAGGTCTCCCTCTTTATTCGGCCTCCCTCCTTCAAGTTCTCCCTCCTTATTATTAAATTCAATGTATAGATAATTATTGAGTTGAGTTGATTTTGAGTTTAGCGCCCTTTTCAGCAGCGAGGCTATATGAGACGGGACCTACTGATTAACATGTAATCCGAAACACATGAGCTCCCGTTGGAATCAAACCAGGATCTCCCACGCCACATGTATATAATTGTGTCTTATATAGCAGTTAATATTCTTGCTATAAAGTATAAAGTTAAAGAAAACTTGTAGCTTCACGAAAGGCATTTGTTGGTCCTTCAAGGTCAACACAAGAACAAAAAAAACTAATACTAGGTGTGCCTTTACAAGTGACTACTATGATAACAACAGAATGCTGCCTACGTTTAACATATTATGCCTCCGGGGGTTAGTAAAATGCTTAACTGTGTGAAAATCGCTGCACACAACAGGTCTTAGGAACACTCACAAATACGTAAAATTGAAAGAACAGAAAATAGTGCATTTTTGAAATGACCATACAATTCACACTTCACGCAAAGTTCCAATATGGGAAATCAATCAATATCTTCAGTTGGAATTTCTGAAAAAGACAGAAACTGGCTATTTAAAACTCCAAGTGTAAACCTGCGCTTGGAACGCTTCTATTAGCTATATCACAACGCATTTTCGTGAGTTGTCTCTGTGGTCAAGCGTGCTTAATAGCGCTGTTAAAGTTCTAGAACCGGAGGGCGGCGGTTCAAGCCTGAGTACAGTAAAATTATTTTTTCAAAATAGGGATGGCTTTTTAAAAGTATATATAAAGTTGTATTTTGAAGTGATTGTAAAACAAATTCAGATGAACTTTCACATTTCCAAGCTCACTCGTATTTATTCGCCATGTCCCAAATTTCACAGAAATAAATCCCTACGTTAAGCGGGTTTACATATCCAGACTCCTAACAAGGAAGGGTCACGCAGTGGCTCCGCTGAGATCCGAACGAGACAAATGTGTTTTCATTTGATATGTTATAACTAGATGTATCCCAAAGTTATACGTGCCACCGAGCGGAATATCGTGAGTTACAATATATTTTGTAATGTAAGAACTACAAAGCTGGCAGAATATTTTGACCGAATCATTTGTTCGGAAACGGTTGGGTAAATGGAAAACTCGAATAATATGTATCCCGTCATTTTCAAGAACACACTTTTTCGGATAAAAAAGTTTGCCCAGGATCCTCTCAAGGTCCCACATGGGGTCCAACTCAAAATTTTCAAATGACAAGAGGGATTAAGTAGCACATCATCTGATAGCTGTTGCAAAATGAAAGAAGATGCAGCAAGTCTCGACTCTCTACGACAACCCTGTGCAAAATGGCGGAGGGTCAAAATGTAAACAGAAACTTAATTGAAAAGTCAATGGTCACCCCTATAAATCGGAAACGGTGAGAAATGTGAAAATAGGAAAGGAAGTGTGGCATTATTTTCAAAGTACAACAATTTAAGGTAAAATGTCTTGTCCCAGGGTCCCCACATGGTCCCAGGTGGGGTCCAACTAAAAAGTTTCAAATGGCAAGAGGGGTTAAGTAGCTCATCGTTTTCAAGATCTTCTTAAATGAAAGTAGATGGAGCAAGTCTCTACTCTCTACGACAACTCTGTCCAAAATTGCGGCGGGTCAAAAAGTAATCAAAAGCTTATTTGATAAACAATGGCCACCTCGAATCCAAGATGGCCGGTTAAAACTTATGTCGTTCATAACAATACAAATTTAAATCTCTATTTTTCTCTATTATATATTTAGAAACAATAGGAAGATTAAAGAACAATTGAATTTCGATTCATCTCAACTATAATTTCATTCGGTAACAACACATATATGTTTTGTTTGGTTCCCTCGCCATCATTTACTTTAATATAACGAATATGCGATGAACACACAACTCTGACTTCCTCTAATTTTGTCATACGTAGTTCATGTATAAAGGACTTGCTGCACCAGTAGATGGGTGGCTCTATTGTAATTCGTAACTGCGTATTCATGGCGGTTACATTTGTATGTCATTCGTTGGTTTGATCGCAATACTCCAAGCAATACCAAATATACAAAAAAAAAAAAAATCATTTGCAAGATTGGCGAGTAGTACCAAACCATGTGTAAGTCATTTCAGTACTTCGAGTTGCGCCAAACTTTGTTGGTTTAATTACAGTATTCAAAGAAATAATATATTTATATACAAACTCATTTTTCACGCTGGCAGCCATATTGGATTACCTCCAACACCAGTGGTTTGAGCTGGACATGCGTTCGATACATACTACGGCATTTTGAACTCAAGACGTTTCGTTTTTGAACATTTCGCATCTTTTCGTCATCCACTGATCAACATTCACGCCAAATTTGGTTTTCCTAGCTTCAGCAGTTTGGTATGCCTATCCTTTCGAAATAGCTTTTAAGCTGTCTCTTGGATTCAAGGTGGCCATAGATTTTCAATTAAGCTTTTGCTTATATTTTGACCCGCCGCAATTTTGGACAGGGTTGTCGTAGAAAGTCGAGACGTGCTCCATCTTCTTTCACTTAACAGTCAAGGACTTTCACGAGTTTTATTTCTCCGTCCAGAGATGGAGTTAGCATCGCAGTCGGTCTTGCCTCCGCTCGCAAAAACGTGTGTGAAAATGTTTGTTGTTTAATTCGATGTTGCCATCTCAATAATGAAAAAGTGTTAAATACAGTCAAATCAGTTGACAAATAATGAACATAAAGAACATAATTATTGTTTTATATATACACAATTCTTTTGTATATTTATACGTGTATGTTTGTGTGTATTGGTAAAATAAGTCATAGTTTTCGTCTAATAATAAGAAAACAGACTATAACATGTCATGAAATCTCAAACACCTTCCAATCGCCCCTTTTTGTTCCAAGCCTCTTTTAGAAAGGAAAACGCCTGTGGGGGCGTTAAGCCATTGTTAAGAACCAGTGACCGAAATAATGAAAATATTTTCAAGATTCTCATCATTATTCGGACCCCCTTGAAGTCTCAGAAAAAGGGAAAAAAAGTATTGAAAGTTTGTGATAAATGGGAATTTCTTGTTTTATCTTCATTCTTGTACATTTTCAGAATAGGAAATACCAGTAAATTAAATACATTTAATAAATACCTGCAGAGAAAAGGAGGAAATGAAATGATTACTTGTTCTGTATTGCTTGGTACATAATGTGTTTCTATGGAGTATCTGATACGTTTTATTATTATTATTATTATTATTATTATTATTATTATTATTATTATTATTATTATTATTATTATTATTATTATTATTATTATTATTATTATTATTATTTCTCTGTGCACGAAAACGCGTACTAATGAGCGCAATATCGCGCTAATACACTTACGTTATTTTTATTTTTATAACTAACCCTTTAACTTCTTCCTTCTGTTCCCAATATTTATATATTTTCAACCCATCAAGTCTTTTCTTCTGTTACGAAATAAAATACTAAAGTATTTAAAAACAGATTTTGTTCGATTTAGAGATGGAAATTGTACAGTAATTTGGCTGTCCGCAGATGTACCTCCAAACCCGATTACCGTACGGAAAAGTGCGATAATTTTAAATCTTGAGCTCTTATTCCTCAATATAGTTTTAAAAACTATTACTGTTTGTAATAAAACAGTAATACTACTTTTTAAAGAAGGAAAATGTTCCGTTTAGCTGATTTTGAGAAGACAAGAAAACACTACTCAGCCGAGTAACGAAGTTTAAAATGTCGGGGGAAACCTATTTTATTACGCTTCCCTAACATATAGATAAAGGGAGTAAGGCATATGTTTACATATCCTGTGACTGCAATATTACATAGCATTATTTATTCTTTTATTCATGTTTATTTATACATTATGTTTGGAGGGTTCATTTCACATATACGGTACAAAGAAAATTTATATAGTAACTACTTTATGTACAAAAAGATTCTACCGAAGGCGGACCGTAGTCAGTCAGCGCCGACAAAAGAAATAACTAATATACTTATTCTCTTTGTTTGTAATATTGCCTCCTTTTTGTTTTATTGAGGGCTGCAAAATGAATCTTATGTACCTTTGACGCCCCTCAAACTCTATCAGAATTGAGGGAGGGTCACCCGTCTTGGTCTTTCATCTTGTTACGCCACTTATTCTGCTGGACAAAATATTTTCTATTTATGTCACTGAATACTTGTCAGAATCATTTTATTGAATAGTTTATTTCCCAAAAGTATATGCCACACATAGGCGTAAATTGCGCCCCACAAGCCTTGCTGCCCAGGGGGCACATAACCAAGGGCTATGGGGACTCTGAGGCTTCAAGTTACGCTACTGTTGCCACATATATTATAACGTTTAAAATATTGTGGAATGTTTTTAGCTGAATCTAATATAATATCTTATAAATCTTAACAAATCATGAAACTGTTATTCAAAAGAGTACAGTAATGTTAAATATGCCTATATAAAATTTTGTTTATATTATTTATTACAAAAAACCGAATTCAGATATAGTCTTCACCAGAGACGTACGCCGGAATTTATTTCGGGAGGGGTCGAAAGCTTTTGGGCGGGTTCAAACACATTTGAGGCTAAATTATATTAAACTGTAAATTTGCCCCTAAAATTAGACTAAATTTACAAAAATGTCGGGATATTGGGGGGTCCGGACCCACTCCCTGCGTACGTCCCTTGTCTTCACAATCCTGATGTGATGTGATGTGAAATTGGTCATCTCAAAATTTTATCTTGTAGAACATGTTATGCTCTCCTGGTCTGTAGTTTGAATACATGTATCCATGTATCAAGTTCGGATACATGAGAACTTGTTTGATTTGATGGGAATTTAATCACTATATATTAAGCACTTATCCAGGTTTTCTTTTCGCGGGGGGAGAGGGGTGACAAGGGGAAGTCTCGTAAGCACGTAATTCTAATGTTTTAAAATATCAATTTGTTTTCAAAATAATAATAATAATATAATGTAACAGTTCTATTCTTGCTTAAACTTTTCCTTACTTTTCATTATAAGAACCAGTTTAGTTTGAATGAACTGTATTGTGGCACAAAGAAAGTCAAACAAATATTTCCGAGAGATATGTAACTAAGGAAACTGTCTGCGATAGCATATAACAAGAATAACAAGAAAGCACTGAGTGTATAGTTCTATTACATTTAAAGTTGTAAACAGAACAGAAACGAAATTTTAATCCTATTTAAAAGTGTTCTTTTTTTATTCCACGAAGGAGCAATGGCATCACGGTATGTTCTTGGACTTAAAAGAAGCCGACAATACATTGCCCAAAATTTTGACAGACTCGAAGTAATTTGAAACAAAAGAATCTCAAAAACGTAAAAGTATGTTTATTAAAAACGTGCTTCAGTTTTGGAGGGGACATGAGCCCCAGGTCCCCCCTGGATACGTGCCTGCTATAGAATATATGCTTGCTGTGATGGAAGCTTCACGTTGATCTGTCTCAATAGTTTGAATGGTTGTTGCCATAATTCATCGTTGGATACAGAGAAAAATGCATAGCCTTTCATATCACTCCTAAAGATAAAGTATCTGTATTTGCTAATATCTGTATTTGCCTCAGAGACGTACGCAGGAATTTATTTTGGGAGGGGTCCAAACCATTTCGGGAGGTCCGAATACAACCCCAGACAGGGATAACTTTTCCCCTCTCTTACGTGTGTGATGGCTGGGTGCGTATATAAGTGAAATTCATCTGCCCTGGGAAAAATATTCAATTCGCACACTGACCCGTCCAGTTATCCAAATTTTATATAACGTAGTGAAGAATATTTTTTTGCGAAATAAAGTAATGTTTATTTTGCGAAATAAAGTATTGAGGAATCTACTTACATAGTCGTCAACAGGCCCGCAACTACGGCGAGGGTTAGGGGGCCTGGTTCCTTCCTAAATTTTTTTAGCCCCTCAAACCACAATGCATCCGTATGATATTGATACAGAGACCTAGAATTGTTACGATTGCCCCCCTAGCATATTTATGTCCCCCAAACTTCAGTGGCTGGTTGCGGGCCTGGTCAACAAGGTTTTCACAGGTATTACGTAATTTAAACAAATTTGTATAATGCAAAATAAATTTACTACTAAATCATGCTCAATTTTAAAATAAGCCAACATCATTTAGTTACAAGAACATAAAATGTTGCATTAGCCGTTACCCAGCTTTATCAAACTTGGTTCTCTTCTGTTCGAACTCACAATGAAAGTTTGCACAAGATATTTCACACGAATTTGATCTTATACGGGTGTACTTATGCACATGATACCTAGGTAGAATCCCACAGCGTTCAGGCGCCTTGCGAAATTCATTTATTAGAAAAAACTAAAATTAGGAAATGCTAGTGTGAACATTACATGGATCTATATTTTCTTCCTTCTGCACTTCCAGGAAAAGGGAGATGCAGATATTACACATGAGTATACGGTAATTTATAAAATATTGTATTGTCACCAGACATATGTGTGAAAAATTTTTTTAAAAAAAGTTATAGATCTAGATAGTATAGAAGTGGCCATGTGGACAGGCAACAAAGAACGAAAGTGATTTTTTAAAAAACAGGGAATAGGAATTTTATCCACATACCATTTCACTTGATCATATTTCCCTCAAAAATTATTCATGTAATTATCTTTCAATTATTTCTGAAAGGGTTTTGACCTCGCTTTCAAAGGGTAAATTTGTCCTAGATTGATTCCAATATTTTTTCTATAATCTTTCCCAACAATCACAAACTGACATCTGTACTATGTTATTTTGCGGAAATGGTAAGCTGACAAGTGACAACTACCCTTTCCAGGAATTCGCAGAATGAAAAGAAAGAAAAAAAGAAAGAAAAAAAGAAAGAGGTAGAGAGATGAGAAAAGGTTTGGGTTGTACCGCTGTTTATTAGTCACCTGATTGGAACAACTTCAGCGAGGCAGAGAACTAAACTTGCCGCTCGACTCGGGCGGAAAGGAAAAACTAAGATTTATTCATCACTTTCAGTAAGGTTGAGTCATAGTAGCGAATGAACGTTAGGCTACAATTTGGTTATCCCCAAATCATTAATTCCTTCATAAACATTGAAGACCTTTTTCCTGTTTTCGTCAAAATACTACGAATTTTCTCACACTAGTGACACTTGTAGTACATTCTTTATTTTAACCACATGAACTCATTTTATTTACAGATACTTTATCAAAATGAGATAGTAGATTTTGTCACTCGCTATAGGTTAACATATACAATACATCTAATTTTAAACGCACCACGCACAATATGATGCTGTCTGATTGGTTTGTGTGCATGTGTCTGGATAAATATAGAACAAAAAAAAAAAAAAAAAAAGACTAACGGATTCAAGTTTCTCTTCAATGTTAGTGAACATAGTCTTGCTCATGCATGCAATATCTAAAATGCTGAGGAATTCTTCTAGGTGAGAGTAACCACTTCCAATAGATACCATGGCCCAAACTGCTGACGTATTAATAGTTGACACTTTCGTTTTTGAGTCCAATTTCTCAGTAGAATGGCTAACTTCCCGGTTGCATGCTCGACATTTGAAGTACAAATAACTAACAAGTCCTAGTTGCCGTTCTTTTATAAAGTCCAATTTACCGCCAGTGCATATTCTTCTATGGTTATCTTGAAGTGTTAATGCCCATTGAAGAAAATGTTCCAAGTTCGTGTCACATTTCCACGCTGTCTCAAATATGAAAGTTTCAGAATCAAAGCTGCAAAGAAGAAACAAGTGAGTATCGTTCCACAGTGTGAAACTACAGTAGACTTCCAAACTATACAAATTACATAGTAAAACTGGAAATAGTAGAGACCGGAAGTAGTTGGTTTCTACCACTTCCGGTTTAAATAGAAGATTGTTGAAGGAGATTGTACCTATTCTTGGAACGATGAATCGATTCTCAGAAACCTCTAGTCGATACCTCTTACCGTTTTTGAGTTATGACAAATACTGTTGAAACCGGAAGTGGCCGATTTGTATAGCTTCCGGTTTAACTTAAGATTGGTGAAGGAGATAGGACATATTCTTAGGATGCTGAATCGATTTCTGAAAACTATTTGTCGATAACTCTTACAGTTTTGTCAATGAAAATCAATATTGAAACCGGAAGTAGTAGTGAATTTCTACCACTTCCGGTTTTAGTGGAAATACAGAAGTCGAAGTGTTTTGTTTCATTCACACCTTGAATCGATTTCTGAGAACCGTTTGACGCTAGCTATTATCGTTTCTGGGTTATGACTATTACTGTTGAAACAGGAAGTGGTAAAAATCGACCACTTCCGGTTTAAGTAGGAGGTTGTTGAAGGAATCTGTTCATGGGATGCTGAATCGATTCCCGAAAACCACTTGTCGATAGATTTTACCGCTTTAATTGTATGACAATAAACTGAAACCGGAAGTAATAGTGAATATGTACCACTTTCGGTTCTAGTAGAAATGCAGAAGTGGAAGTGATTTGCTTCCTTGAGACCCTGAATCAATTTCCGAAAACCGTTTGTCGATAGCTGTTACGGTACCGTTTTATGAGTTATGAGTTAAAACCGTAAATTGCCGATTTCTACCACTTCTGGTAAGTAGGAGGTTTCTGAAGGAGATGGAATCTATTCTTAGGATGCTGGAACGACCGCTTGTCGATAGCTCTTACCGTTTTTGCTGTGATACCTGTTGACAGACAGACAGATAGACAGACGGACGAACACAGCTGTTCTAAAGAACTTCAATTTCTTATGCATAGCATAGAGGCATCATTGTAATACAATGATAGCTACGTGATATATATAGAGACGTGCAGATGAACGGGGGTCTATGGGTTCATACACACCTCTCCCAGAAAATTCTGAGCAAATGAAAAAAATACTCCTATAGAAAAATAAATAGCAAATTCCACATTTTAGAAGTTGGAAAAGTCGGATCTCACTGAGAAATGATTTTTTTTCCCTGTCATACCACTTTTGTGATCCAATTATCATCAAAGCTGGTAATTGCGCGTCAAAAGTTTTTTTTTTTTTTTTTTTTGCGAATCACGTTTTTGGACGTTCAAAATGCTCAGCAATTACATTTTTTTAGTTTCTACCAGGAACGTAGCCAGAGTTCTGATTTGAGTGGGGGACATATATACTAAACTAGTAGTATAAATAGCAAACTAGTATTTATATACTACTTTAAATATTTGGAAGGCAAGTCAAGATTTGGACCCCGTGCTCCCCCTAGCTACATCCTTGGTTTCTACACAACTTTTTTCCGCTAGAAAGTACCCAAGTGAATTAAATAGCTGCATAAATTGCTTGCTATAGTACATGTAAATAAATTTTAGAAAAAAAAATCATTCAAGTCATAGCCTACGATGCGGGGGCTTGCGAATATGATTCCCGATGTGAACACTTGGTCGACGTTGAAAAAAAAAATGGTGGATCAAGACGACTAAAACTATAAACCAGATAAGAGGGTAGAGACGCATGTTAACATGGACGCACTCATTTGTAGCTACAATATATGAAATGCACTACTTTTCGTAGTGACTCTGGCGTTTTTACCATGCCTTGAAAGAAAGAAAGCGACCCGCGGCTGAGTCAATACTTAGAAACAATTTTGGCGGAACAAGAATGAGGAAAACCAGTCCGGCAGGAGGGGGAGTAGAAATGACATGCCAATTCCAATGCGAAAACCCTCTGTGCAGCACAAATAAAAAAAAGGTCTTATCAGATCCCCTCGTTTGCTTGCTTGCTTCTCAATTCTTGGAATTCTAACCCGAAGCTAGTCAGTCACGTGATGTGCAAAGCAGAGAAATTCTTGGTTCATCTGCTTGTCCCACCGTACCGTTTACGAGATAGGATGTACTCATAACTGATAGATGAGACTTATTATTATATTATTATTATTATTAAAACTAATGAAATAAGGGGCGGGACAACTTCACACTTACCCGTCCGATTTTGAGATTTTTCTCCTCAAATCGTTAGTTTAGGTTAGTTGCTAAAATTATTATTTTCGAAAGAGTTCTTTTATACTAGAAATAAATTAGGGAGAGGAGGGATAGTGTGAAGTTGTCCACCCATGAACAATATCCATATAGTTATACTGCATTATATAACTAGTTGCTCGTCAGTTTACGCAGTTCTGAAGCTGCCCATCTCTGTTTTGCAAAAGTAAATATTTTATTTGACAAATATGTTTGAGGACCAAGTGGCATGTAATTATAATCGTACTTCTTCTATTTAATCAACATCATATTCGTATACATCGCTCTTTGTCATGATATGTATCATCATCATAATTAATTCCACATAATCTCTAGTCCATTAACATTAAATTATTATTATATTGTGCTAAAGATCGAACAAAATGACACGCACAAATTTTATACGTATCATGGAATATTTCAGAACGAAAATGATTCTCACATGTTAATATTATTATATTATTTAATCGTCAACATTATTTATATCTTGCTTACTGTCCGATCCTAATTGACAAATATTGTACCTACGTAAACCAAGATTTCGAACATAGACCCCCCTGGTATGGCTTACGGTTCACGGGTATCCTTGCGAGCCACTGTTCTTAGCAATCTAATTTGTTGAAATAACTTATAGTACACTGGTACCCTTATTTGGTTCGCAGTGAGAGAGTATTAGATGTAGTACAATATTCCGTCCCAGTCTAAATAGTGAGTCAATATATTACAGATTGTATATAGAAACTGGTAGGTACTGAGAACAGATGCTAAACAACGAAAACAAAACATAATTAAAAACCAGAGACAAAAATAATGTAAATATACATTAAATAATAAGTAAAACGAATATAAAGAGTTATCTACTAACATACTCCAGTAACACGAAGCTTATATATATCAGCTTGAATCTTGAATCTTCAGCGGTTTCTTGTTCTTGATAACATGGAGAAGAATCATCAACAGAAACAACAATTTCAGTTTTGCGACGTTTAGCGGCGGCTCGAGCAGATTTTGAGCGCTTATTTCGCTTTCTGGTTTTTGATAAAGGTCGTTTACGAGCCATTATGTATTTGCAGTATATCAGCTCACGCCTGATTGGTAACACTTTCAACTCGTTAGCTACACTGCGAAATAGGTGATAGTAGGACCTTGTAGTTGTAGAACATCCCGTCGAAAATGCGAGTGGCACTAGCGTACAGATGTTCCTTTTAAAATGTTAACACTTTGCACATTTATTCTCGAAATACATAAAGTACGTTGGTAATACATGATGAAGTATAATATCGAGAGGAAGAAGACATTTCAGTGTTTAGAACGATATATAAATGTTGAAGATCGCTGGCCTCTTTCGACAAATATAAGTAATCAAAAAACAGATTTGCGCTGTGGTGTGCAGTTTAGTTGCATTTTTTCATTCCAATATCTAGTTCTTAAGATAATTAAAAACAAATCAAGCTTCAAGAAAAATTTAATACCATTTCATTCTAATCAATAATAATCAGGGAATAACATATTCAAGTTTCGGAACGAAATTTTTATTAATTATTGCACTAAATTGGAACAAATTTTAATTAATTATTAATTAATTATATAAGCGCATATTGATTATATCAACATAAAATTAATCATTACTACTATTAAATATATTGCTATAATGGTATATACACAGATCATTTCGATAAATTGCGTTCTTTAGTAATTCTGAGTAGAGTGCCAACGCCCTTAACAAGAGCTTTCAAACGATGTCCTACCTCTCTTGCCGTTTGAAACTTTTTAGTTGTACTCCACCTGGACCATGTGGGGACCCTGGAACAAGACATTTTCACGTTGTGCTTTGAAAATAATGCCACGCTTTCTTTCCTGTTTCCACGTTTGTCTTACCGTTTCCGATTTATAGGGGTAGTCATGGACTTTCCAATTAAGTTTTTGTTTACAATTTGACCCGTCGCCCTTTTGCACACGGTTGTTGTAGAGAGTCGAGACTTGCTGCATTTTCTTTCATTTTACAACAGATTTCAAATGATGTATCACTTAACCCTCCTTGCCATGCGGGGGACCCTGGGGCATTTTTTTCTTACCACAAAAAGCTTCTCGTTGAAAATGGTGGGATAAGTGTTGGCAGAGTTTTTCACTTACTCAACCATTTCCGAACAAATGACGGTTCAAACTATTCTGCATGGTAATTTTTTGTAGTTCTTACATTACAAAATATGTTGTAACTCACGATATTCCGCCCGGTGGCACGTATAACTTTGGGATCCATCTAGTTATAACATATAAAACTCAAACACAATGGTCTCGTTCCGATCTCAGCGGAGCCACTGCGTGACCCTTCCTTGTAAGTATGAAAACATTTACGCTCACTCCAACCTCAATCATTTCATGAATTCAACCTGATTTACATATGTTATTAGGACGTAAAATTGAATGTGATTTATTCTACAAACACTTTTACACATTGCAAGAGCTGTGACGTCTAAATATTCACTGAGAACTCATAGTCGTATCGCAATAAACAAAAGCGAGTATGGAACAGTAAACTGCTTTCACAAAGGTTAAAAGAAAGCCTGCAAAAGCATGCAAAATGGTCGAGTGGTTTAGGTCGATACTTTATCAATCATATGTTTGTGTGTTGAAACCCGATAATAAGTTTTTCTAAGTGTCTTCCTATTTTCATTTGGAGGCGGAAAACATTTCTTTGAGTAACTCATTGGAAATTTCTTTTGTTTCAAATTCGGCTAAGACGGAACAATATAGCAATTGCAAATCTAAAATCCATAGCTGAAAACAAAATATAAAGTATGTTGTCCCATTATTATCCTCCGATTTGTAACGAGACCCGGGTTCGATTCCCGGAGGGAGTTCATGTGGTTCGGATTCCACGTTAATCAGTAGGTCCACGTCTCATATAGCCTCGCTGCTGAACGAGACGTAAAACTCAAAATCAATCAATCAATCTCCAAGAGAGAGAAATAAAAAACTTTGTTATGGTAAATTCTAGTTCAAAGTTCGAAGCACTTGCTTTTGCACCTGATTTTTTGTTTCTTTTTTCAGGGAACAGAAAAGTTCTGGTGCCTAAGAATTTATGCCATATAATATTGCAAATTTGCAAGTGGATGTATTTACATTGCAATTTGTGGTAATAAAGATATTATGATTAGAAAACAATATTGTAATAAGTAAGTTTAATTTCTTCATTCATCGCAAGTCTTAAGGGCCCCTTATACCTCGCCGCCCCCCGAATATCGATATCGAAAATTTCAAATGATATATTCATGTCCATATATTCGCAATATCGAATGTTGATATATGATAATATATATATCGACGATAGCGATCTATCGACATATCACAGGCCCAGGTCCGAGAAGTGATGGTTGAAATATACTGGAATCAACAATCAAATTCTAAATAAGTTCTCCATTTCCGTATTCAATGTTGAGGGGGAAGAGTGTGAACCCGAATAGAAATTTTAAGAAAAACAAATGTTAAGATAAAAGTAGGTTTTCCGTCTCCCCTTGAATATAAAAATTAACAGAAAACTATTACTGCAATATACCTTTTACTTCTGTTTCTGATTGTTATCACAAATCAGCAACAGTACACATACTTTACATAGTATACCAATACACTATAACGTTTCACAACCAAGCAAGCCGGAAGATGAATTTCCTGTAATATTAAAGTGGAACATTCTACAAAATAGTTATAATTCATTGGCCATATTTCTATCAGTACTTTGGTACGGACTAAGAGCTACAAGACTAACAGAACTAGGAATTAGAGATTTCATTCCTTTTTTCTCTCAGACTAAAAGACTTCTGCATTTTCCTAAGATTTTCATTTTCTCAATATAAGTCTCCTATCCTTGGCTAATTCTGGCTACCGCGGTTTCGAGATAATCGGTAAACGAAAGAACAAAGTTTGTCGATTCTCAACTCTCGACAGTTTGTGAGAAGATATTTCACAGTTCATGTTGTTATTTCTTCGTTACAAAAACACTTCTAGTTGACTCTATTCATGGTGAATTACTGAACTTATAAACATTGACAATTATTGAAAAATGAATAATTATTTTTAAACATAAAAGGCGTTACAGTTCAGTAAAATGCAGTAGTAGAATGCAGAAGTGAAAGAAAATATTGTTTGTTTGTTGAGATGTGCAAATTGAATGTGAATAATAAGTGTTTCCTATTCTCTTGTCCAGAGGTGGATCTATTATGGACTTCTGGGGGCTCGGTGGTTGGTAATACTCCTATTTAGAGCTACTTTTAAGAGCTCCAAACTCTGGAATGGGTTTTATTTATATATAAAATAACAAATATGCCCTTTCTGGGAGGCAATCGCCATGATCGCCCACTGGATCCGCCCTCGCTCTTGTGTAGCAGACTTTGAAGGTATTTTAGCTCGTGTATGCTCCTGCGATGGTGATTAAGGATTGTAACATCTGGATAATTTTTATACTGATATCGGATAGAAACTTATCCGGATTTGCAATATCCGGTTGACGGACAACAAAACGGATGACGGATAATATCAGGATAATGGATGACGGAAAATATCCGGATAGCGAATGACGGATAATATAGAGATAACTTATACTATCCGCATGATGGATAACGGATGTCGGATAATATCCGGATAATTTATAAAATTATGATAACGGATAATATCTGGATAATAGAACATTCGAATAACTGATTACATCCGGATGACGAATAAAGGATAATATCCGGATAAAGTATGTGGTTTGAAAAAGACAATATAAAAGAGAGACTTATCAATGCTTTCTCCTTATGGAGTTATTAAAAGACGATCATCTGGCAGCGGTCTTTACCATTGAAAGATATTGCTCCTTAGAATGTTTCCTAGTAACTTCCAATTTTCTTGTTCTTGTTGGGCGCGGTGGCTAATGGTAGACCGCTTACTTTGGCGCGTGGGGTCCTTATTGTTTCGATCCCCGGCCAAATAAGTTTGCGGTGGACAAGATCGTGTCCGTAGCCTCTGTCAGGGTACTCCCGCTTCTTGCCACTTTTCACTCCATCAATTCTACTATTATCATTGACTTGCTTTAATCATTCGACACGGCAGCTCAGTGGTAGAGCGCTTCCTCTTTTGCTTGGGGTCCTTATTGTTTTGATCACCACCCAAGGAAATTTGTAGTGGACAATATCATATCCATGGTTTTTCTCAGAGTACTCCTACTTCTTCCCACTTTTCATTCCACAAATTCCTCTATTATTATTGACTGGCTTTAATCATTGCGCGCGGTGGTCAGTGGTATAGCGCTTCCTCTGGTGGACCAATTAAGTTTGAGGTGAATAAGATCGTATCTGTGGGTTTTGTCAGGGTACTCCCGCTTCCTCCCACATTTCATTCCACCAATTATTCTATTATCACGGACTTGCTCCAATCATTGGGCACAGTGGCTCAGTGGTAGTGTTTCCTCTGGTGGGCCAATTAATTTTGTAGTGGACAAGATCATATCCATGGGTTTTTCAGGGTACTCCCGCTTCCTCCTACATTTCATTCCACCAATTCTTCTATTATCATTGACTTGCTTCAATCATTGGGCGCAGTGGCTCAGTGGTAGAGCGCTTCGTGTGGTGTGCCAAGTAAGTTTGTGGTGTACAAGATCTTATCCGTGGGTTTACTCAGGGTACTCCAGTTCCTTCCCACTTTTCATTCCACCAATTTCTCTACCATCATTGATTTGATTTAATCATTGGGCGCGGTGGCTCAGTGGTAGAGCGCTTCCTCTTGTGGTAAAGGTAAGTTTGTGGTTTACAAGATTGCATTCGTGGGTTTCTTGAGGGTACTCTCGCTTCCTCCCACATTTAATTCCACCAATTATTTTATTATCATTGACTTACTTTTTTCATTGGACGCTGTGGCTCAGTGGTTGAGCGCTTTGTGTGGTTGGCAAAGTAAGTTTGTGGTGGAGAAGATTGTATCCGTGGGTTTTCTCAGAGTACTCCAGCTTCTTCCCACGTTTCATTCAATCAATTTTCTATTATCATTAACTTGCTGGAATCATTGGGCACGGTGGCACAGTGGTAGAGCGCTACCTCTAGTGCGTGGGAATTATTGTTTCGATTAACGTCTAAGAAGTTTGTGGTGGACAAGATCGTATCCGTGGGTTTTGTCAGAGTACTCCTACTTCTTCCCACTTTTCATTCCACAAATTCCTCTATTATTATTGACTGGCTTTAATCATTGCGCGCGATGGCTCAGTGGTATAGCGCTTCCTCTGGTGGACCAATTAAGTTTGAGGTGGATGAGATCGTATCTGTGGGTTTTGCCAGAGTACTTCCTCTTCCTCCCACGTTTCATTCCACTTATTCTTCTATTATCATTGACTTGGTTAAATCATTGGGCGCAGTGGCTCAGTGGTAGAGCGCTTCCTCTGGTGGGCCAAGTAAGTTTGTAATGGACAAGATCGTATCCGTGGGTTTTCTCAGGATACTCCCGATTCTTCCTACTCTTCATTCCACCAATTCCTGTATTATCATTTACTTGCTTTAATCATTGGGAGCGGTGGCTCAGTGGTAGCGCACTTCCTCTGGTGCGTGGGATCCTTATTGTCAGGGTACTCCCGCTTCTTCACACTTTTCATTCCACCAATTTCTCTATTATCATTGACGCTTTAATCGTTGGGTGCGATAGCTCAGTGGTAGAGCTCTATCTCTGGTGCATGGGGTCCTTATTGTTTCGATTCCCGGCCTAGTAAGTTTGTGGTGGACAAGGTCGTATTCGTGGGTTTTCCCAGGTACTCTCGCTTCCTCCCACATTTCATTCAACCAATTCTTCTATCATCATTGACTTGCTTTAATCATTGGAGATGCCTTGGTCCCTTGAGGATTGCGGTGATGTCAGAAATCAGATTCGGTCCCAAGCATTTGGGTTGTGATTCAGTCTCAGTATTTTATTACGCGAGATAAACCATCCATACAGCTATAAATGTTGTTCTATCTTGCGCAACCAGGTATTGATTTTGAGCCAATTCGGAACCACATTTTTGGCGCTTTGAGGCCAGAAACCGATTTCGGACATTACGCTGTCCTCAAACTACTAGGATCTTTCCAATGTTACCATCCGCGTCCAACAACCCCATGTTTAAAAGGGAGATAGAAAGGACTCGTGTCTAAAACTTCCGGACCCAGTTTCTTGAGGTTCAAGTTTAGGGATCGATTTCTGATATCACCATTGTGCTCAACGGATCAAAACCTTTGTAATGTCGCCAACGCCGTCCGATAACTTCATCTTTAATAGGTGAATAGAAGGGACCTGAGCCCATAACGTCAGGACCCCATTCTTTGAGCTTCGTGGCGTGAGCCTGATTTCTGACATTACTACTGCACTCAGGGGCAGTGGTTAGGGGTGGGCACGAGCGAGTTCGAGCGAGTTTTTTTTAAACTTGATTCGACTCGAAACAGACATCTTTTAGCTCGACTCGGGAACTCGACTTGAAAAATTTCTTCTGACTCGACTCGAAACTCGACTCGAATTTGGATCGAGTTTCGAGTCGAGTCGAGCCAAATCGAGCCAAATCGAGCCAAATCTTGTGTGTAGTTTCAAGTTCCTTTTTCAATTATTCTGCATAAACAATATAATTATTATCAATGTTGCTACTTCCACTAAAACTTATTATTATTATTATTATTATTAGTATTATTAAATTCTGTAATTAAGCTTGAAAGATAGGTGGTTTGCGTCTGAATACTAAAAACTAGTTGACTGCCGATTTCGGTAGTCGTGAAATCTAGGACACAAGGACATCGTTCACGAGGTTCTGGGTTTGAGTTCCGGAGGATCAAGTATTCGTGCTTGGGCCAAAATTTGTTAAAAGTTATAGCGTGCCAGGCAAACATGTTTAAAACTGTTCTGCCTGGGTCTACGGTTGTCAACGACTTGTGCGGCTTGGCTCACAGCTTATTCAATATCGAACCGAACCGAGAAGTAGGGATACGCACGAGTCGAGACACAATTTGTAAAATTCGAGTCGAATCGAGACTTCTCGTAAAAATCTTGATTCGACTCGAATGTCTCAAAACTCTTCACATATTTTTAAAAATAGTTTTGAAGAAACCAATCACTCAGAAACAGTTATATATATATATATATATATATATATATATATATATATATATATATATATATATATATATATATATATTATACAGGTGCGGATCCAAGGGGAGCTACAGCCCTCTTGACACTCAGGTATACACTGGATAAAATAGGCTTCAATCCTGCTTTACACTGGATAAAGCGGCAAACTGTGATTTAGTCGCTCCCTTGATCATATTCTGGATCCGGGGCTTTAAGGGTTTATAGCTGTAAGACTATGGGACCTATCGTTAGGGATGCGCACGAGACGAGTCGAGACAAAATTTTCCTGACAAATGTTGAGTCGAGACACCGCTCTTGCAATAAAAAATAATACATTTTTCGAGTCGAGACATCACTTTTACAGCACATTTTCGAGACGAGAAAGCCTCAAATCTTGTCTCGTGCGCATCCCTACCTATCGTAGTCGGGTTAAGACTTCACTTAGAAACTAATATGTGCGCTATCCAAAAATACAATGTTTCAGAATCTAGAGTACACATGCGACAATTTTTAAAGAGGAACTTTGGCTATGTGCATATAATTTGAAGTACTCACCAAATACCTGTATAAAAATTGTTGCAGAAGTATGGCAGAATTCTGAAACATGGATATTTGGATAGCGCACGTACTAGTTCCTAAATAAGGTCTTGACCCTACTACGGTAGGTCGCCTAGTTTTGGAGCTATGGACCTTTAAAGTTCATTTCTTCCTGTTTTTGGCAGCCTATAACTTCGAAATTAAGCATTTGTGCTCCCAGGTTTGTTATTACCTTTTGTCTTATCTTGGTGTCAGGAACAGTATTTCTTCCAGATATGTTATTGGGGCACTGCCCCCCTCCTGGAGCTCTGAGAGTGCCCCCCGGAGGAGACCAAAATATTACGTCTATAATACAATAATAAATAGAATAGTACCAGCAGTGTTCCCCTCACCCTGAACATTTTTTTCTGAAAGAACAACTGGTCAGGAATCTCCTTGCATTTTTTAAATGGAGTATCGCATCGCAGTTTGCAGTGCAAATGGGAATGCAATGCAGTGCAAACATGGAAATGCAACATTGCATTTTTATGTTTGCACTGCAAATTGAAAAATGTATTGCAAATTGTGATACATCTTTGTGTCTTAAATTACTACATAAGCTAAAATAAGGAGCAAGTTAAAAATATATTACTATTATTTCAAGAAACTTCCCCCGACTTGAAGGGTCGGTTATTGCAATAAAAAATGACTCGACTTTGGATTACAATAGTTTTCCACTTTTGTATTTCCTTCCCTTTGTCAGTTTATTGTTACTGGGTCATTCTCCAGATCTTCTCAGGTTTCGGGTGATTATCCTTGTTTCTGAGCGTGTAATAATAAAAAAAAATGTTCCTTGAAGAAAAGGCGCATTGGCAGCAGATTGGACCTAGCCGATATATGGTATATATAGCATGATTGTGGCTTGGTTAGTAAAACGCAGAAGTCCGTACAGTAGATCAATAAAACAGTAACGGTATTCTTCAATGCCAAAAATACAGTATAGGAAATTACACTCATCTTTGTCTCTCTTTTCTTTTTGCTTTTCATTTGAAGTACTGATATACCTGATACCCATTTACGTTCCTTGTTAAAAACAACATATGTTTTAGCAAGATTTCTTCTTGGGAGACGCCGCGAACCTCAAAAAACATTCCGAACAAATGGACTCTCTCTTTCTGTGTGTGTTTGAACCAATAAGTTGTTTTTCCTAAACCTAATTGTTGAATTTACCGCTGTGGTAAAACTATTTCGCTCAATTTGACAAATAATATAATAAAATATAATACTTATCCATCAATGAGCGTGGATTGCAAGGAAAAGCAGTGAACCCTAAAGTACCCCTGTAGCAGGGGCGGATCCAGAACTGACTTCTGGGGGGGGGGCGTGGATTGTAATACTGCTACTTAGCTAGTTTTAAGAGCTCCAAATTTTGGGATGGGTTTTATTTATATATAAAATAAGAAAGCTTCCTCTTCCGTGGGAGGGGGGCGATTGCCCCGATCGCTCCCTGGATCCGTGTCTGCCCTATAGCCTCTCCCCGAAATTAAATGCATTGATCTATTATTTCCATTTCGAAGTCATTTTCGCTTCCATGTTAATGGTGACAGAGTTCTTGTTCTTTGTATCTCTGTACTCAAGAAAATAATAATAATAATAATAATAATAATAATAAAGCATCTGAATAATAAAGATATTTTTAACCCCCCTTCTTTAACCCTCGGTTAGTCGCAACATTTAGATCCAAGGTTTTTGTCGCAATGTATCAGATTGATACATTCGCTTTTCCATTTGATTTAATACTACTAGTCATTTCTTATTATCTTTTTTAAAAAGAACATGAAAGCATTGACTTATGCTACGGTGATTAATTACGTCGCATTGTGTTTTAAATGTTCTAATTTGAGGAAAAAAATAAATTTTGAAAACATTATGAAATCACAGTAGCTCAAGAAAAAAAATAGTCACGGAATAAGTAGCAAGGTATCAGATTGATACACAAACTTCTGGAAGCTTTCTTCTTTATATGCTTTTGTATCTAAAACACAAACATTTAAATATTGCTTTTATTTATTCCAAATCTAAAGCACTAGACAACTAAAGCAAGATTATTATAACAACTCAATCCTCCGTGAATGATATTGCTAAGCACAAACACTACTTAGGAATGTTGTAGTGTCTCTAAACAAAATAAGTATAGGAGAGTATATAGAAAAAATGAACTTATTAAGTCATTATACCCCTGATATCATGTTAGTTCGAATTCAGAAAACAGAAATATAAACAATCACAAATCATTACTCGTCACTCGATTCAACTGGTATTGTTTCTAATCGAGGAAAGCAATCAGTGCACACGGGTTCCATGTGCTGGAGACAAATTGGTCGGCTCCATTTCTTGTATTTAGTTCTGGTCAATCTTCGTTTTTTGTTCTTCCTACATAAATCGCAGCTCCGTCGCTTTTCTGAACGTACAGTTTCTTCACCAACCTATTCTTCATCTGCTACATTTGCTGGTCGATACTTTTCCAGACTCGCTTGCAAAGCAGAAGGAATCCCTTGACTTAGAAGACTTCTCTTGTAGAGCTGCTCATGCACAAGCTCATGACTTTGTTGTTTCAAGAAACGCCTCCTAGTAATTTTAGCTTGACCATTACCAAGAAAGATTATTTGTGAATTTATACCAGCTATATTCAGCATCGAGAAAAATACAACACACAGCCAGCGCTGTGTATTTCTGGCTACATTGAACGAGGCACACATTTTGTCCAAAATGTCAACACCTGATTTCGTCTGATTATAAAAGGTAATCATTTCTGGCTTTGCGGCAATCCCACTTGTTTCGTTTATACGATCATCAAAATGCTGGCTTGTTACTACTAAAACATTTCGGTTTTTCTTCGGTACATAGGAAACGAGAGTAACATCATTCGAAAATGCAAACATGCTTGACTTTTCAGGCCTATACTTTAGATTCAAAAGTTCCAGTGGCAACTGGATTTTATTTTTCTTTATGGTTCCTACACACGATAATTTCCGTACTTTCAAGTCAGCAATTAGGTTCAAATCGGTAAACCAATTGTCCGCAGTTATATTTCGTCCTGTTCCAACTGTGGGCTGCACTAATGTCTTGACATCAGTCGGCTTGTTACTAATGGAATAAGGTCCGTTAGGCATTTTTCCTGCATAACTTTCCATGTTGTAAGTATAATATAATTTTGCATCAACCAATGCATAGATCTTAATTCCGTACTTAGCAGGTTTTGCAGGGATGTACTGTTTGAAGCGGCAACGGCCGCGGAAAGCATCCAGCTTTTCATCTTTAGTAACATTAGTGGACAAAGAATAGTTCTTTTGGCAGTTTTCAACAAAACATGTAAACAGTTCCCGAATAGCAGCAATATTGTCCACCTGTTTTCTTTCGTCTCGTGTAGTACGGTCATCAAACCTGAGGCATCTGATCAGAAATCTAAATCTTCGGAGACTCATAACCTGTCTAAATATTTCCACATCATCCCCATCAGTTCCCCATAAATCGTCCAGAGTCAGTCTATTTGCATGCAAAGTTCCGGCGAAATAAAGAAGACCAATGAACCCCTTTACTTCACACAAATTGGTATCACCTGCATCACGTTCCCTTTTGAAACTATCCCGCACGATATGTATGTATTGATTAGTATATCGAACGATGTCTTCAAGCATTTTTTCAGTGAAAAAATTTTGCCAGCACTGTAATGGAGTCTTACTTTCTTTAGCAACACCAATCACACCGGGAAGCTTTACAACTATATTTTGGGGAGGCACTCGTCTATTCATTTGACGCGGAACAATTTGCCACTTTCTAGTTTTATCTCTACCAAGGTACACTAATTTCTCATTTGGGTCACGTTCTTCATTTGGTTCACTTTCTTCTTCAGTGCCACTCTCTTCTGTTTCAGAATCTGTTTCACGTATTTCTGGCGTACATTCTTCTGCATCAGTGTCGGCAACGTCACTAAAATCTTCGATTACAGCTGGATGAATTGACTCATCATCATCAAACAATATTTTCCGAATTTCTTGAACATCAATCGAATCACTGAGATTTAAATACACGTTCACGTTCTGCCATAATATACAGTAGCAACTGTGAGCTTAAAACTTGAAATACTTGTCTAAGAATAAATGAAGAAAAATTGAGCTAACTGAAACATAAAATACCTCTCTTATAACACGATTAGTCGCAACCGTTCTATCTGATACACAGCCGTAACTACAGCGCCAGGTGCGAATGTCACCGTGAACTCTTGTACTCATAGGTTTGTAGAGTGGAGCTTGAGGAATACACGGAACGGGTGCCGCTTGCGACATCGCAGTCAAAAATGTGCGTAGAAAAATGTTCAGCTGTATCAATCAGAACCCCATGCGACTAACCGAGTGTTAA
The DNA here is from genome assembly GCF_964235325.1 of Thermobia domestica. NCBI lineage: Eukaryota > Metazoa > Arthropoda > Insecta > Zygentoma > Lepismatidae > Thermobia > Thermobia domestica. Next base: position 210,639,406 of record NC_137460.1, read on the forward strand.
ACTTTCTGTGTATTTCTCTGAATCTGGATATGTTGTTTTATAGTGTATAATGCAAAAAGGCTTCAAACAGCAATCTGGCAAAAATTATTTGTGTAAAAGACACAAACGCCTTATCAGTTGCTCTGCAAAGAACTACTAAACAACTGACGTTGTTTCTGTTTGCCTTTAAACACAATGTTACGATTTACAAGGCACAGACAAAAGTAGAGAGCAACGTGAAATTTCGCCTAAGGGCACCTTCGTTGCTAAACTGAAGACTAGCACTCTGTCAACATATTGCATAGCTATCAATAAGTCACACTCAAAGGTTCTTTCCAAACGTTTTGGTATAACAGGTTAATCAAACTACGCTGTTGTAGGTAAGGGATGAGACTCTGAATGACCGATAAGTGTTGGAGCTCAGAGCCGTAGCTAGAAATTTCGTTGCCCGGGGCGAAGTAGAATTCGGCGTCCCCCGACACTCACCTTACCAAACTTTGACTTTTTCTTTCTGTGCTTTTATTTTTAACATATAAGAGAAACACCTTTTTTTTGTTATGCTACGCTGTTTTTTTCTTTTTTACCAAGCCGCTTAGACAGACCATTGCAACAGCCAAAAGCGATCGTTATGTATTCTTTAACAAATAAGAGCCACTCTCAAGAGGCTTATTTTAGACCTGCTGCTAAACTTGCCAAACTACCTTGTATACAAATCCATTTGGAGAATAATTATGAAAAAAGCATGGAGTCGATTCCCCTACGTCAGGACGACCATGTTAGACATGAAGTTACTGGACGCGAGTGGTAGCGTTGGAAAGGTCCGGGTCCCCTGAGTGCAGTAGTAATGTCGGAAGTCTGGCCCAGGCCACGCAACTCAAGGAATGGGGTCCTGACGTTATGTATTCGGGTCCCTTCTATTCACCTATTAAAGATGAAGTTGTTGGACGGCGTTGGCGGCATTTGAAAGGTTTTGATCCGTTGAGCACAATTGTGATGTCAGAAATCGATCCCTAAACTTGAACGTCAAGAAACTGGGTCCGGAAGTTTTAGACACGGGTTCTTTCTATTCCCCTTTTAAACATGGGGTTGTTGGACACGGATGGTAACATTGGAAAGATCCTAGTCGTTTGAAAACAGCGTAATGTCCGAAGTCAGTTCCTGGCCTCAAAGCGCCAAAAATGAGGTTCCGCATTGGCTCAATATCAATACCTGGTTGCGTAAGATAGAACAACATTTATAGCTGTATGGATGGTTCTTTACCTCGCGTAATAAAATACTGAGATTGAACCACAGCAAAGTTTACATCACAGCCCAAATACTTGGGACCGAATCTGATTTCTTACATCACCGCAATGCTCAAGGGACCAAGACCTCTCCAATGTTTAAAGCAAGTCAATGATGATAGAAGAATTGGTTGAATGAAATGTGGGAGGAAGCGGGAGTACCCTGACAAAACCCACGGATACGATCTTGTCCAACACAAACTTAATTGGCCCACCAGATGAACCGTTCTACTACTGAGCCACCGTGCCCAATGAGTGAAGCAAGTCAATGATAATGGAGGAATTGGTGGAATGAAAAGTGAGAAGAAGCGGGAGTACAGTGAGAAAATCCACGGATACGATCTTGTTCACCAAAAATTTACTTGGCCCACCAGAAGAAGCGCGCTACCACTGAGCCACCAAACCCAATGATTAAACCAATTCAATGATAATAGAGGAATTGGTGGAATGAAGAGTGAGAAGAAGCGGAAGTACAGTGAGAAAACCCACGGATACGATCTTGTCCACCAAAAATTTACTTGGCCCACCAGAAGAAGCGCGCTACCACTGACCCACCGAACCCAATGATTAAACCAATTCAATGATAATAGAGGAGTTGCTGGAATGAAATGTGGGAAGAAGCAGGAGTACCGTGAGAAAACCCACGGATAAGATCTTGTCCACCACAAACGTAGTTGGCCCACCAGAGGAAGCGCTCTACCATTCAGACACCGCGCCCAATGGTTAAGGTAAGTTAATGATAATAGAAGAATTTATGGAATAAAATGCGGGAGGAAGCGGGATTATCCGGAGAAAACCCACGGATACGATCTTGTCCACCACATACGTAGTTGGTCCACCAGAGGAAACGCTCTACCACTGAGCCACTGCGCCCAATGATTGAAGCAAATCAACGATAATAGAAGAATTGGTGGAAAGAAATGTAGGAGGAAGCAGGAATACCCTGAATAAACTCACGGATACGATCTTGTCCACAACAAACTTAGCAGGACCGGGATCGAAACATTAAGGACCCCACGCACCAGAGGAAGCGCTCTACCACTAATCTGCCGTGCCCAATAATTAAGGTAAGTCAATGATAATAGAGGAATTGGAGGAATGAAAAGTGGGAAGAAGCAGGAGTACCTTGGGAAAACCCACAGATACAACCTTGTCCTACCACAAATTTACTAGGCCCACCAGAGGAAGCGGTCTGTCACTGAGCTACTGTGCCCAATGATTAAAGCAAGTCAATGATAATAGAAGAATTGGTGGAATGAAATGTGGGAGGTAGCTGAAGTACCCTGAGAAAACCCACGAATACGATCTTGTCCATTACAAACTTACTTGGCACACCAGAGGAAGCGCTCTACCACTGAGCCACCGCGTCCAATCATTAAAGTAATATATTGATTATAGATGAATTCGTGGAATGAAAAGTGGGAAGAAGCGGGAGTACACTGAGGAAACCCACGTATGCGATCTTTTTCACAGAAAAATTAATTGGCCCACAAGAGGAAGAGCTCTAACATTGGGCCACTGCACCAATGATTCAGTTAAGTCAATGATAATAGAAAAATGGTGGAATGAAGTGTGGGAGGAAGCGGGAGTACCCTGGCAAAGCCCATGGATACAATCTTGTCCACTACACACTTACTAGGCCGGGGATCGAAACATAAGGACCCCATGAACGAGAGGAAGCGCTCTACCACTGAGTAACCGCGTCCAATGATTAAAGCAAGTGAATGATAATATAGGATTTGGTGGAATGAGAAGTGGGAAGAAGCGGGAGTACCCTGAGAAAATCCACTAATACGATCTTGTCCACCACAAACTTATTTGACCAGGAATCGAAACAATAAGGACTCCACGCACAAGAGGAAGCGCTTTACCATTGTGCCACCGTGCTCAAGAAGAGCGGGAGTACCCTGAGAAAATCCACTAATACGATCTTGTCCACCACAAACTTATTTGACCAGGAATCGAAACAACAAGGACTCCACGCACAAGAGGAAGCGCTTTACCATTGTGCCACCGTGCTCAATGAATAAAGTAAGTCAGTGATTAATAGAGGGACTGGTGGAATGAAAAGTGGGAAGAAGCGGGAGTACCGTGCGGAAACCCACGGATACGATCCTGTCCACTACACAACTTACTTGTCTGGGGTTCGAAAAAAATAGGACCCCACGCACGAGAGAAAGCGCTCTGCCACTGAACCACCGCGCCCAATGATTACAACAAGTCAAAGATAATAGAAGAATTGGTGGAATTAAAAGTGGCAAAAAGCGGGAGTACCCTGAGAAAACCTAAGGATACGATCTTGTCCAACGCAAACTTATTTGGCCGGGGATCGAAACAATAAAGACCACACGCACCAGAATAAGCTGTTTCCATTGAGCCCCACAACAAGAACAAGAAAATTGGAAGTTACTTGGAAATATTTTAAGAAGCAATATCTTTCAATGGTAAAGACCACTGCCCGATGATCGTGTTTTAATAACTCCATGAGCAGAAAGGACTGATATGTCCCTCTCCTATATGGTATTTTTCAAACCATATACTTTATCGGGAATATTATCCTTTATTCGTCAATTCATGAATTGTTTGAAGTTGGAGTGAGCGTAAATGTTTTCATACTTAGGAGTCTGGATATGCAAACCTGCTTACCGTGGGTATTTACTTCTGTGAAATTTGGTCCATGAAGTTATACAAGAACGGTAAAATAAGGAACGTTAACATTCTTACAATGAGAACAGATTTCAATTCCCGGTGGAAGTTAGCGTACGCACGACTTTATCGTGGGAGACCTGGGTTCGATTCCCGGTGGGAGCTCATGTGTTTCGTATTCCATGTAAATCAGTAGGTCCAAGTCTCCTATAGCCACGCTGCTGACCGGGCAGTTAAACTCAAAATCACAATCACCACAACACGGCGGGAGTTTACATGGTTCGGGTTTTACGTTAATCAATATGTCCACATCATATATGGTCTTGCTGTTGAAAGGGACGTTAAACTCCAAATCAACTCAACTGATTAAGATCAGAGTTCTGAGTTTAATACCAACTTGAAACCATACGTTCAAAATAAAAATTGAAATAAAATGAAATCTTTATGTTTAAAGTCCCATGGTTATGCCGGTTAGGCTAAAGGAGACGGTGATAATGAGAAAGGAGTGAAATGGTGGAATGAAGAAAGTGGGAGAAAACGGGAGAACCCCGAGAAAACCCACCAGCACGGCGTTTGTCCACCAAAAAGTCCAAACGGCGCGAGCTGGGATCGAATTAGGGACCCGAAGCACCGGAGGTGAACGCTCTCCACCGCGCCCCCCAAAATGAAAATTATTCATGCTTCTGATACCTATATATATGGAGAGAGAGAGAGAGAGAGAGAGAGAATAAATATGGTTGTATTTTTCATTAGGCCGAAGTGGCTTAGTGGTAGAGCGTTTACCTCTGGTGCACGGGGTCCTTGGTTCGATCCCACTTGCACAAAGTCGGATTTGTGGTGAAGAAACACCGTGTGCGTTCGTTTCTTCAGGATTCTCCTGTTTCCTCCTACCTACATCGTTGCACAATTTTCGTTCACTTCTCATCATCACCGTCTCCTTTACCTAGCCGACATAAGCATGGGACGTCAAACTTATTTTAATTTCATTTCATTGAAAAAATTACTATAATTCATAATCTGCATCTTTATAAAGCAACTTTAACAATCATATGAATGTATAATGCTTAAAATTGAATTAAATCGCAATTGCAGTAATCTGCAATATTTTAGGTTTCTCATTTATTTACATCAAATGTTTAGTTATTTGATACTTTATAGCAAGAATATTAACTGCTATATAAGACACAATTATATACCTGTGGCGTGGAAGACCCTGGTTTGATTCCCAACGAGAGCTCATGTTTTTCGGTTTCTATGTTAATCAGTAGGTCCCGTCTCATATAGCCTTGCTGCGAAAAGGGCGCTAAACTCAAAATCAACTCAACTCAATAATTATCTATACATTGAATTTAATAATAAGGAGGGAGGCCGAATAAAGAGGGAGACCTTAAAATTTAAAACGTAGGATCAGTGAGAGTCAGAGAGGTCACGGTGGGTGGTGTGTCACAGTGAGTCACGTCCTGTTGACCCACGATCCACTGACCTATTCACAAATCTTGACCCAATTGACTCACTCCATCTCTGGACTGTACACACAGATAAAGCAGACATATATGTAATCTGACCTTACTTGGCCTTCACTAATTTAAGATAATCTACAAAAAATGAAAGAAATGTAATTTCAAACGCAAAAAAAAAACGCGGAACAGAAAAAAAACGTAACAGCCCAGATTTGAACCCGGATTTCTCCACTCAGCAAGCAGACGTCTTACCGACTTACCCACGGCATATCTTCCGACTTCTGGTTTTGAAACTTTATTTACACTGCGTGTGTTACGTAACAACGTTACGAGATGTCCTTACTGTTGTGTTAACACGCGTTCCGTAAATTTACGAAGTCGCTCTTTTAATCCTCAATCAATCCGCCACACACACACACACACACACACACACACATATATATATATATATATATATATATAGATAGATAGATAGATAGATAGATAGATAGATAGATAGATATGTTGGTGCACCAGTAAGCTCCCAAGAATACAGATTAATTCATTCTTGATTTTAATCTACAGAAAAATGCTTTTTATGAAAGCAAGGGGACTGCTACCCATAGATGGCTAAGTGAGGTAAATAAAATTTAAACTTCAAATGGAACTGGGGTGGCTCACCGACAATGGCTGATTTAACACGTTTGATAACAGCGCGGGTAATAGCTGATTTATAGATAGAGCCTGTGTAGGTAAGTGGATACCGTGTGAGACTGTCATTCTAAGGGTCGGGGGTTCGAGTCTCGGCCTAGACTGAGTTAAATTTTTTTCAAGGAATTCAACACTATAAATGATGTTCGCGTTTGATACTGAAAGAGATTTATCCTATGAAGGGAGAAAACCGACGATGGGGGCAGGGGGAAAGACGGACACTGTTTATCCTTAAGTGTTAAAATTTAATTTATTCCCATGTCTTTTGCTCTTTCCTTTCCCTCTTTCCTTCTTTTCTCATTTTGTTTAGCTTTCCATACTTTTTCGGTCTCTGCATGATGCGTATTATTGTTTTCGTTTCCTTTGCATTAATTCCTATCTCTTTGATCTTAAAGTAAATGGAATTTCTGTAGATTTATCTCGTGGTTGTTTCTCTATGTGATGCTCTCAGATAGTAATACTTTTTCCTCCAAATGGAGGAATATCCTGGCATGTTATGTTTTCGGGCATGTATTTGCTGTCATGTTGGTTGTCCAACTATCAGACATACAGTGAAACTATTCTGCTACTGGAAAAAGCTATCATTTCTTATGTATCCAACCTCCATTTTCTACTGTCGCTGACTGTACATTGTTGTCAAGGTTTACCTCCTGCCTACTTTGGACCCTTCTTGAAATCAGGGTATATCTGAAAACTCTATTGAAAACATATCTGAGAATTACACTCTGTAGGGAAAACCCTTTTCACCTATTGACAATTGATTAAATATGCACTTTTGGATTGTGTATGCCTGATTTCCTTTACGTTGATAACGACCACTATCCACGGTCTCTCGAATTCGAAATAGGGCATCTTGAAACTTGTCTTTTTCGCGATTTTGGACAGCCCTAGCTCTGAAACTATGCACTTTTCGCCATAGGTCCATATGGATTTTTCTTTTATTTTGATGTAAGGAATCACCTCTTAAAAGTCTGTCGGTATAGTTCATTAACACCCTGTATAGTGGGTTGTTTTACAGTATGTAATGCAGTGGTACCAGTCCAGTAATGATTCCATGTCCATGTCCTTACGTAATGGAATTTTGTACGTACAGAACAGAAATCCACAGAAAAAGCATGGATATTTCCAATTACATAATGGAAATAGACAATGAAGAATGGGAAAAACCCATTACGTCCATCAGTAGAAAATGCGTAATGTTATATTCTCCTGCTGTAATGTTAATTTACCATAACGTCATAAAATTTCCTTCTTACTGTAATGGTTTTTCTTCATCTGTAATGTTAATATACCATTACCATCATGGAATTTACTCCTTACTGTAATGTTTTTTCTCCATCTGTCATGTTAATTTTCCATTACTGTCATGGAATTTACCCCTTACTGTAATATTTTTTCCATCTGTCATGTCTTAAGTAATTACACTGTAAAAAATGAGGTGTTGAATTATTTCTTCACCTCATTTTTTGCTGTGTACGTATTACCCTGTAATTACATATTACCCTGTTAGCCCCCCATCGAACCAAATTTGATCGGAATTGTGTCAGATCATTTCATCGTTGTTTGATCGCGTATTGACGCAATACAGGTAATTACGTAGGGGGCTAACAGGCTGTTAGCCCCCCTATTGAACCAAATTTGATCTGAATTGGGTCAGAGTGTTTCATCGTTGTTTGATCTGCAACAAGTATCGTTTGATCGCCATGCGCAGTGGCGTATTTAGAATGTTGTTTTGGGGAGAGCTATGCACAAAACGGAAAAGAGGGGCAATCACCCACCTGAGTTTGAGAATTAATATATTCATTGGTTGTCTACTAATATACTAGGAAAAAACATGAAGCTCGTAGGTTGGTGGAGGATCTTACCCCCCAGGAAAATCTGAAATAAGGCTCCTGCAAACACATGTTGAATATTTGTAATCTCATTTCAACTTAAATGATTCCATTTTCGAAAAAAAAAATAAATTAAATATTTCCTTTTATCTATGTACGTTTTTACCTGAAAGAAAATGTTGAGACAAGTTGGAGATCAGATATACTGATTGCAGTTTTAATGGCAAGAATTGGAGAGTGGTGAATTTTATGTGATATGATACAAAATTTTAGGAGTGAATCTAACCTTTTCTTCTATTCATAGAGGGAAAGGGAGCATACTCTTGGCCTACCTAATTTTCCGGCCTCTTGATTTTCTTGAATTCATACATTTAACTTTCTTTAAAACTAAACGATGTAAATATTCCTTTACTATAATAACAAAAGTCTCGTTATGTTGATATCCGTGCAAGTTAGTGTGGAACACAAGCTCCAGTGGCTTATCAGTTCCTGTTAGTTTCGGTGTTACTGACGACGGCGGACTTGAATCATAATTAACAACGGTAGAAAGTATGATAGGAGAAACGAAAGAATGTAACTAAGAAAGAGAAACAGAACATTAGAATGGACGAAAGAAAGAAAGATGAACTTAGTTCTTATATGGAATGAAATTTGACAAATACATTATTATTTCTGAACAAAGAGCATAACAAAGCGGAAAGCCAATGAAATTCTTAGAAACGGTAAAAAGGATTATTGTTGTACGTGGAATGCGAGAAACTATCAAATTTATTTCGGGGGGCTTGAACCCGATAGCCCTCCCCCTAAATATGCCACTGGCCATGTGTATTGACGTATTGATCCAAATTTGATCGAAATCGGGTCAGATCGTTCCAGTAGCGTCATTTCAAGTTTAACTTCAGACCCCTTGATATAAGTAAAATTTCGCGTTTTTCACTGGTTTACTACTATTCTACTGATAAAATGTATACAAATCTCAAACTCAGGGGGGCAAATTCCCCTCCCTGTCCCCCTAAATAACGCTCCTGATCGTTCCATCGTCGTTTGATTGCGTTTCATCGCCAACAATTTTAGTTTGATTGCCAGGAGAATTGACGTATTGATCCAAATTTGATCGAAATTCGGTCAAATCGTTCCAGTAGCGTCATTTCAAGTTTAGCTTCAGACCCCTTGATATAAAAAAAAGTAAAGTAAAATTTATATAAGTAAAATTTCGCGTTTTTCACTGGTTTGCCCCCTACGTAATTTTTTGTCTTACGTCAATACGAGTGGCGATCAAACTATAATTGTTGGCGATCAAACGCGGTCAAACGACGATAAAACGATGTGAGCAAATTCCGATCAATTTTTCCCATTGGGGGACTAACAGGTTAATCTGTTTACCCCCTACATAATTATATTTACTACGTTAATACGCATGGCGATCAAACGATAATTGTTGGCCATGAAACGCGATCAAACGACGATGAAACGACTTAACCCATTTCCGATTAAAATAGTTAGATGAGGGCTAATTACTTGTGTTACGTCAATACGCGTGGCAATCAATGGCGATCAAACGATAATAGATGGCGATCAAACGCGATGAAACGATCTGACCCATTTTCAATCAAATTTGGTTCGGTACGTCAATACATATGGCGATCAAACGATAATTGTTGGCGATGAAACACGATCAAACGACGATGAAACGATTTAACCCAATTCCGATGAAATTTGGTTCCGTGGGGGGGTAACATGTTGTAGCGTATTTACACCGCTTACATAGGGACCTCGGTTCGTTTCATTAAGACTCCATGAAATACATGCTAGTAAACTTTTATTTTTTTAACTTTTTTTTCCAAATGTAAATTTTCAACAACAACTATTAATATGAATATCTTTGAATATAACAAATAACGTAAATCCAAACAACAAACAAATAATATAAATCATTTAAAGCTTAATATTTCTGGCTCTAAAGGAGATAACTTTGACAGCTCTATATAACTGGTGTTTAAAGGAGCAAAAATCTTTACGCAATTTTAACACACAAGAAGAATGAATATTGCAGTAAGTGCACGAGTTGATTAAATGATTTTTAGTACGTACCAAATGGAATCTAATTAACAAACACGAAGAAATATAAATAAGTACTTCAAAATATAAAGATATACCGAAAGTCATTCACTACTACGTCTAAGCAATTTCTAGTTAAGTAGCCAAAAATACCATTATTAATTTCTAGATTAAATTTCCCAAAATATATTACTAATATCCACTGATCGAAGGAGAAGAAGAAAAGGTTTAAATTTAGAAAACATTAGCCTAATTAAATAGCCTCCCAAGACAGTGAATATAGCAACTTAAATGTTACTCATACTTATTCAATTTAACTCATTCTACATGTAATCAAATGGATTGAAAGGAATATGCGTATTCCCTTTCCCTCACCTGTCCAAGAACTGACGAAAACACGTTCAGTTGAACAGGTTTACGATTCGGCCACTAGATGTCAGGTCAAACGGTGACATCCCAGTCAAGGCTTAGACTCAGCTCACCCTAGCGTTAAAAACGCGAATCACTTAATCAAAGCGAGCATTTACCGTCACATAGATGGATTACAATATCTTTCCAAAAACATTTACATTTTATTTTTTTTTCTAACGAAAATTCACGGTACATAATAAAGTGCTTCCCGCCTTTAAAAAAATTTATTTATAAAGATTTTCCAGATAGTGAATTTGAGTTGCAAATTTGTAAAGTTCATATTTCCAATGTCACTCGATAAGAAAAGAATAGATCTCTTACTTGTTGTTTCCCAGGCCTGGATTAGTTACATACATACATATTCTTCTTAGTCGAGACATTGCACTGCACTCAATGACAGGATCTTTAAGGTTGATTTCTGGAATTGCTCCTTGCACCAATTGGATGACAACATTGACAACAGGACTGACAACATGACAAGCGTTGTGGACTATACAGAACTCGATCACGATACATTCCTGCAGGATACAAACACAACGAACAGTATTCTTACAAAAATAAACATAAACATAAATATGTACACTATTTACATAGGTTCTCTTAATAGACTGTGAATTTACTCCTTTTATTCTTAACCTTGATTTTCATTTACTGTATCATCTGAAGTTCGGGGAGGGTAATACTTTTTTATGTACATTACATGTCTTTTTAGTTTCTTAGTTGGATCTTCCACAGATTCTAACCGTACTGTATTCTTTGTCGGATAATTTAAAATACGGAATGGGCCAGAATATTGCAATGCAAACTTTGGATTGAACTTTTTACCCAAAGAGGCCTTCATAATCCTTTTAACGAGAACCAGTTCCCCTACTTGAAGAGTACAAGGAACTCTCTTTTTGTTATAAAGCTTTTGTTTTCGGAGCCACGCCTTTTCTATATTCGTCATGATCGTTTTGCTGATCTCTTCTTTATTTGTAGAGGACTCTACTATACCAAAATCTAACAACCAAATTACATCCATTGGGTTGAACATTTTACGCCCCAAGAAAACTTCAGAAGGTGTTTTCTTCGTTTCTGAATTTATACTGACATTCATGGTGTATTGAACTTGTCTTATGAGATCAACCCATTTCGTTTGGTTTTGATGAATGTAAGATCTTAATATTAGACGAATTACCTTATTCTGTCTTTCAACTAAATTAGAGCTAGGAGAGTAGCTAGATGTAGTAACATTTTGAATACCCCTACTAAAAAGAAAGTTCTTAAAGGTCGTAGACATAAAATATGATCCTTGATCATGAACCAGCTTATTACATAACCCATAAAACATAAAGATCTTTTATAATTTATCACATATAAGACGTGAACTTAAGGTTCTCAAAGGTTCCATTACAACGAATCTACTAGCAGCATCTACCAGAACTAGGATATATTTAAAACCCTTACTGCTAGGCAAAGGCCCTAAGGTATGTAAATAATAGGTGTGACATGGATAGATTACTTTCCTAGAATAATATTCTCCGTATTTAAGAGTGTTCCTATCATTCGATTTTTGACAGACAATACATTGGCGTATATAGTTCCTAATTTCATCGAACATATTTTTCCAAGTAAATTTAGATGCTATCTTAGCTATCGTGCGGGAAATCCCACTGTGACCGCCCCCTACGACTTCATCATGATGATATAACGGTATTTACCATTGATTTTGGTACTACTGCTCTTTGACCACCATTCACTCTACCATTGGTTTTCTTTAACAAAATATTATTTTTAAGACTATAATTCCTTACATTTTCACCACTTTCTATTTTATCTATAATTTCTTTCAACGCCGTATCTTCGCGTTGATATTTATGCAAAGGTTCATTTAATAAAGGCTCCTCCCACAAGTTAAAATACGATACATGTACCTCTTTTCCTTCAAACTCATCAATTTCTACAATTTCCTCAGATGGAGAAGTAAACTCCGTATATTGATAAATACGGCTTAAATAATCTGCAAGATGGTTACGGCGTGAGCGCAGATAAACTACATCAAATTTGTACTTACTGATACGCTCGATCAGATACCCATATTTGCGCTGACGCTTGTGGTTACGCAATATCCAAGTTAGGCTGGAATTATCTGAGAAAACAGTAAATTTTTTAAACAGATACATATCAAATTTCGAAAGTGCTAAACAAAGAGCACGAGTCTCCAATTCAAATATATTCTTTGACCAATCACTCTCTGGAATCGCCTTAGACCAAAAATATACGGGTCGAAGTTTACCTGTATCATCATACTGTGATAAAATAGCACTATAATTCTTACAACTACTATCACAGTGTATAACAAATGGCTCTCTAAAGTCTGGTATTTCCAGGACAATATAATCTACTATTGCCTCTTTAATTTTATTTAACAAATCATCTTCCTTTCCCCACCGAAAAGGGACCTTTTCAGATTTCAACTTGTACAAAGGTGCTAAATATTCTGAATAACCTGGTAAAAATTTTAAATAATATGATACAAAACCTATCAACCTTGCTAATGCTCTCCTATTACGAGGCTTAGGTAGATTCTTTATAATTTCTACTCTATCTGGATCTATTTTCATATTTCCACCTTCAAACTCATCCTAAATATTTTATTTTTCTTTTAAACAAAAAGGTTTTTCTAGGAGAGATGGTTATTCCCCATTCTTTTAATCGAGCAAACACCTTTTCTAAAATTTCCTTATGTGTTTCTACATCATTGGTGTGTATACTAATGTCGTGAACAAACAGATCTAAATGTTCACCAATTAAGTCTTTGAATATTTTATTTAAAACTCTAGTTAAAGCAAATCCGGATTGACAAAAGCCCATTGGCATAGTTTTGAAAGCTAAGAGTCTAGTTGGTGTAGCAAATACAGTGTATTTTTGAGATTCTTTGCTAGTTTTAACTGAAAATAGCTAAGCTTTAGATCTAATTTTGAATAAATTTTATAACCTCCTATATTTGCTATAGACGCTTCAACATTGGGAGCTGGATACCCTGAAGCTACCACCTTCTTATTAATATTAGAGTAATTGACTACAAGTCGCTTAGACTTGTCATTATTGACAACTAAGAAACAAGGCGACACATATGGTGAGCTATCTACTTCTTCAACCACATTTCTAGCTATTAGATCGTCTACAAATTTCTCGAGTTCATTCAACTTATGTTTGACTAGGGGATATGGTTGAGTCACCGAAGGACTCTTATCTTCAAGCTGGATTTCTATTTCATAATCTTTAATTGTACCGAGTTTATCAGTGACTACATCCGGATATCTAGAAATAAAATCTTTAACATAGCTTTCAAGATCTGGTGAATACAAATTTGTTAACACATCAACTGTACCTATTTCTTCGTCCTCCTTGTAATCCGGTGAAGAATGATTTGGTTGGAAACTTCTTTCAGCTTGGCAAGATGTTGAGGGAACCCCCTGCTGTCCTACACCACTGGGACCAGCTTCAGCATACAAGGCAGCTGACGATCCGGAATCAGCTCCTTTTCCTCCCACATCAGCATTCCCATAACTCACGACAGACTCTCTTCCCCGATGACAAACATTTTGAGATTCAGGATTGTGTCTCCCATTCAGACCACTGCCAGTTGAGCAAGGTGACAAGGGTCGTTCCTGGGCAACCCTGAAATTAGAAACTGGAGCACAGAAGTTGTTCTCACAAGGTCTCTCGGAGTTAGAAGCTAGCTTTACAGTAAGATTTTCTCGAGGAAAATGCACTAAGTTTTTAGCGTAGTCCACATAAGCTTGGTGTTCGTATAAGAAAGGTGTACCGAGCAAAAGATTAAGTTCAGTTTCCTCAACTACTGCAAACCAATCCACGAATTTCTTACGTTTTATGAAAAATATGATTTGCACCAATTCCTTACTTGTTTTAGTTCCAGGTATACCCGAAATCGAAATGTTCACAGATTTAGCTTTTGGTCTACATTTTTCCTTCAGTTTATTTAAAAATGTTCTACCGATTAAATTTATAGATGAGCCACTATCAATCACGCAAAAGACATTTTCGTGACAAACTGACACTACTATTTTTGCCACATTTTGTTGAGAAGTTAAGTTTTCAGTTGGCAAAGTTCCACATGCATTATTTTCTCTATTTTCAAATTGTTTAGAATTATAATTGCATGCAACTGAACGATGAGTAGGTTTTCCACAAGCATTACACCCACCATATATCTTAGCATTAGAAAACGTAGGTCTTTTATTAAAGAATTTAGGTTGCGGGCGAGAAAAAGTATTACTCCCATAAGAAATACGCATAGGTTGGTTAGAGGAAACGGTACGAAAATCCTTGGTGTACCTTAAGTTTGAATCGTATGACCTAGCAAAATCTAAGAAAAGTTGCTTACTGGTTGGAATTTGCGTTAAAACGAGTACATTTCTTACTTCAGGCGTTACTAAATTACACACGAGTGTACAAAATTCTTCCTCACACATGGGAATACACACAATGTTCAAAACACAGATCTTTTCTTGAACGAAATCATAAAATGGTTCGGAAGTTCTCATGATACGGTATAAATGTTCCTGGGTGAATTTCATACATGCTATAGTAGACACAAATAACTGGAGTAACCTTTCTGATATATGGCGCTATTCTAAGGTTTCATTCAACAGTACTTGCGTCTCCCTATACGCATCACCATTTAGTTTACCCAAAACCGAAACCAAAATCACTTCATTCGGTGCAATTCCACGTGATATCAAAAGTTCCACCTTCAATAAGAACTGACAGAAAGCCAAACTATCGCTTCCGTCTACGTACGGAATATCATGTAGTTGATTTTGAACAGATTTATACACAGTTTCTGATAGATACTTATCAAACTTAAAACAGTATCCCAAAGGTTGGTTCCGTTTAGGATGTGCACTTATGGGTCCACATTGTAAAGGTCTACCCATCAAGTTACTTTGACTTTGTTCACTAATAGGTTCATTACCAATATTACCCCTATAAAATGTCTTAACATAAGTGGTTCGATCACTTTCGTCCGTAAAAGATTGAAAATTTTGCATATGGTTTTTACCGAACATCAAACTCGTGCTAGGTGGTTCTCTATGTTCACTTACATTTTCATTAAATTTAACATATCCCAGAGGTTCCATGGTTACCTTTTCACTATGTCTATGACAAGGGCCTTTATTTCCACTAACGTGAGCATTATTTGGGTTCTCTATACGCGAAATTACACTCTCATTTATTGTAACATCGCCTAAAGTGTGGCCACTCCATACTAAATCAGTACCAAAAGAGGTATTACTTTCTCTATCCGTATCACTAAGATTGCCAAATTGATCCATAAGGGATTATAATTTTGAAGGTTGAACACTTCCAAAAGAGGTTTTTACTTTTAATAAATTTTGAGAACAAAAATACACGCCTACTAATTTTCCTCTTACAGAGGCATTTATATTCTACATTCATGGAGCCTTCTCGGCCTACAGAGAACCGAGTTCTTGGACAGGTGATTTAATATATTTTCTATGTAGCGTATTTACACCGCTTACATAGGGACCTCGGTTCGTTTCATTAAGACTCCATGAAATACATGCTAGTAAACTTTTATTTTTTTTTACTTTTTTTCCAAATATAAATTTTCAACAACAACTATTAATATGAATATCTTTGAATATAACAAATAACGTAAATCCAAACAACAAACAAATAATATAAATCATTTAAAGCTTAATATTTCTGGCTCTAAAGGAGATAACTTTGACAGCTCTATATAACTGGTTTTTAAAGGAGCAAAAATCTTTACGCAATTTTAACACACAAGAAGAATGAATATTGCAGTAAGTGCACGAGTTGATTAAATGATTTTTAGTACGTACCAAATGGAATCTAATTAACAAACACGAAGAAATATAAATAAGTACTTCAAAATATAAAGATATACCGAAAGTCATTCACTACTACGTCTAAGCAATTTCTAGTTAAGTAGCCAAAAATACCATTATTAATTTCTAGATTAAATTTCCCAAAATATATTACTAATATCCACTGATCGAAGGAGAAAAAGAAAAGGTTTAAATTTAGAAAACATTAGCCTAATTAAATAGCCTCCCAAGACAGTGAATATAGCAACTTAAATGTTACTCATACTTATTCAATTTAACTCATTCTACATGTAATCAAATGGATTGAAAGGAATATGCGTATTCCCTTTCCCTCACCTGTCCAAGAACTGACGAAAAGACGTTCAGTTGAACAGGTTTACGATTCGGCCACTAGATGTCAGGTCAAACGGTGACATCCCAGTCAAGGCTTAGACTCAGCTCACCCTAGCGTTAAAAACGCGAATCACTTAATCAAAGCGAGCATTTACCGTCACATAGATGGATTACAATATCTTTCCAAAAACATTTACATTTTATTTTATTTTTTTTCTAACGAAAATTCACGGTACAATGTTAACATGTTAGCCCGCCTACGTAATTACTTGTATTACGTCAATACGCGTGGCGATCAAATGAAGACAAAACGATCTGGCTCAATTCCAGTGAAATTTTCTTACATGGGTTGGGAGGCTAACAGGTCACCGATCTTTTATTGCCGACAGAATAATTTGTCCATTGTTGATTTATCAACAAACTCAACACAGCTATTGCGGATTAGTGTTTTCAAATTTAATTGTATTTCAATATGCAGGTTTTGTTGCATTTGTATTTTTCTGGTATTTCAGTATGAAGTTCTTATTCGTTTCATATTGTACCTCTTTCATTTAAATTAAGGCTGCCATACGTCCCGTAAAAAATGGGACAGTCCCGATTTTGGACCCGAGTGTCCCTCGTCCTCGTAAATTTAGTCGGGATAGGCAAATGTCTCGTATTTTAATTCCGTCCCATTTCAGCTATCAATATCAGCTTTTTCGAAAAGAGAAAAATTAATAATTCTGACATTGGTTGTCTAATTCTGTAATTAGTGAATGAACAATAAACTGTAACACGTAACAGCTTCAAGCAAATTATCACATCACCCTCTCCGATTTGATAGTGAGCAAGCCAATAGATTCGCAACGCAAAGTTGCAGTTGTCCGTTAGCAGTCAAAGTGATTTGCAATCTTTGATAAAGTGCACGAACTGAAGTGCATGTTTTCTTCCAATTTGAAGAAGTGCCCGTTTCTGAAAGTAATGAAGTTCAACTATGAAATTAACAGCAAAATTTGGAATGCTACTTTTTCCAATGCGCCTGGTTTGAACTCGGACACTCTCGAACATCAAAAAACAAGCAAACATAAGATGGCGGCGAGTGCTTCTACATCTACATGCACAGGGAATATGAGTGACTTTTTCTCCAGCAAGACATTACATAAATTAACAAGAATTGTAAATAATCTTTTTGAGAGGCTAGGGGCACAGAATTGTGTTTTGGTGTAGGGCTTAGAAATTTGTTAAGTCCGGGCTTGACAATTACACACGACGTAAGAAGAAAGGAGAATACTCAGCTAAGTTTTCATAAGATTAAACTGACAAACGTAAGTTTTACACATACAACTATGTAAATAAATATTGCTAAATGCGCGAAGAATATTGAAGGTTGATTGTATCACTGATTTAAATAGAATGAGATTTTTGCATACTGTTTTCCCGTAAAACATTTTTATAAGACGGCATGTTGAGTTTTTAAGGTGATTCTTTTGTAGTTGAATTGTAAATAGCTTCACCCCGTACAATTAATTGCAGGGAACGAAGAGAGAACGGTAGCTGCAGCTATGGGAACTTTCGCCTATTATCAGGGCCAGATATTGAATCCTGCGAACTACGCGTTCGCAGGAGGCGAAAGGTGAAAGGGGCGCCAAAGTGGAAAATGAATGTTGTATATTAAATGTGAATATTTATGACAGAAAATGTTATGATGAAAAATTTTCCAAATTGCTTCAAATAAATATTGTTTACACTGAGATAAGACAAAATACATCAAAAGAACAATAAAGGCGTGACTTTGCGCGATTAGCTGTAAAACACCCTTTCACAACTGAAATTGACTCGTACAGCGATTGGCGCCACTCACAAGTGATGCTAAAATATCCCCATAGTAGAGTAAAATATCCCCGGCGCAGGGAGATTTAGGAAAGATTTATTAAAAAGGAGGGACAGTTAGACTTTACTAATATGAGATAAAATGTAGGGAAATTTAGCTTATCAACGGATGTTATATTAAGTACTACGGCATTACTAGGGATGCGCACGAGACGAGTCGAGACAGGATTTTCCTGACAAAATTCGAGTCGAGACATGTTCTTCCAATTGTAAAATATACATTTTTCGAGTCGAGACATCACTTTTACAGCACATTTTCGAGACGAGACAGCCACAAATCTTGTCTCGTGCGCATCCCTAGGCATTACGACTAAAGACAGTGGCAATTTTTCCACAATCCCACCATATGCACAAAAATAGAAATATAACAGACTCATCATTCCTCTCCTAACAACCCTTCCGCGACCTTGCTAGAGAATATCATTACCAAATATGCTTTTGAAATGGGAGTGGATCGACAATTGCACGTGTTGCTTATGGATTGGGTGGCATTATCACAGTAGAAAGAAATATCTTTAAGGGTGTTCCGCGTTGTCATAAACAGTGTCTCCGTATAGTGCTTTGTTTTAATGTCCACAGTTAAAGGTTGATAAAGGTGAGCGTAAATGAAATGCACTATCGAAGTTCAAGCGACTAGGCTTTAGTTGTCTATTAGTCCAGGGAGGGGAGAATACTAAGAAAACACGGGTGGTACAAATGAAATTTTTGATAATTTCTGAGGGAAATTTTAATGTAAGTTCCTAAAAATCAGTGGCTGACAATCGCTGCCCACTGCTTAATGCTAACTTTCCATTTGTCATTCGTCAATATTTTCGTTTCTATCTTGAGTCGTTTTGTTTTTGTTTATTATTAATAGAGACCGGATGTTAGGCAAAATGCCTATTCTTTAATATTAAAGATATGGTCAGAAATAACGTTTTAAAGTTTTTATAGGTTGTTATAGTTTCAATTTAAGCCAATTTTATTTCGCCTATTTTGCCTATTTGGCCCCTTCCTGACTAAATAATTGCTTTAGTGCCTAATGTTGCCTATTCTATGCATTTTCTTCGAAATAAGGCTTTATTGGTAAAAATATATAATTTAGTACCGGTATCTCAAGAAAGGATTCTGCCTCTTCGAGAAATAAGTGCTGTTTGTAGTAATAAGATGCAATAAAACTTTGGACTGCTATGTGCACTAATAAAGTGCTGTAAAACTTTGGACTGCTGTGTGTATTGATTAAAATGTATAGAATTTGACTGTTATATGTAGTGATAAAGCGCTGTATAGAATGTATTTACAAAATACACATGGAATACATGTCAACCTTCGTTTTTATATATACATTAAAAAATATTAACAAACAGGTATGTTTCTATATTCTTTGAACAATATCTATGACTTGAATTTATTTTTTAAATTGTATTGAGTATTTATCTTCGTTATTTCGAGTTACACTTTAGTGCCTATTTCACTGCCTATTTTTTAAATTTTAAGTGCCTATTTGCCTGCCTATTTTCTAGGTTTTTAATGCCTAAACATCCGGTTTCTAATTATTATTATTATTATTATTATTATTATTATTATTATTATTATTATTATTATTATTATTATTATTATTATTATTATTAATAATAATGTTTTCGCTTTTCAATAGTACGTACTTTGTTTTTCGTGTAATAATAATGGTCAGCGATAAAAAAAAGTGAGCATTTTATCGAAAAAAAAAACCTACGAAATTTGAAAGACGGTGAGAGGCAAGCAAAGGCTTTACAAAAAAAAGTTTCTTTCGGCATCTGGACAAAATTTCGAAAGTAATAATGATACAAATGTTGAGGTGGGGAATTTGCCAATACCAGTTACTGTTAATGAAGCATTTGTAAGTCGACAGACTTTTGAAACTGTAAGTTTACTTGATTGCAGTAATTTGTTATATTAAAATGGAATGGGTACGGCCTTTTCTGTTACGGGTCTGAGTAAAATTTAATGTATTTCAAAATTTGTTTCAATACAATTAGTTTTTACGCAATATATGTGTATATAACTCCAAAAGGGGTAATTATAATCGAAATCGAAACTGTAATCGAAAGGCATTAAAGGATTAAAAGTAACAATCTCCCCCCCCCCAGAACTCTCACTGTCAATCACAGCAGCGTATACATACATGTATGCTCGTTGTTTATAACAGTGTAACAATCATTATAAATCCATTCTCTCGTATTAAATTTAGATGGAGATATATCTTTAAACATTTGGTAATAGTCCTAATGCAAAGTAGTCTTGATTATTAATTACTTGTGTACAGTGATGCACTGACGGAGGTGGCCCCAGCGTCTGGACCTTCAAGAACTTTTAATTTTTAAGAAAATTAGCACAAGGAGCAAATACACAAAATTATTTGCATTTTGTAGGCTCGGACCCTAAAGAGAAATCTCGGGTGCGCTACTACATGTGTTGATGTTGGAAAGAGACATGAAAGAACTGAATTGTTTTATAGGTCTAAGGGGTGCTGAAAGGAATTTTTGTGACGGGGACCTGATTTTGAAGTTACGCCACTGACTCGAAGACAAATTGGCCTATGTTTAGCAGAAGGGATCCAGATCTTTTCTCTAAATAAATGTTACTATTTTGGTAATTTCTGTTCACATTCGGTTAGTTTAGGGTAGGGTTGGTTAGTTTAAGTTAGGTTAGGCTAGTTTAGGTTACGTTAGGTTAGTTTAGTTTATGTTATATTAGTGTAGGAGTCCCACATAATTTTCCAAAAAATGATAGAATTTCGCTTATTTCTACTAATATTAGGTTAGTTTAGGTTAGTTCAGGTTAGCTTACGTTAATTTATATTAGGTTAGGTTAGATTTGGTTACGTTATGTTAAGTCTAAGTACTTGCATCCCTCATTTCTCCTGTAAATTTTGTGTTTTTTACGTGCTTCTGGACCCCTTGTACTAAACATACTCCGACAAATTAAATAGCGATTAAGGCACACGCTTTTGTCATTTGTTGTGTATTAAACAAACTCAGCTAAAATTACTAAAGAATTATTTGAGATCAACTATATCTCAAGATCGATTAAATGGACAAACTTTGATGGCTATTGAAAATGGCATACTCGGTGAAATAGATACGGATGTAACAATAAGAGCTTTTGCCAAATTGAAAGTCAGGAAAGTGTCTTTATTACAAGAACTTATCTTTATAACAAAGTAAAGGAGAAATTAATCTAATTACCATAACCGTATCATTAGAAAATACTATGTAACTATGCTTTTAATGAAGGAGGAACGAGACTTGACTTGGTTATATCCTGTAGGTCTCAATTATGCTCAACAGATGGCAGCACATAGTAAGTAATTGGTACTCTGTAAAATGTTTAAAATATTTCGCAATCTACAGAAATATGCTATAGTAGTTCATGTTTACTTTTATTGTTATTTAACTTGTATGTTCAAAATGTATTTTTCTGACAATATTATTAAAAGTGAAACAATTACGGAAAAACATGCGCTGTTAAGCTTACTAATTATTCTTATTGTTTCGATTTAGAGAGCTCAAAGAATTTAGGGGTATACGTAGAAATACAGAACCAACAATCTTGTACTTTTATAATTTTTAGCGAAGCAATAATGGGTGATTTATGCCCTTGCTTCACTTTTGTCTTTAGTCAGTTCAAAGTTGCTGAGCTTGGTACAGATATTTCTGTATGGTGGTTTTCACACCGTTTTCAGAATTGTGCTTAATGTTTCCTTATTTAAGGAAACGCAAGACAATAGTAGTACTATCATGGGCGTCGCCAGAAACTTTCGCAGGGGGGTCCAGAACAAACGCTAATAATACACACACACTATATATATATTAAACAAAATCACAATGTTATAATTAGGAAGTTATGCAAGTACATAGGGCTATACTATGTTGATTAGAAGAACTTTCCGAAGACAGAATCTTATGTTCCCTCCTTAATACTTCATAATAATTCCTGTTTTCAACATCTCAAACGTTGAAAGAATCAAGGAGAGAGAGAGAGAGAGAGAGAGAGAGAGAGAGAGAGAGAGAGGGAGAGAAAGAATGCATGTTCGTGACTATGTTGCTACCGTACGTGCCTTTGGTGTGGGAGGTTCGAGTTACATTCCCGTAGAAGTTGAGCTCATGAAGTTTGCATTCCATATTTATTTATTTATTTATTTATTTATTTTGCGTTCAAGAGACCACAGTATTGTACGTTTGTACATGCGGTATAGAACATGTCAAATTCTATTATTGTCTATATAATAAACTACTACTATACTACCTTATACATCACTTAGTCTTACAACATGATACATATATGTACATAGAAATACCATACCTTATCTATTCATCTACCTGATTTTATTCATAGTGCGAGAATCTATAGTTTTTTTCTTTACATTATGCTATCTTCATTTAGTATTTAGGAAACACGTATTCAATATATTTGATTATAATAATATATAAATAAATATGACTATTCATGTAATAATAAAATAAAATACCTTACTATTGATTCATACAACTACAAGTTTCTAGCTTGAGCATGTTTATAAAATTCCGAGACAGTATAAAAGCAGTGCTCTTGTAGGTACTTTGTTAGTCTTTGTTTAAAGAGGTGATCAGATTCTGAGTTTTTTATGTTGATGGGTAAGCTATTATAAATTTGTATTCCTGTATATTTTGGACCTTTTTGGTAAAGTGCTGTATTATGAATGGGAATTGCAAAATCGCTTTTGTTTCTGGTATTGCATGTGTGAATGTCACTGTTGCATTTAAGAGACGGTTTCAGGTATTTTCTTATAAAGATTGCCGTTCGTAATATATAAAGGCAAGGCAGTGGGAGAATTTTAAGCTCACGGAATATTCTTTTGCATGATACTCTTGATTTTGTACCTTTCATTGTTCTCAGTACTCTTTTTTGAATCTTAAAAATTGTCTTACTTTCTGCTGCGTTTCCCCAGTGTACTATTCCATACGTAAGTAGACTCTCAAACTGACTATGATAAATTACTTTTAAGGCTGATATGTTGAATGATGTCTTCACACTTTTTAAGGCATAGTGCACTTTACAAAGTTTCTTTTGGAGTACAGATACGTGCCTATCCCACGTTAGTGTATCACTTACCCAGAGTCCTAGAAATTTCGTTGCTTTAACGTTATCTATAAATTTATTTTTAATAGATATGATAGGATTATTTACATGTGTATTTCGAGAGTGATGAAAGTTTATTACTGTAGTTTTATCGGTATTTAATTTTAATTTATTATTTTCAAGCCATGAGTTTAATTCTTCTATTGTTTGTTTGATACTAACTTTCATTTTACTGTCAGTGTATTCAGTAATGGCTAGACTTGTATCGTCAGCAAACATGGTTGGTTTGGCTGTTTTTATGTAAGCTGGAAAATCATTGATGAAAATTATAAAGAGAGTAGGACCTAAAATAGAGCCTTGTGGCACCCCGCATTTTATTGATTTGATGTCAGAGGTATATTTGAAACTTGTACCCCGCTGATCCGTGTAATCAATTTCTACGGCTTGATTTCTATCTTCTAAATAGCTTTGGAACCATTTATTTACAACTCCTCTTACACCGATATTGTTTAGTTTTTCGAGGAGTATTTGATGCGAAACAAGGTCGAATGCCTTAGTTAAGTCAAGAAAAATGCCAGTACATTTTTTCCTGTCGTCTAATGCATCCCGAATATAATCGAGATAATTAAATATCGCCGTCTCAGTTGACTTTTTGCGTTGGAAACCATTTTGAGCAATATTTATTATATTATATTTTTCCAAGAAGCTTACTATACGTTTTTGCATAGTTGATTCAATGATTTTTGAGAAGGGCGAAAGTAAGGCAATGGGTCTATAGTTTTCTACCTTATACCTATCATCTTTTTTATGAATTGGTTTAATTCGTGCTAATTTTAATTTTTGAGGAAACTGTCCTGATGAAAAGGAAAGGTTTATAAGATATGTCAAAGGTTCCTCTATATAAGCGGAACTTTTCTTCACTATTGTCATTGGAATGTTATCAAAACCTACTGACCATTTGTCTTTTTGCTTTGAAATTATTTGAGCAACTTCGTTAGGTATCACTGGCTGAAGGAACATCGTTTTTTGTAGCCTATCTTCCGTAGATTTTTTTTCGAATTTAGTACCCGTTACACTTTTATTTCCGATTTCAGTAAAATAGTTGTTCATAATATTAGCAACTAATACTGGGTCAGTTATTTTAGTATCTACATGATTCAATTCAATGTTTCCTATCTCCCTAGAAGATGCTTTACTGTTTGTTTCACTCTTTACTATTTTCCAAAGTGTTTTTGATTTATTTTTTGAATGCTCAATTTGTTTGTCATATTCCATTCTTTTAGCCATTTTTATTACACGTCTATATATGCGCTTGTAATTCGCGTAATATCTATTAAGTTCCGGGTTCGATAACTCTTGTTTGACTCTTTGTGTCAACTCTCTAATTGTTTTGCTGGATTTCTTTATTCCTGAAGTTATCCACGACTTTGTCTTATGTGTGTAAATTTTACGAGTGGTAGTCGGGAATGCTGCATTAAAATAGTTACTATATATGTTAAGGAAATATTCCCAGGCTTTATCTACTGTAGTTTGCTTGTAGATCTCCTCCCATGTTTCACCGCTTAAGAGATAGTTGAAGTAGACCACATTGTCTGCGCTAAAATTTCTTTTAGTGATAGTTTTCGATATTCTATTAATATTGCTACTGGTTACATTTAGAATAGTAAAAATTTGAGCTTCATGGTCGGAAAATCCGGTATTGAAAACTTTCACGGAATATTCTAAGACATCTTTGTTTAGGAGCATTTGGTCTATTGCGCTTTTTGTTGTCGGTGTTATTCTGGTGGGTTCCCTAACTACTGGCGTTAAGTTGTATGAATCAATAAGAACCTGTACGTTTTTATCGATTTCGCTTGACAAAAAATTAACATTCAGGTCACCTATTACTACTACTTTATTACCTGGGGTAGTTAATTTTTTCAGTATCTCATCTAAATTGTGTGCTAATACTTTAATATTACTATTTGGGGTTCTGTAAATACAAATGATAAATAGTTTTTGTTTTGGTAACTCCATTATACAGGACTCAAAGTCTTTTTCGGTGTTGAGGTAATTAAAATTTTTACATATATTTGTCTCTAATCCTGTTTTAATATATATCGCAACTCCCCCTCTTTGGGTACCCGTTCTACAGTACCACTCTACTAATGTATAGTTATGGATTTTATAATATTCTATTTCATCTAATTTTAACCAATGTTCCGTTATACAGATTACATGTATATTATCTAATTCAGTGGAAAGTAGTACCTCCAGCATGTTAATTTTTACCTTATTGAGACCTTGAACATTTTGATGAAAAATATTAATACTACCTATCGATACATGTGTAGTATTTTGTTTCTTTAAGTTTCTTCTGTCATGCGTAAATTTTGTTTTTGAATTTGTTAGCGTTTCACGAGTGTTTGAACATTTAGTAGTATCGGTATCCCCTACCATAAAAAATCACTGGATAATATTTTTCGCGTTCTCTTCCGTCGTTCTAGCTTTTGGCCGTTTTCTGTAGTTACATCGTTCACTCGATTGTTTTCTGTGCGTGGATACAATAACTTGTTTTCATAATTAAGATTACTAACAC